>NC_090923.1:95545747-95848777 GCF_040938575.1 Ambystoma mexicanum | reverse complement strand
GAGGTGATAAGATCTGAGATCTCAAGGAGCTGGGCTAGGATTGATCTTGCATTCACTAAAGCTCCCTTCAAGGAAGTAGCTTTGGGGTCCTGTAGGGTCTTGGAATGTTTGGTGTATGGATGGGAATGATGGGATAGTGGCAATCCTGAGCAGAGGGGGATGAAACCTGAGCAAGGTTAGGGGTTGTGCTGATAGCGGTATACTTGCATTACATACTAAGATGACCATGGGTGTGTCATCACTAAAGGCAAGGCTCCTGGATAAGCAGGTAGCATTATGCCGCATAGGTCGGATAAGGGTATTCGAGTTGGGGCTGAGCATCGTGTCACTAATGCTGGTAATAGGACGGTCCATGTAAGGTGGCAGTGGTGTGCCGGGTAAAACCTAGTTATTGATTATGGACGTCCAGAGATGGGGGAAAGTGGCACTCCATAGGTTCATTGGCTAAGTCAAGGACCAAGGTGCTACTGGAAGGCAGGGAGGCTTCAAGTAAGGGTGTGCCGTTTCCACCAGTATTTGCCGAGTAGCCTGGTTGGGTGCAGGCAGAGGAGGCAGAGTGCATGGTAGTGGAGTTAGATTGTGCCCACAGACGCTGATTTGTAGGTAGAGCTGTCCTTAGACTGCTGTGTGTAATCTGCGAGTGTGTAGCTCGCAAAGTAAGGCGTACCCGCCTAGCACTGCCTAGACATGGCACTCACGTGCAGCGTGAGAAGTGTTTAAGTAATGCCTTAATGGGAGGATCTATTGAGGGGGCGGCATGGGTAATACTTGGCCCTGAAGGGAAGGGGCAGGGTAGGGGAAAAGTGGAAGAGGGAAATCAGAGTGGCGCAGGAGGGAAGTGGTCTCTGAAATGGTTCATCTTTCCACCAGATTGGCGTATAATCACATAACCTTGAAGGATTCATTTCTGGCAGCCTTCCATGACAGGGGCAGACAGGGAGCGAAAGCCTTGGTTGTCGCCCTTTGTGGGAGGCTGGATTCACCTGCCGGCTCCCGAGCTGTGCGTTCAAGTGTGCGGGCATCAGCCAATCTGCCACGCCTGGTGGCAGCGCAGCAAGGAGGCACCGCAGGAAGGGTGTTGGGCTGTGCAGGTAAGCGGCCATCTTGATCAGATTCAGATTACCCCAAAATGAACACAGACACGCTGGCATGGCTTACCTTCTGGGCGGTATTGCAGGCGCTGGGACTCATAGCAGGAGGACAGCTGGAGGACCTCGGGGTCTGGCTGAGCAGGGCATCTCTTGGGGCCCTGCCAGACAGGGAGCGAAAGCCTTAGTTGTCAGCTTTTGTGGGAGGCCGGCTTCACCTGCTGGCTCCCGGGCTGTGCATTCATGAGTGTGGCCTCATATCATGGGTGCCATCAGTCCCAACTGTGTAGCCAACTTTGAATCCTGATACTTGTAGCGTTGCTTTCCCCAATCAAGCATCCGCCTCCTAGCCAAGATATAAAAGCCCGCTATTGGATAAAGGGACCACAATTGGCATGCAACTCGGCTGGTCAATTTTCTGTTCCCTCCTAGCTGCCCGTGTGCATATATTTACATGGTCATCTATCACGTAATAGAGTCTTCGTTTCATACCACCCTGTTTGATATACTTCAGAATTCTTTAAACTATCACTGGTAGTCATGAACGCGCCCGTACCCCAGTTAGAAATATATTCCTATATGTTACCTGCTTGAAAGAAGCGTGAACCCCATCTTCTCTATTGTCCATAGCCCTCCATCTAAGCACACTAGCCTCCCGCTGACCTTTTCAGTCTGTGTGGGTACCTTGCCAACATAAAGTCATCGATTAGAGGTGATTCGAACATGAACTGGTCACCACACATTGTTGGATAAGATTCAGTCGGGCAGTACACCACACACTCTGGGAAAAGTGCCCTTCTTACTTGACCTTCCCAAGCAAATGAACATGTGAGGACACACATCATGGAACTAGAAAGGCCTGTACAAGCCTTTCACCAAGGCTATCCCTTCAATCAGCTTCATCTCCAGTAACCACTCATCAGTCTACATTAGAACCCAAGGCTGCAGAGGGATCAGGACGAAGATAGGGCTTCTTGGTCAGATCAGGGCACCCAATAAGAGCATGTTATCACCAGCCGTGGAATAAATGTTAATTAAAGTTGACCAACCATAAATATTATGGCAGCGAATTGCACTGGGCTGCCTAAATAACACAGTGATGCATTCCTGGAAGGATATCTCTGCGACGAAGGTCAATG
Source organism: Ambystoma mexicanum (assembly GCF_040938575.1). Lineage (NCBI taxonomy): Eukaryota > Metazoa > Chordata > Amphibia > Caudata > Ambystomatidae > Ambystoma > Ambystoma mexicanum. The sequence continues at coordinate 95,846,550 of NC_090923.1, read as the reverse complement.
TTTTCCCCCATGGCATCATTTGTAATACACACAATGGACAATAGCACGGATACACAGAGCAGTGATCGGCCGAGGATTAGAGGCTCAGGTTCGGGGTTCATTATTCGTACACTTTGTGGGCAGAGAGCCAGCTTCTGGGGACAACCAGAGCACAATGGACCTTCTGTGGCTGCGGAATAGGCAATGTTCAGAAAAGAATGTCGGTAGGGGTCTCCTGCATGAGAAAGTGCAACTCACTATATAACTATGGTTAACAAGAGAATTGGGAAAGAAAAAGAAAAGAAGCTTTTGTGGCAGGTCAGAAACAGGATAATTTTCATTTGTATTAATTCTGGCCTATTAAAAAGAAATACAGAGCCAGAACAATAAGGTGGGTCAGTCTTTATGCAACCAGACTTCCTCTTCTCTTATCTTATCTTAATCATATTTATAGAGCGCATCGTATGCCGGAAGGCATCGTGGCGCTGGAGCACAGCCAGGGTACTAACAGAGGAACCAAATCAAAACCAAAAAGTCTTCAAAAATCAACGAAAAGATAGATGATCCCTAGTGGCACGCAGCGGCTGCGGAAGTGCATTCCACAGCTTCGCTGCTGCCACAGAGAAGGCACAGCCCCCCACACAAGTGAGCCGGATCCGAGGTACTTGGATAGTGAGAGATTCTTGAGAACGCAAAGGGCGTCTCGGCACGTAGGGGCGGAATTTAAGCAGTAAATATTCCGAGCCTGTGCCGTAGAAGGCCCATTGAACTATGCGCATGGCCTTAAAAAGCACTCTCCAAGCAACTGGGAACCAGTGCAGCAGTCTCAGGGTAGGGGAAATATCTCTAGAGAAGTGAATCTGGGTCACCAGTCTAGCTTGCAGCATTTTGCAGGAGCTGGGGGGCGGCGCATTAAATAAAGCGGCTGAGCTAGATAAAGGGAATTGCAGTAGTCGATAATGCTAAGCACAGGCGAGGCTACTGCAGGAGCATGGAGCCTACATGGAAGAAAATGCAGCACCTTGTGTAAAAACCCTGAGCTTGTAATGCCCCTATTGACATACAGATGCAATTTGTGCCTGAGGGGACAAGGAAGATGAACCTGGCACTTAGATCTCTCAGAGATGCCCCTGAGGAGGGGAACGGACCCAACGAGTGAGGCCAGAAAGAAGATGTCCAGAAACAAAAGGCAGAAGGTGGACCCACCACCATCACCTCAGTCTTGTCCCCATTCAACTTCAGCCAGTTGTTACTCATCCATCGAGCCACTGCCTCCAGGCACCCCTGCAGCCACTGCCAGAGAGGAACTGTCCACGTCAAATCATGATATACTACTACCTCAGTGAACGCCGTGAGGTCATGAGGCACACACATGCATGACATACACACGTTCTTTACAGTTAGTCTGTCTAGTGCCACATAACAAGTGACTTGTGTGGCCAGTGCGGAAAAGCTGACGGTAGAATGCCAACACGACATAAGATGTAATCTCAGGTTATGATAGAGCAGCAGATAGTGCCGCGGGTGGTTGAAAAAAGGTAAGTGAGGTGCGACTGCAGGGAGGGAAGGGTCGGTGGGCATAGGCGTGTCTAGGGAGTGGCACATGCTACCCCTGGAATATGATTGGCTCCCCCAGGTGCCACCACATTTTCCTAAACTATGATCATTATGTGTGTGTGTGCGCTTGTACTTAATGCCACCCCTGCATAAGTCAGTGCCCCACTTGGTCCAACCCAGTTTAAAAGAGTCTGGACACACCACTGTCGGTGGGAGCAGGGGTGTAAACAAGGACGTAGCCTGATCCCTCCAAAAAACAAAAGGCTTGAGTGTGGCACCTGCAGGAGAAAGTGCCGGCGGCATTGCTTAAAGCAGTGCATGGCGGTGCGATGGATGGTCTTTAATTGGCAGCATTGGTAGGTAGTGGCATGATGTGGGTGTCATGTGGACCTCAGTCCAACAGATGCAACCGGGTGAAGGGAAATAATAGAAATGAAAGAACACAAAACGATCGGTGGTCAAACAACGTGAAACAAAGAAATAGCCTCAATGAAATCAACAAGGCTACCCATCCCTTTAATTCCTGTCACGTGCAATGAGTGACACAGATCGACTGTCTCTGGGCTTTCACTCTACCTGCTAATGTCCTTTTTCTGCTGAAAATCTCTGTCCACTTCCCAATTCCTGCCTGGGGCTTGCACAAGATTCTGCCCAGTGGCCATCAAAGGTTACATTACTTCTATAAATACCATACATTCTTGTCTGGCTGGTGATTCTTGTCATGGAAATAGAATCCACTTGTGGGTACTGCTAACCCCAACCGACCACTTTCGGATCAACGTCTGTAGGGTAATGTGCCACATTTTCACATTCCTGACTCACCCGTCATTAGTAGATGTGACAAATCAACTTCCAGGGCACAAGTGGTGCAGGGATGAATATCGGTTTCTAAACCATCAATCGGCCCAACACTTCTAGCACACCAGAAGACATCCAAACAGATTGGAAGCAAAAGCAAATTATAAACCTCCTTGTAAAATTTTGGTAATGTGGACGGAACGACAGGCTTATCTCTGCAATGTCATGGATTGTTGGTTAGTTGCAACACAGCGAAAATACAATTATTACCCAATGATTAAAGGGACTGTCCAGTCAAGGTTGTTTACAAACATCTACTTTATTATTATTCAACAGACAGTTCCAGCACACTACAAAATACAACCCACCCTGTAAAGGAATGCAGGGGACAGACAGTTTAAAGAAGGAAAAGGAATGCACTGCGGATACTGACTAGAGGGTAGTCGGTAAAGTAATTATTCGCAATAGTTCAAGGATACTTGGTTTCAGCACAAAGGGAGCAATGGGTCATACAATGTCACTAGGGGCCTTTAGAGAAGGACCAGGAGGGCAGACTTAAAATGTACCTTGTGCTTGTAGAAGTTCTTGGAGCTCGGCAGGGTCGAGTCGGTTTTAGGGTGCTTTGAAGCTCCTGCAACAGAGTTCAAGATGGGAGACAACTGCGGGTACCAGGCCGCAGGTAGTTTGGTGAGCGAGGCTTCACAGACGGCTGCAGGCTGGCATACACAGCGGCTCGGGCTCAGGAATCTTTGTCTCAGTGATGTTTGGCGGGTCTGAAGCACTGATCCAGGCATCTCAAATGACTTTAGCAACTGCGGGGTAACAGCAGTAAGCAGTGCCTTTGGGTGCAGCTCGAGGGGCACGACTGGTTCGAAAATGTCCTTTAAGGAAGCTCATTGATGCTTGTCGATACATTGCTCCTAGCTTCTTCAATGGGTATGTGTCGTCTTTTAAGGTGGGCGGCCCAAAGCTGAGGAGAGTGTTGCAGGCAACGGCCTTGTCCTTGGTTTGGTTTTAAAGACTCTTTGACACTTTCCACCTAGGAAGCTTGCTTGCAGAGCCTAGCAGGGCTGGTTGGTTACTGCTCCTGGAGTTGCTGGAGGGTCCCTGGATTCAGTATCTCCCCCTGTTCCCTGGGAGATGTTTAGGGGAGGGATCTTGCTTCCCTCTTTGGAAATCCTGTCCTTCCTTTACTGACGGAAGATGTAAGGCAGACTGTACCTTCATCCAGGGTCGAAATGAGTTCTTCTTGTTACTCCTTGAAAATTCTTCCAATGATCTGCCCAACAGAGAGGCTCGACTTCTTTGAAAGCCAAATGGGCCCCAGTGGTTGTTGTATGCTAAGCTTACCTTAATGAACCAATTCTGGGTCCCCACCAATAATCTCATGCATGAGGTCATAACAAGAGTGCTTTGCAACTGAAAACATGTCCCACACATCTTCCTGTCTGTTGTGGATCAAAGGGTGTCCCTTTAATTGAGGTCTATGTGGTTCCTGATTAAAACAGCAAGTCTCCCTTGAAGCTGTGGCGGCACCACACTTTTGGTCTCCTCCAAACCACACACTTGTACCTTCTGAATGGGGTCCCCCGGCAGGGATGACTACTGTAAATACATAGTTCCAGACACTGAGAGGTGGGATCTGGCCTTAGGTTGATACAGTGTAAAAAAAGTTTGTTGGAGTTTTTCTGTCCTTTGTGAGTCCTGCAACCAGGCCTACCATGGGCCTGTTTGAATTAACACTGATTAGTATGTGAGGCTGCCACCAGCAGCTAACAAAGAAAAGGTCGGATCCATAGAGCCTTTGTTACTTAATTAGGGTGGCCATGGCAGGAGGAAGGCTTTTCCCACTTCTGTGATTCTTTGATGTACACTTGGCTGTCATATTCCAGCTAAATATGACAGGGGGACGGTGCCTGTAGGCTATGTCCAACCAGAGTACATGGGGCCTATGTGTATGTCGTGCAGTAAGCATAGGAAAATGTGTGTGGATTAACTCCACACATTTTCCAGAGGTTGGTCTACCATCATTCAATTTCAATTAAAATTTCAAAAAATCCCAGACGAGCGCACACCCACTGTGTGGATTTTCGAATTCCTCACAGTAGAGATCGTCCAAATCTAGAGTTTATTTTTCCAGCAAAAAATGCAGATTTCTTAATGGGGCAGACTTACAAAATTTGCTCCCAATTTTAGCAAACACCTGCAGATTTTCATATGTTTGGGCAGTTGTCACAGATTTTGGGCCTCATTACGAGTTGGGAGATATTCCCGGCGTAATATCCGTCGAGCGCTATTTGCAAATAGCGCTGGGTGGAAAAAGTGGCTAAGAACCCGAAAATCCACTACCGTCGAGCTACGGCGCTAATAGACCGTGGCAAGCGCGTCACAGATGGAAATAGGAAACGAAAGCGGCGGCCATTTTGGAAATCACAATCCGCCAAATATCACAGCCCCTGTAAGCCATACACTTTTTAAAAGCCTGAAAAATGTCCCAGGAGCATACCAGGTACAAGTCAGACTTGGACAGGGTCCGAAAACCCAAGTTTACAGATCAAGAGCTTGCTATAATTGTGGAGGAGGTCATGGGCCATCAAGAAGAGCTGTATGGGCCACAGCAGCGCAAAACGAGTGCACAGCGTCGAGCACAGATCTAGAGACAAGTGAGCCAGAAGGTATCAGTGGTGGGACGTGTGCCCAGCAAAGGAGCGTGAGCATGGGGACTGGAGGAGGGCCACCACCACCAGAGCTGACACCTTGGGAGGAGCAGATGACCACCCTAATAGACATGGGCACAATTGAGCGAGTTGGTGGAGCGGAGGCAGGCACCGGTACGCAGGATGCCACAGGTGAGAAACCCCTCCTTTTGAAATTGCATAATCTTGTTAGGCCCACCCCTCCAAACCCAGTGTGAATGTGTGTGATACACCGCAGCCACCCATGAGTGCTCCCTTCTACCACCGTACCCTAGCGCCCCCTAGTATCATGACTAGCCTGAAGTACCAACAATGATCATTGCAGGGCAATGTTGATGCCAAAGAAGAAGCCACATCCTGTGGACATGCAACAAACAGCATCACCACTCCGCAAAGGGACCGGCCTGAGAAGGCAAGGCGCAGGACACATCCCAGGTCACCTCACCAGAGGCCAGTCAGACCGGCTCAATGTTCACAAGGCCGCAGGGTGTCACAGCCTCAAATGCCGGAAGCCACCAGGGGTTTGCAGGATGTGGAGGCAGCCACCAGTGGGTCAAACATGGATGAGGGCCACACATCCACTGAGGAACATCACAATGCACTGGTGTTCTCACCCAGCCAGAGTACCACTCAGGAGATGGGCACTGTTAGGAAAGATTTCGTAATTGTAGGTAATTTTCCTTCCATGTGGCAACCCCTAAACTTTTTGCTGTTGTTTTTCACCTTGTTCTCGACTTTGCCAGAGAAGTGCAGCCTTCTGCCGCACTCCTCTGGGCTTTCGCTCCTTTCTTACGGGGAAACTGACATGCCCTTAAGAATGTCAGTACCGGGGAACGCTGTTTCCTGTAGTTTCTTTTATCATGTTGCGGCTTTCGTGCAACATGACACAAGAGGGCACTGTAAGCTAAGTTACAGCTCTCTTGGGTCTCTAGCCTTCTACAGGCCCTAGATACTCGTTTAGGATTGTATCTGATCGGTGCAAGTGATTCAGGGACGGGAATGGTGGCAGCGATCGTTTCTTGTGTTTTGAGCTCCTTTTGGCGTTCTAAGCGCGTTTCTCGCGCTTAACCCAAAAGGGTGGCCTCGCTCCCAAAATGGCCAGACCACGAGGCTTCTTTGTCCTGTCCGCTGACCGTCTTGCTCCCTTCACCTTCCCCAGGTTGAGCCGACCCGGGGGCTCCAAAAGTGTTTCACGTGAATAGGCTGAAGGCTTTCGTCCCAAGAGTCGAAATCGCAGCACTGCTACTGGCTTCAGATGTTGAGGAAGAGGAGTCTGAACCTCTCCCCGACCTGTTCCAAAGCGGTCCTTCAAATAGCTCCTTTGAGGGTGTCCGAGTGGCCCCTCACCTGACTTCTGATCAGCAGGCTCAGGTGAAAAGTTTGCTTAGGCAGTTTTCCCCCCTGTTTTCACAGTCGCCTGGTTTGACACCTTGGTGCAAACATAACATTGACACAGGAGACAGTGTACCTACCAAAAGTAGGGGATACAGGATGTCAGACAAAGTACGGTCTTATATTAAGACCGAGGTCAACAAGATGTTAGACCTTGGGGTGATTGAACCCTCTAGTAGTCCTTGGTCCAGCCCTGTGGTTTTGGTTCCAAAGGCAGGCACTTCTGAATTGAGGTTCTGCGTGGATTACAGGGCTATGAATGCTGTCACCAAGACAGATGCACACCCCTTGCCTCGAACAGATGAGCTGGTGGATACTTTGGGTGCCTCCAAGTACCTCAGCACGTTTGACCTCACTGCTGGCTATTGGCAAATAGCTTTAGCAGAACATGCCAAGGAGAAGACAGCATTTTCTACTCCAGACGGCCTTTACCAATTCCGGGTAATGCCGTTCGGGTTGAAGAATGCACCTGCCACTTTCCAGAGGCTTGTGAATCATGTGTTGAATGGGTTGGACGAATTCTGTCTTGCATATCTGGACGATATAGCAGTTTTCAGTGCCACCTGGGAAGACCATGTGAAACACCTCGGGATTGTGCTCCAGGCTCTTCAGAAAGCACACCTGACCATAAAGGCTAGTAAATGCCAGATTGGACAAGGCTCAGTGGTTTACCTTGGACATGAAGTAGGTGGAGGGAGGATACAGCCTCTTCCCAGTAAAGTACAAGCAGTACAAGACTGGCCTACCCCCACTACGCAAACCCAAGTGAGAGCCTTCTTAGGACTCACAGGGTATTACCGCAATTTTGTGGCAGACTATGGCACCATAGCTGCCCCTCTGACTGCCCTCACAACTCTGAAGAAACCCAAGAAGGTAACTTGGACCGACGAGTGTGAGAAGGCCTTCAATGGCTTAAAATACTCCTTGTGCCAGGCCCCTGTCCTCAGGGCCCCTGTTTATCAAAGACCTTTTATCGTGCAGACGGACGCCTCTGACACTGGGATAGGAGCTGTACTATCACAAGTAGATGAGAAGGGTAAGGAACACCCTATTGGTTTTATTAGCCGCCAGCTTAAGGACAGAGAGCTCAGATGGTCCACGGTAGAGAAAGAATGTTTCTCCGTTGTGTGGGCCCTAAGGAAGCTGAGGCCCTACCTCTATGGGACCCACTTCACTGTGCAAACTGACCATAAGCCCTTAAAGTGGCTAATGAACATGAAGGGGGAGAATCCAAAGTTGCATAGGTGGTCCATAAGTCTACAAGGCTTCGACTTCACTATTGAGTATAGGCCAGGTGTCCAACATAGCAATGCTGATGGGTTGTCCAGAATGTTTAACCGACCTGAACAAGAGACTCATCCAGGGGTGGATTAGTTCCCCCTGTCCATAGTCTGGGAGGGGCGAGTGTTAGGAAAGATTTCGTAATTGTAGGTAATTTTCCTTCCATGTGGCAACCCCTAAACTTTTTGCTGTTGGTTTTCACCTTGTTCTCGACTTTGCCAGAGAAGTGCAGCCTTCTGCCGCACTCCTCTGGGCTTTCGCTCCTTTCTTACGGGGAAACTGACATGCCCTTAAGACTGTCAGTACCGGGGAACGCTGTTTCCTGTAGTTTCTTTTATCATGTTGCGGCTTTCGTGCAACATGACACAAGAGGGCACTGTAAGCTAAGTTACAGCTCTCTTGGGTCTCTAGCCTTCTACAGGCCCTAGATACTCGTTTAGGATTGTATCTGATCGGTGCAAGTGATTCAGGGATGGGAATGGTGGCAGCGATCGTTTCTTGTGTTTTGAGCTCCTTTTGGCGTTCTAAGCGCGTTTCTCGCGCTTAACCCAAAATGGAGGCCTGGCTCCCAAAATGGCCAGACCACGAGGCTCCTTTGTCCTGTCCGCTGACCGTCTTGCTCCCTTCACCTTCCCCAGGTCGAGCCGACCCGGGGCCTTCCTTATTTGGGCATGTACTTTCCCGCGAAACACTGATGCTTTCGCTGGCTTCTACATGTCTTGTGTGTGCCTCCAGGATGTGGGCTGGGATGTCTGGTCCCAATACACATCCTGGGTGCCAGAGAGTCTAGGGTGGTGTGAATGCCTGGGACCACCGTGGTCCGTGATTGGTCCACGAATGGTGTGAGTGTTGATGAGCGGATCTCCCATTGGGTCCCCTCCGTTTTGGCGCGAAGGGAACCGTGGATAAGAGGGGGCTGGAAACACCACTACCATGTCGATCTTCTGAGTTCTCACGAACGAAGGAATACAGGAGCCAAGTATCCTGCAACCAAGAGGCTGGACCGAGGAATCGCTGGTGGCCCGCTGAAGGACTTCTCCTCTGCACTGCTGTCGCCTTGTGAAACCCTTTTTCACCTTTGATCGAACCAGAAGGCCTGTACTGGTACTTCGACCCTTGGAATAGCGGGAACAGCTATTCTCGGCATCTTCACCATCTCCTGCCAGTAAGCCTTCGGAAGCGTCTCTGGGCCATCCAGCTGAATGACAAGCTTACACGGGAGTCTTGCTCTGTTACCGCCGCCAGGTTGTGTAGGATTTCGAGTCCTTGTCACTCTCACACGCTTCGTACACTTGGCGTTCCCAGGTCTGAAGTGAGTAGTGTACATTTGGCTCAGATACACACGGCCGCTCCGTTGCCCTGCTGTGGTAACAAACTGTGCGGGTTTCTTCGATTGGGACGTCTTTTTACTCAACACGACGACGAGGCGTTCCCTGCTCTTCTGAACCTGCCAGCTGCTGAAACTGACGCGGAGAAGCCTGGGTCTGCTTGCATCGGGGACCGGTGAGTAGCATAGCTAGGATCTGGTCGCCCTCCTGCAGGAGCCCATTGCTTTTACCCGCTGTGTCAAACAGCACCCTTTTCCGTACTCGCGCTCTGCTTCCGCCCACTGTGGAGGCTGCGCTTGAGTCGCGGAACTTGTTCTTCTTCTTTTGTGCACTAAACTGAACTGCCTGATTTCCCTCGAAGAGCTTCTCCTTTTGCCCGTTGGCACCAGAACGTGCAGGTACTTTTGAGCACAAGGCTCCACTCTTCGCAGGGCTCGGACTTCCACCTATTTAGGTGCCTCTGAAGGCGAACTGGGTCTAAGCATTATTGCGCACTGCCTGTTTTCCCTCCCTTTTAGGTGGACTACACATTTCGTGCATATAACGCTTGAGACTTGTTGTATTTGTATATATATTGTGTTGATATGGTATGTGTTGGTTTACTATCGTTATATTGTGATTTTCTCGCTACGGTCATTGTTTTAAAGGCCTTGAAATAAATGTGTATATATTTGTAAGTTAACAACTGTTTGGAGTAGTTTGTAAGTGTTCTTGCTTTGTGTGCTCATTGCGGGCTTTCAGTCACCCTCACCCCTCTTGAGACCTAGTCTTGACCGCCGCGATCGCTACCTTGATTGGTCTGGCTCGTCCAGAGGTTACCCTGTTCCAAGTAATTAGGTTGGCCTTCTGAACTTCTGCGCCACCAGGACAGAGTTCAGAAATCCGTCTTAACAGGCACACCACAAGGGTTCTGGAGCAGGTGCCAGAGGAAGCACACACTCCCCATGTCCCTGCACATGTACGTTGTGCCCGCACACCCTTGCCTGATGTGGACACCCCTTCTTATGGTTCCCCTGAAGGCAGCCCATCCAACCGCAGCAGCCCCATCATAGGGGCTGCCATGTCTGCCAACCGCTCCCCTTCCGCCCGCGCAGCCCTGTCAGTCCGATCAACAGCACATCTGCCAGACCCAGAGTCACAGGAGCTGCTGTAATGGGACAGTTGGACGTCATAGAGGAATGACAGCAGGAAATTGAGGCCATGGCGGCTGACCACAACCTCCACATTAAGGCAATAAGCCGTGCCATTCGTAATGCAGCCAAGACCATTGTGCGTGACAATGCCCACACCCGTAGAATGGTGGCGGGCTGTACAGCGGCCCTAACTGGATTTGGACAGAGAGTACATGAGCTATGTGAGGGCCAATCTACACATGCAGAAAAGATGCGGGAGGCAGACAATCTGCTGCACCAGCAACTGCAGTTTGCAGGAGCAATCCCATGAACCTCCACGACACCCACAGAGGGATCTCTGGATGCTTTGCCCAGGCGCTGTTCCCTGAGCAATCTCCCATGCCGCTCACCAGAGGGACCCAGACGTGGGAAGCGTCCATGACCATCATAGATGGACATAGCACATGTACCCAGATGCACTGTTTTGGGGTGTTCTCAGTGGGTAGGGGGATTGTGTGCTGGGATGTTCTCAGGAGCCAGGGGGGATTGTGTGCTGGGGTGTTCTCAGGGGACAACGGGATTGTGTGCTGGGGTGTTCTCAGGGCGAGAGGGGTGTGTTCCACAAATAATAAAAACTGTTCACAATGCATACAAAGCATGGAAATTCCTGATTGTGTTAAAGTGTTCTTTATTTTACAAGTGATATTTGTGACATGTACCCATCCACCAGATCAAAAATGATTGTCAATCAACACCTGTCTGGCCAACCTCCCCTCCCTCACCCCATCCCTGTGTGCATTTGCCCCGGCTACAGGCACGTGCTCATCGTCACTCCCATCCCCAGGTGGTTGGCCATCAGCATCTCGGGGCAGTGGCACATGCCTGCAACAGCAGATAGTGTGCAGCATGGCACTGGTGGGTACGATTTTGCCTACTATCTCTAGTACATACATCAATGCCCCTCCCGTACGGTCTAGGCAGTGGAAACATGCTGTCAGCAATTCAAATGCCATTTCCACACAGCTGCGTCTACGCCCATGGGCAATGTTATATGCCAGCTCAGCTGGAGTCTGTGATTTATGCACAGGGGCCATGAGCCATGTGTACTGCGGGTAGCCAGAATCACCTGCAGGGGAGAAAATGCGTACATTAGGCCTAGGTAGGTTCAGTGGATGTACAAGGTTCAGACATCATTAACATAAGCATCAAAGTACTGTATGTGTTCAAAGGTGCATGCTATCTCAGTGCAATGTTTTCATACATCCTTCACCTTCCGGGACATGCATGGGCTGAGGTATACATGCAGCAGTGTATCATTTAATATGTGAATGGTTATGTGTGTCACACTCATGCTGAACAAGTACAGTCATTTTCAGATCGCTACTTTCATTATGGTGTGTGCCGTGCAAAGTGCAGCATTTCCTTTATGGGGTACTTACTGCATGCACCACGTGTCGAATCGCCACAGTGGTCTGTCCCTTACTTCAGGATGAGGCTTCCCTTATATCTGCCTGTTCACGTAATATTTTGTTAGGTGATGTGTTGTGGCAGTCGCTATGGCTGGTGTTGCGTTTGCTACTTGGCACAAGTATGTACATTTGGCCAGGCATGCGAAGGCCATTCAGGGTCACTATCTCTGGGGTGGTCATGGTTGTGACTCCAACTACTCGTGTACAGTGGTTATGTGGATGTGCCAACATTAGGACTCTATTGGCATTACTGTCTGGTGGCCAGGGTGGGATATCTCTTGGGTGTCAGGGTGAGGAGCAGCACTGCGACCCACACAAGATGCATTGTGGTAGTTGTGTTTCCATATGTGACTGTGCTTTCACAAGTGCTTTCACAAGTGTGTGGCATTCAGTTTCAGTGTGTTCTGCTGTGTGGAACATGTGCAAGGGTTCTCGTGCGACACACATGCATGGAAATGGTGCAGTACTAGGCTGTGTCTCCTGGTGGCATGCAGGGATTCCTGCGTATCTGCACTCCTCCCCCTTCAGGTGAACATTGGCATGCATTTCAGTCAAGATTTGTACTCACCCAACATCCATGTGTTTTGTCCTTGGTGCCTCTCCATGTAGACTGGCAGGGTACTGTTGTGCAGGACCATGGAGTCGTGGGTGGATCCTGGGTAGCGGGTGCAGCAGTGGGTGAAGGTTAGGTGGGGGCTACACGTCATCTGCACGTTCATAAAATGGTAACTCTTATGGTTCCTGTATGCTGCCTCATGTTCCTGGTGTGCTACTAGTGCTACATGTGTGCAGTCTAGGGCTGCTATGACGTTTGGTACTTGGGCAATGGCACAGAACTGTGCTTTGAGCTGGTTGACCTATGCCTGTGTGGCTGACAATGCAATGTGCTCATTGACATGAAGCAGCAGTGCATCCAGCACCTGTCCCAGCATGGCACTGAAGGTGGACTGGGCCATACCATGCATCATGGCAACGGTGTGTTGGAAGCTGCCAGTCCCGAGGTACTGTAAGACGGACACAAGCTTCACAAGTGAGGCACAGCAGTGCTGATGGCTGTACGGCTGCCTATGTCAGCCTGGATTGTGGCCAGCAACTGGGTGATGGTTGCCCTGTCCAGCCTGTACTCGGTCACCAACTGCCCATCAGACAGGGCCCAGGGTGTTGGCCTGACCCTTGGGATGGATGGCCGCCTTGCTGGTGCTGGTCTCCTCCTCCTCCTTCACCTCATACCCACCACCCCCTGTTCTCCCAGGGCCCTGGGCTGGTTGGCAGGCCTCTGTATCTCCAGGTGCAGCAAGTACATGTCAACATCAAGGCTTCCATCTCCAAATGGCAACATGGGGCCTCATTACGAGGCTTGGCTCCCGTAATGAGGGGTGCTGGTACGGGACCGGCACTGTTCATTACGGGATGCCTGATTACGGGTTCCCCTAGCGGGACCCAGAACAGACGTCTAGTTTTACCTTTCCGGGTCCCGCGAGGGGACCAAGGAGCTAATAACAGGCCCGTTATTAACTGGCCCGTTATTAGCTCCATCCCCATTCCCATTGAGCCCTATCGGGGCTCTAATGGCAATGGGGAATGGTTTTGTGCATGAGGAATTACCGGGTACTCCAAGTTTGGAATGACCCGGTAATTCCTCATTCACAAAACCCAGGACTGGAACCCAGTATGGAGGCAGCCATGTGCTTATTAAGGGCAGGGCTACCTCCATACTCTTAATGAGGCCCATGGTGTTGGGGAGGGTGTGTTGTGCATGGGTGGGTCTTTTGTAGGCCTCTGATTTGCATTGTTTTCACATGGGCCCTTATTGCTGTGCCCTGTGTTCTTTAACCTTCAGCATTTGGCCGGGGATATTTTTAGCGGTATTACCACCTGTTTTCCAGTGCTAAGAGTGCCAACGCTATACTTGTGATGGCTCAGTAATAGCATGTTTGGTTGTCAGCAGTGATTGCTCCAACGAGATTTGCAGTCATGATCCGGCGAATTTAAGGGTTACCGTCCAACTCTGTAACCATAGAATGTCCAACTCCACCAAAATATGATAAATATTTTTGCAGATTTTCACAAAGTTTTCTGTGGATTTGACTGCCTCTCGTCATTAGTTACATCAGCTGAGAACCTGGATACCTTTCATGAGGGAACTGTATTTCCAACTGTGGTTGCTGACGTGCCCAACTAAAGTCATCTTAACCACGTCCCCAACCATGAAGGTGCATTTGGATCCTTTTGATACTTCTCTGTGTTGGCCAGTTGCACCATGTCAATATTTTCTTGACCGGCTTTGACAGTAATGTCGACGACATGCGATCGATCCACCTTACCTGCTAACCATTTGGGGCTATTTCTGCCATTTGCCCTGCATCTCCTCTTGAAGTGGAATGGTGTCACTTTTCCCACAGAGTGTACTGTATATCTATAGGTATTAACAATTTCCATAATTTATACATCCATGTCGCAGTGTCTTATGGTGGCTGTCTGTACACATTTGCTCATAACCCAGATGAAACCTCATACCAGACCACATCCTTGTTGGCACCACAGCACAAAGGGGCAATGAGTAATGTTGATTAGTAATTTTGTAATGTCACGGAATGTTAGTTGGATCCCACTGTTAAATATTTGACTCAAGAAATCAATTACAGTTTGGATGAAATCATGGCTGACCCTTCTAACATTGAGCCACTAAGAAAAGTAGTTCACCGGTAGCATAGCATAGTTGTTCCTTCTCGGGAAAAAGTTCAAAGGGTGTTCAATTTCTACAGGGCCCCTTTAGTGCTTGCAAGGTATTAGTGCAGCTGTAAACCCCTTGAGCACATTTTCACAATTGTTGCCTCTATTGCACTGCATACTTTCACATCTAAATCCAGGTCAACTTCAAGTCACCACAAATATTCCTTGACTGCTCCTGTGGTGGCAGAGGTACCAAGGTGTCCTACATGTGTGGTAGTAAACATTCCTCTATCATTTTCCTTCTCACCCTCTCAGTGGCTTTCATCACAGTAGGTCACCCTATCCTCCTTTCTGCTCTTTCATCTCTTGGCTTTATTATGCGTATGTTCGCGAATGGTTCCACTCCTATCTTTCTTCTAGGACATTGTCTCTTGGGTTGGCAACACCTCTTCCTCTACTTTATGGCTTCCCCCAAAGATCTGTCCTGGTCCTTCTTATTTTCCATTTTTTTTTTAATTTTTTATTTTTATTTTGATTGAACTGTTTATCACAGTTTTTACAAAATGTTTCTTCATTTTATCCTAAACAAATGCTTCTTCATTTGATCCTTTGTTTCCATTGGTGTGGTTTGCTTTTCAGGTTGTTGTCAGGTCAGGTTGTTTCTTCTCTCGTCAAGTTTATGTTCTGAAAGAACTGTCCGACCGCAGTTACTGTTTTGGTGTTTTCACCCGATATCAGAATGTTCCACCAGTAATCTTCTTCCATACACCATCTGTTTTTGAATAAGTGTCCCATATGGGTCATTCTTTTTGAGGCCAGTTCAGGGCATGACAGCAGAAGATGCCTCAGGGTTTCCACTGTATCTGTTTTATTGCAGAATCTGCAAAGGGTGTTGGAGGCAGAGCCTCTGATGAATAGAATTTCTTTGGTGTGTAGAAGGTTCAGCCTGGCCCTTAGGTATGTCTGTCTAATTTGCTTGCTAGGACCTTATAGCAAGTAGCTCATGGGCTCGTTTTGTTTTTGATGGTTGACCGGTAGGTCCAAGGCCGATTTGTATTTCGCGGCGTCTTCTAGTGTTTTGATCCAGTCCATTTCCTTGAATTTTTTGACAGTTTTGTTTGGATTACATTCCAATTCTTCCCATGAGCTTCCTATTTCGGCAAGTGTTTCCGTGTTTCTTTGCTCCCAAGTGGAAAGGATGGTGTTTGAGCCTTTGTTTAGCTCTTTGTTTAATAGCTTAAAGATCTTCTCAGAGGATAATCTGATTTTCCGATGTAGCATCAGAGTGTTTAAATTGACTCTTCCCTTTAGAGAAAGGACATTGATTTTTCTGCGAATCGACGCCATTGGCGTTGATTGTGGGAGCATCAGAAGTTTCCTCCAGAATAGGCCTTCCAGTTTTATCCAGATTCTCTCGGGTATCATAGGCATCGCCTCTGCCCCATGGGAAATAGCAGGCACTGCTTTTGCTGTGTAGAAATTAAGAACTGGTTTCAAGGAGAATTTTCCAAATTTTTTGTCCATGAGTCGTGCTTGTGTCATCATGATTTTTGTTTTTGCGATCATGGATTCCTGCATGGGGATTTCAAAACGGTTTGAATTGATCGTGACTCCCAGGTATCTAAATGAATTTATTTTTTCCAGTCTCTCACCTGCCAGAGACCATTTCGATTTTTCTTTTCGTTGTTTTTTCCAATGTCATTATTTTTGTTTTTGTTGAGTTTAGAATCAGGTCATTGGCTTGGAGGTATTCTGAGAGTAAGTTGAGTTTGCGTTGTAGACCTACGGCAGTTTGGTCGAGTAATAGAATGTCATCAGCGTAGAGGAGTCTGCCAACGTTCTCGTCTCCAATGTTCGGTGGAAATGTTCTGGCTGTAGGGTCCCAGTTTTGGTAATCACCAGTAAATGCATTATACAGTGCGGGGGCCAGTGGGCATCCTTTCTTTACGCCTCTATGGGTGTTAATCTCCTCTGAGAGTTGGCCTATTCCGTTGAGTCTGACCCTCATGGAGGTTCCTGAATACAGCTCGATGATTGGGTTCAGGATTGATGGAGGACAGTTCCAGGTCCTCAGTTTCCTCCAGAGTCGGTCTCTGTTGACTGTGTCAAAAGCGTGAGAGAGATCTATGAAAGCCAGATGGATCTTTGGACGTCCCTCCAGAACTTTAGCTTTGAGTATACTTAATAGCATTATGTTGGCTATTTTCCATTTATACTATCCATCTTTCTTGACTTATCGACTTCTTTAATCTCTCCTGTCACTTGTATGTGGATGACTCTGATCTTTCTTTCCTTTTTCTCCTTTTCCGACTCCCTCCATAACCGTATCTCTTCTTGCCCCTCGGCAATCTGTCCTGGATGTCCTCTCGTTTTCTCTCTCTCAACACTTTATCCTCTCTTTCTTCCCGTTCTTCCATGATCCATCTATTCTCTACAGCTCGTAACCTGGTTGCGATCGTTGATTCTGGGCTCAGCTTTTCTCATCACATTTCCTCTCTATAATGTGCGTAAGATTCGACCGTTTCTTACTTTCTAGGCTACGAAACGTATTATCTTTTCCAATATTTTCTCACAACTTGATTACTGCTCAAACTTATTGGTTGGTCTTCCTTCCTCCCACCTTGCGCTCCTCTGGTCCATTTTCAACTCTACCACTCGTCACCTCCTTCAACTGTCTCCTCGTCCTTCTCTTAAAAATTCTCTTCTCTCGATCTCTCTTCTTCCCTTTGACTCTCACCTCCATTTCCACTTTTGTACTATTGTTTTTAAATGTTACCATGGCCTTGCTCCCCTCATCACTCATCCCTTATCCCTCCTTACACCCTGGCACCCGTTCTTCGTTCTCAGTATCTGCTCCTTCTTTCTTCTCCCAAAGCCCCATGAGAGCCCTTGGGTTTCCAATCGTTTTCTCTCCTGGCCCCGAACCTCTGGAATGCTCCTCCTCCTGATATCAGTGCCTCCCCCTCTCCGCACATCTTTCATTCTCGTCTTAAAGCCAATCTTTTACTTCTATTCTGCTCTTCTTAATCTGTCCATGCATATTACCATGTACATTTGCACCGTTCTTGTTACTATCTAAAGCACTTTGGTGAAGTCACTCAATAAATATCATTAAAATACAAAATGCAAAATGGGGGCTGCTGATTGCTGTGCCCTTGATGCCCAGGAGGGGAATGACCAACTGGCCTGTCATAAACCAAGATCTTACTACTGTTTGTGCACCCACTGCATCATATAACGCTTCACTTTCTGGGGGCGCATTGCGTAATGTGGTCCAACCCTTGCATACAAAATACTTGAGCTTACCAAAGATTGTGCCCTTTCTTTCAAAGCTTGATCAATACTTCTTCTGAAATATTGTGGCCATTGTAGAAGAGAAAAATACCCAAAGTCAATAAACCAAATAAATGAAATGTTGGTCAGGGGTGCAGCGCGGAGAGGGGATGGGGGGTGGGCACGAGGGTTTTTGCAAATATGTGTACCCCGATCATATCATCATCCTGCTTCACTACCCTAGTGTCTATCCTATTTCCTTTAAATCTTAGCAGACTTTGGTTAGAGTGGCACCTTTGCCTCCATGGGCCACAGACAATGCTTGGCCTAAAGCGCTGACTGCAAGCTTGCCTGAGTGCTCTAGAGCAAGGCCATTGAACTGAAGCCAATGGATCGCACCGGCTCAAGCTGGCTGAACAAAGAGCTTCCCATCTGCACAGGAAGCCGTCAGGGGGGTGGAAGCTCTTCACCCCTTGCCTGAGTAGGACGAGACTGGAACTTGGGATCAAGCAGCAATGTTTACCCAGAAGTGCTCCATAACCTCGCATCTCTCGGCATGAACACTAACGGCGGGCTATGATTTACAACAATGGGAGGCGTTATGTTAGGCAGGATGCAGGCATAGCATAGCGGGCGGCCTGCTAAGTGGGTTTTTTTCGAAAATTCGGGGACAGGTACCCACGGAAAATATAAAAATGGTGTATCTGTAAGGTAGTTCTGGTCAGTTGCTTGCGAATGGGTTAACTGGTAGGTTGCTGTTTGTCTTGCAAGCAAACTAATAAATCCTTTTGCTTAACCACCATCAAAAAAAGAAGTCAGTTGTTTTTGACCTGCACACCACTTCTACAAAGCCTTCTATTATGTCTTCATCATAATGTAATTCCTATTGTTCTGTGGGTGCGAGAACAGGTAAGGCGGTGAGACAGCTAGCCACCACGTTCAGTTTGCTTTGTGTTTAGGAAATGTCATACATGTACTCAATGTTTGGGAAAGAGGCGCGCTAACCTGGGAGACATCCTAATTGAGCCATCCACAGTTAGGACTTGAACCAATGGTCCGTGGTCAGTCCCTAATGAAAAAGATGCTCCCCATAAGGTGTGGGCGGAACAACTGAAATGCGTTCTTTGGACGAATTGGCATATTCTTGGCAAAATCTGCCTACTTAGCCAGTTTCACCTGCAGAGCGAAATTGGCTATTTCTGGCATTTTCCCACATGAACTTTGGTTTTGATTTTTGATTTGATCCCCGTGAACTTTCGGCCAATTAGAGGGCTGCGAAAGGGCTCTGAACCCCAATTGGCTGATATTTAATGGAACTGTAACGGTTAAACCAGTATTCAGGTGTCTGCAGCCTTAAGAACTGTCTTTCACGGTTTGAAGATGCTATGCGTAAAATAGAACTGCACTGTAAGACAACAAAAACATTCTGGAGCTAAAGCCTTGCATTTGGGCTCATTTGCATACCCACAATGCAATGCTCATCTGGCTGTGAACATCCAGTGATGGCTGCTGGGTTTGCACCATGGCATGTGTGATGAAATCAAATTCACCCCCAAAAATGGTGAAACATATTCTCTCTACTGGTGAAGTGAAATTGGGTGAGAATTTCCCAGATTTTGCTTCACCAGCAGTAATCGCACTATCCAAGCTCCAGACATGTACTGTGTAAAATATTTGACACGCCCAGCACAGGCAAGCCCCTCACATTTAATCAAGTAGTTAGATTTCGATGGCATCAGTGCCCTTGATGCGTACTCTACTTCTCATACTATTGACCGATTATATTGTAAAATCACCATTACTAGGGCCTTGTTGCTTTGCTTGTGTCCACGAAACAATAACTGCCCCGTCAGTGTGAAAAAGGTAAAGGGATTATTGGCAATCACTATCTTACACGAATCAGAGGCATCTGGTTGACTCTCAGCCCATACAAACTTAAAACCTTTCTTCAACATCACGGTCAAGGGTTAAAACAAAGAGGCAACCCTCCTAATGAACTTGCATCATTTTCTCTGAGGCCCAGAAAGACAACAGATCATCTTTGTTAGATGGAGGGGGATCATACTGTACATTTATTAACAAGATATACTTGGCTATAACAGCTTGACCCATAATGGTGTGGCCAGGATACTTAGGGCCTCATTCCGGGTTTGGAGGTAGCCATGGCGCTATTTGTACCATGGCTGCCTCCAAAACCAGGTCCGGCACCAGTCTGGTTGAATAGGGACTTACCAGGACATTCCGACCTGTGCGGACCTGGTAAGTCCCCATTCAACCAAGCATTCCCCACCCTATGGTCTTTTCGAGTACAAGGTTATGCCTTTTGGTTTGGTGAATGCACCAGCCATATTTCAGCGATTCATGGGCCGGATTTTCTCAGACAGCCTTTAAATCTACACTATTGTCTACCTGGATGGCAACCTTGTTTTTTCCCACGATCTACAGAAACATACCATCTACATACTGTGTTTCAAAGTCTTAAAGACAACAAACACTTGATAAAACCAGAGAAATGCTTGTTTGCGGTCACTAGCGTACCATATTTGGGTTATGTGCTCTCCGAACAAGGTATCAAGATGGATCCCGAAAAGGTGAAAGCAATAACAGCATGGCCATCCCCCACTAACGTCAAAGAAGTCCAGATGTTTTTAGGACTGGCTAATTTCTATCATAAATTCATCTCTAATTTTTCCAACGAGGTCCTTCCCATAACTACTCTCCTCAAGAAGGAAGCAAGACCTTTTGCGTGGACTGAGCAAGCTGAAGCGGCATTCCGGCATCTCAAAGTCTTGTTTTGCTCGGCACCTATTCTCAAGCAACCCAACCAGATGAAACCCTTCATAATTGAGGCCGATGCTTCGACAGGAGCCATTGGAGCGGTCCTTCTTCAAGAGGAAGACGGGAAGGAACACCCAATAGCGTACATGTCTAAAACACTCACCAGTAGTCAACGGAACTACTCCGTGATTGAAAGGGAATTGCCGGCCATCAAGACCGCCTGTGAAGAATGGAGACACCTTCTGCAGGGCGGGGCCGCACCTTTTACCATTCGCACAGACTATATGAATCTACAGGTTTTGCATAATTTGGCATGTATCAACTCCCATCAGGCCAGGTGGGCCCATTTCTTCAGCCAGTATGAATTCATTATAACCTACATACATGGCAGTCAAAACATCCTTGTGGATGCCCTTTCCCGAAGATACCTTCACGACTCTTCATTAGCATTAACTAACAATCCTATGTTTTAAAAGGAACGCATCATTGGGACCGTCACTACATTTTTTAATGATATCAAGGAAGCTAACGCGACTTCATCCAACATTCTCTCTAATCTGGGTTTGAACTTCTGAACCTCAGTTAAAGACGGACTTATCTTTGTCAACTAGAAACTATTCATACCTTCTTTGCCTCTCCAACAAAAGGTGATGGAATGGTGCCACGACCATCCCACGGCAGGACACCGTGGAGCTAAGGGTACAACCGAACTCATCACCAGACATTTCTTTTGGCCCATCATGTCAGCTGATGTAAAGAAATACTGTCAGTCTTGTTCTGTGTGTTCTAAGAGTAAGAACTGCTCCCAAAAACCTTTAGGTCTTGTAAGACAGCCCAACATACCAACCAGACTCTGGTCTCAGATATCATCTGGCTTTATTGTAGACCTTCCGCCTTCCAATGGACACACTTGTATAACGGTCAAAGTAGATTCCTTGACTAAATTACCATATTTCTCTCAGCTCTTAGGAACGCCATCGGACTCGGCCATGGCAGAAATCTTTATCAGAATAATTTTCTGGTTACATGGCCTGCCTGACAAGATAATTACAGATCGCTGATGTCAATACACCTCCAGGTTTTGGAAGGCTTTATGCAGCCATTTAGGGATTGAAAGGGCATTGTCCTCGGGTTTTCACCCCCAAACTAATAGTCAGACTGAGAGACTGAACGCATCGCTTGAACAATATTTAAGTTGCTACATCAATCACCATCAGGACAACTGGCTTTCTCTCCTTCCAACTGTAGAATTTGCCTACAACAATATGGTCCATTCTTCCACTAAACTTAGCCCTTTCTTCTGTACTTACGGTCTGCATCCCCGTGGTATATTACCCACTGTATTACCCCGAGCAACGTTCCCACCATTGAATCAACTTTAGCCGACATCGAGGATGCCCACCGGACTGCTCGGAAGAGTCTACAAGAAGCCCAACACAAGCACAAGTTGCAAGCTGACCGACATCAACAACCATGCCCTAGTTGGGAGGTGGGCTCTAAGGTCTGGCTTTCCACGAGTTACCTTCCACGATGGGTACACCCTTCTAAACTCTGTCCTAGGTTTATTGGTCCGTTTGAAATAATAGCCAAGATTAACCCTGTGGCCTATCGTCTCAAACTGCCTAAATGCCTGTCTCGTGTTCACCCAGTGTTTCACTCTTCTCTCCTACGCCCAGTGGAACCGTCGATTAGGCTCCGACGGTCCACCCTTAGCCACAACACACCTGACCTTTTGCCTGTGGAATATGAGGTGTCTTCCATCCGCGATTCCAGGTACAGAAGGGGTAGGTTGGAATACCTGGTGGGTTGGAAGGGTTATCCCTCTCCTGAAGATTCCTGGGAACCTTGTTCTTATGTGCATGCCCCACGACTTATCCACATGTTTCATAGAGCACACCTGGGTAAGCCGGGAGGGTTCCGCCTTGGAAGGGACCATACTGTCATGCCCCGAGTTGGTAGACATCTGTGGGACCGCTGGCATCTAAAACGCCATTACTAGTGCCGTTCCATTTTCTGGCAACATGTCCTAGCGGTCTAGTCGCTCCAACGCTGTCCGCCGACGGGTATTTGTTTCCTCCCCTTCTGGCGGACAGCGCGTTGCAACCCTTGGCTTGGCGTCTCGCTTTTCCTCTTTGGGAGGCATCCCTAGTGTTTTTTCCGCTCAGTACGCATTGTACCCTGCCTTTCTCTCTCCTCTCCTTCCCCCGTTTCGGTGGCCTTTCTTGCTGTTTCTCTCTATTTACGCCGTTCCGTAGCCTGTTTTCTCTTGTCTCCTCGCCTCCTCTCCGCTTTGTTTTGTAAGAGGATTCAATTCAACACTACAGCTAAGTCAATGCCTAGTCTGGGATACTGAATGGAAACCCTTATTGATATAGCTTTATGTCCAGTTCATGCGTTCTGGATGACTACCCCTATATAACACCCCTCTCTTGGAATCCCCTTGACCCCACTGAGCCAAGAAGTAGTTCTGTTTTGCAAGTTAAAAAGGTTTATTTGATAATTTAAACAATAGATATATATATCACACTTTATAATAATTTAATAATTGAATATCACACTGAATCTGAGCAGTAATAAATAATGGATAGTCTGGCACTAGCACACTTGTGAATAGGAACAGAAGAATAAGGTGGTAGAGAATGCTTTATATAAGTTCAGATGGATGTAATGTTGAATGAAAATGCAATACAGAAAATACTCAATATGATTTCAACAAAACAATGTAATCACTTTTCTCTGGCAATCCCCTCCCCCCTTTATGCAATGCAAGGAAATGGAAGGAAAGCACACAGTTCTCAGAAATGCAATCAAATGTAATTCAGTTCACCCCAGCAAGCTTAGACTACAGAAGTTTGAAACACAGGCCCAAAATGCTTTTATATGTGCTGGCAATGAAGTGAAAAATATGCTAAAATGCTTTTAATTCCCTCTTGAGGTTCAGGGTGAGTGGTATCAAGTTAATATTAGTCCAGGCTCACTCTAGCAATGATTCAGGGATGGTTCTTAAGAGGCAAACGAAATTTTAGCAAGGAAAGCAAGAACTGCTGTTTTCACACGTGGAGAAATTTGCAAATCGCGGCCAATTCGCGAGTGCGTTTTTCGCGATTGCGGCGAAAGTGTATGGAACAGGAATGCGGTTCTAGGTTCGTTGAAAAGCCAAGATTCCCAGCTTTCAGAGGAAAGTTACTGCAAGTCTCTAAGACAAACGGTCACGGAGATATGAGCGATATGGTAAAGGTTGTTTTTCAAATTTGAAATTTTAAAGTTCAAAGTGACAAGTGACAGCTTTGCAAATGACAGGTGACATTTTTGCAAAATGACAGGTGACAGTTCTACTCAAGTTAAAATAGCTTGCATTAGATTATTTTAACTAAGAGATTGGGTTCTGCACAGTTCTTCTAGGTACTCACAATATATTTAGAAATAGAATGGGCCTCGCCACGGATCTTGTCAGGTTTTCTTCACTCGCCACGGACGGTCTCTGCGCACAGCGTCTGGGTCAGCTCTCTAGTTCTGCGAACAGCGGTCTGGGTCAGCTCTCTCTGCCTCTGGTTCTGGATCTTTCTGCACAGCTTTCTCTGGAGATTGATGGATTTGAAGTCTGGATCTCTAGATGTGGTATGGTCCGGCAGCATGCTCCGCAGCAAATGGAATTGAATGTCCCTATCTGTCCTGACTGTCTGCTTTTATGTGTTTTGAAAATGGGTGTGTGTGCAGCATCACTAGGCTCTACCCCTCTCCACTTGTCATTGGCCACTTCATCCTCTTCCCCTTGATTGGGGGAATGAAATGAAGTGTCATCATGATGAGGTCTGTTTATGATACAGAGAACCCACCCCTGTCAAATTACACACAATCTATATTTTGACCCAAAAGACATATTTGCACAGGTACACATTTTTTAAAATTACATGCACCCATCACATATCACAGGAGATATACCCTGTCCAAATCTGCTCTTCCTGGGAGCTTGCATTCAGAAATGGCAACATTTGCACTTTTTAACTGGTTTCGTAATATCGGACATTACCCCAAATGTATACACATGTGCGCAAGGAGTATGGACATTACTTGATAAAGTGTCAGATTTTTAACATGCATACATTTTAAGTAATACCCTCTTAACTGCTAGCTTGCCCCCAGATCATGCCACCGGTTCTAAAAACCTCTTAAAATGTGGGCAGAAAAATCACAAGAATTATGGTATCATTTATAAAATTTTCACAAGTCCGCTCTATGATTGATCCATCTTTTTAGAATTATGTTCTGGCCCCAAAGGGGTGTGGTTTCCCCCCAGCACAAGGTTGAATTTCTGGTTTTTCCAGTTCTGCCAAGCCAGCTTGCTCTCACAGGCAGTGCTCCTCCCCTTTCCTTCCAGGAGGAAGCCACTTTTACGGCCCACATAATAAAACATTTGCCTGAGTCAGGACAGGGCTTTGTTCAATTTCCTGCAGAGCCCATGTAATTCAATCAGAGAAGTGTCATATCCCTTTTGGTGGGAGTAGCAAAAAGCAGCTTGGCCTGGGAACACAGCTGTTGTGCAAGTCTCATCTCCTGTCGGGGGTAGCTGGTGGGCAGAATTCAGTTCCTTAAGCGAGGCCCCAGCTAATGTCACTTTTAGTTACCCAGTTTTCTGCATTCAAATAAACTAACCATTTTTTTACATATGCAGCTAAAATGCTGATTCTAAGTTTAAAACTATGACATTTAAACAATTGCAACCTATGTGACACTCAAAAGTAGGTCACTCATTTCTTTTAAACATTTAGATTTTTTAGTGTCTTTCAGTCCAAATTTACTTAAACTGGTGAAATCCACAGCTCAGCCAGTCTTGTTATAAACCTTCAAGTCACTTCAGAATATAACTTTAGATTGTATCCACCTCTCAGTAAGTCTTTCTTTGGCTTGCCTTGGGTTCATTTATTCAGTTTTAAACAAAATCTGGTGGTTTTAAAACGCCGGCTTTCTGATAGTGGTGAGTACTGGTACTGCACCCATTTTTGGGATTTAAGAAAATGAATTCCCCACAATTCTAGGTTGCTTTTGGCAATCAGCATTGCCATTCCCAATGGTTTCAGACTACTGTGTGGGTAGTCCAATGGTGGTTTTAGGCAGTGCCCTTCTGTGCCCATAACATCGGCAAAAATGAGTGGCAGCCTATTCTTCATGCATTTCCCTGTGCATTTTCTGGGAAGCTCTGGCCATCATTATGTTTTCCATGTCAGTACTGCACAGTTTTGAGGTAGGGCATGGATGCATGGTTAAAAACATCCCACAAGCCCCCCTCTTGCGATGGCCATTCTGTTTCACTGATGGGACTCGCAAGACCTGGGATGTTTCCTCATCTTCTTCCAATAGATGGCACAGTTCAGCATCTTTTCCTCCATCCGGTCCTGATCGATCGGTTCTCCTCGCCGGTCCTGATGGGAATATTGGGCGGTACCCTGGGCCCCCCGCGTCTCTGCTACCGGTCTCCGGATCGTCCTCCTTGGCCCGTCTCCAGGTTTTCTTTCTCCTAGGACGACAAAGGAAGAGCGGCAATACCTATTCATGGACATTTCTCCCCCACCATTGGTATAGTGGGGTGGCATATAAATTTGTAGTCAAAACATATGAACTTGCACATTTCTTTTTGCATTCAAAAACAAAAACACCCACATTGAGAAACTCAGAATTTGATAGGCGATATGTAGGATATTTTAAGTTAGAACTGAATTAATCTGAGACAGTACCCTCTAGGATTCCAGAGGATTCCTCCAGTTGTTGCAGAGTGTGCCTAAGATGGCAACACTTCAACTGGTTAATGTGGACCCACTTGTCTTCCCCCTCTGCCAAACCGCCTTTGGGGATGCGGATCTTGTAGGCCACAGGGGAGATTTTGTCTATAACCTCAAAGGGTCCCTTCCATGTAGGCAACAATTTTCGCTGTTTTGCCTGGTTTCTTTGGAAGTTGCATAGATAGACCCGGTCCCCCACCTGATATTCCTTCCTGGAAGTCTTCAGGTCATAGTGGGTCTTCATGCTATCAGCTGATCTTTCTAGATTCCGCTGAGCATAAGCAAAAGCATGTTGAAGGTGTTTCCTTAAATTCTCCACACACTCATGAGTTGTGGAGGCATTTATCAGTGTCTGCTCTTGGGTCCTGTAGAGCAAATGCTGAGGAAGCACCATCTTGCGCCCAGTCATCAACTCAAATGGTGACATTTTGGTTGCAGATGAAGGGGTAGATCTGATGGCCATTAGGACCAGAGGTAATCGGATGTCCCAACTTGGCCCAGAATCTGCCACAAACTTCTTTAATATGCTCACAATGGTTCGGTTATATGTCTCTACTGCCCCAGAAGAAGCTGGCCTGTAAGCAATATGTAACTTCCTTTTGACCCCCAGTATCTCCCACATCTTTGTCATTACTTCACTGGTGAAGTGGCTACCCCTGTCTGACTCAATCCTTTGAGGTAGACCAAAACGGGAAAAGATGTGGTTAATCATCAGGGCAGCTGCGGTTTCTGCCTTGCAATTTGGGGCTGGGAGACATTCCACCCACTTGGTAAACAAGCATGTCACAGTCAACATGTACTTATTCCTCCTAGCAGAGCGAATCACAGGGCCTACAAAGTCGATTTGTAAATCTGACCATGGCAGGGTCATCCCCCTCTTTTGGAGAGGCGCACGGTGCGTGAGGGATGATGGCTGAAATTGTGCACACACAAGACACCCCTTCAAGTATTGGTCGAGGTCCTGCCCCATGTGTGGCCAGTATGCAACCTCTCTTAAGATTTCCAATGTTGTGTGAAACCCCCTATGACCGGCGGTGGCCACATCATGGGCGTGACTTAACATCAGGCTTCGGAATGAGGTAGGAACCACCCACTGATCGTGGCCAGCTTTGGATTTCCTTACCAGCAAACCGTCTTGGATTCGGAACATTTCTGGACATTTCATCAACTCTCTTAGGTCCTCTTTCCCAATATAATCAGTATCCGTCAAGGGAAAGTTCTCAGGGTCCTCAAGGTGTTGGTAAAACTTACCAATAATTGGATCCCCCTTCTGAGCTGTAATCAAATCAGCATCAGGGGTCTCCTTGCTCCATTGGGCAGTTGAAAGATCACTGTGAGCATTTGTCTGGGACCTAGTGATAGCAGTGACCTGGATTTCCCCCAACAGGGACTCAATATCAATTAGATCCCCTTGGATGGCCCCGGTTTTGGCCAGCTGATCCGCTAAGTCGTTTCCAGTTTTGTCTGGTCCCTCTACTTTGGAATGACCCTTGATCTTTTTCCAATAGATGGTCATCTCATTCGAGGGGACCAGATCATCAATGTTTTGGATCAACTTCCCATGTTTCAAGGGTTTGTTGTTAGCACATAACATGCCTCTGGTTTTCCAATTAACCAGGTGCTCCACAAACCCGTTCCGTACATGATCCGAACCTGTGATTATGACCAGTTCGTGGAGTTGATGCTGGACAGCAGTGAGGATGGCCTGATGCACAGCCATCAATTCTGCCACCTGACTACTTCGGGGACCAATTTTGTATCCAGCGGAGGGTTCTGGGGACTCATTCACCCATGCATTCCCTACGCCAGCCACCAGTTCTTTCTCCCCGTCGTTGTCAACATGGTACGAGCATCCATCCACATAGACAGTGGGCATTCCCTAACACTTGTCCTCTTCAAAGACTTTGTGGGGGGAATTAAGGTATGCCTCCATGTTGTCCTTTATTTTTAGACTTTCGTCCTCGAGACAGTTTTCTCTGGCACAATCATGCAAGTCAGCCAGACCTTGCGCGAGGGGACTCTTCTTGTTTTTGCCATATCTGACCTCCACAGGAAAGCCTTGCATTGACAGAATCCAGGAAGTAATTTGGGAATTACTCACATTTCCGGCCAGGATTCTATCACTTTGGAGATATTGCAGAGGCTGGTGTGGAGTCTCCACTATGATGTGTTCCCCCTGGATAAACGGGCGGTAATTCTTCAAAGCCCACACCGTTGCCAGGAGTGCCTTCTCACAATCGTTGAATTTTTCCTCCACAGAGGATAAAGTTTTGCTCGCATAGGAGATTACTTTATTGACCTTGTCATGCTTTTGGTATAATACCACCGTCAAGCACGTATTAGAGAACCCCGTCTCCAAGAAGAACTCCTTGTTTCTGACAGGGTAAGCTAGGCAGGGCGCTTGTGAGAGGCTTCTTTTGAGTTGTCTTACTGCCTCGGCTTGTTCTGGACCCCATTCCCACTTGACCCCCCCTTCAAGAGATGAATCAGGGGTCTGGTGATCTCTGCGTAGCCCTCAATGAACTTTCTGCTGTAATTAGTCAGTCCAAGGAGGCTCCTTAGTTCCCGCAGAGTTGTGGGGTCTTTCAGTTTTTGAAGTGCTTCCACTTTCTTTTCCTGGGGACAGAGACCCTGAGGAGTAATCTCATGCCCCAAGAAATTAACACGGGTTCTACACCACTGTGCTTTCTGAAAGGAAAGTTTTGCTCCGGCGGCCCTCAACTGCGTCAGAACATAACGGATCTCCGCTATGTGTTCCTCCACAGATGAACTTTTGATGAGGACATCATCTACATAAGCCAGGTTACCCCTCGCACCCAGGTCGGGCATGGCCTTATGTAGGAAAATGTTGAATTCATTGCCGGAGTTGAGGTATCCGAAGGGAGTCCGGGTCCATGTATACTGCTGGCCCCCAAAGGTAAAAGCCAGCTTGTATTGGTCCTCCCTACTGACGGGCACAGTCCAGTATCCATTGGTCAGGTCTATTGCAGTGAATACCTGTGACCCCTGAATCTGGGCCAGCCCTTGGTCAATGTAGGGCAGAGGCCATCGGGAAGTATGGACCCGTTTGTTGAGCTCCCTGAGGTCGGCGCAGAGTCTCCACTGGCCGTTTGGCTTCAATATTCCCAGCACCGGATTATTGAAGGTGCTGTGGACTGGACGGATTATTCCCCGGGACTCAAGGTTCTTAATTATTTCAGTAAGGGACTCCATTGATGCGAGAGGCAAGCGATATTGCTTCACAAACACAGGAGTCATGCCAGGGTCCGTGGGGATTGTTGTTGTGTGGATGTCAGTGCGACCACAGTCATATGAGTCTACCGCAAAGAGATCTTGGAAATCCAAGAAAACTTGTTTCAACTTTTGCTTTTGTTCCAGAGTCACACAGGCATCAGCTAGGTTGACTCTCTCTTCCACCATCTGCCTGAAGCCTGGAAAGACTTCTGGTTTGGCTATTTCAGCGGCCTCCTCCAGCTGGGTGGAGAAGTCCCTGGTCAGAGTGCTGATTTGGACTGTAGGCTTCAGGTGGGAAAGGCAGCCCTCATGGACCTGGAAAATCACCTCATCCCTCCTGAAGTCACAAGTCACATCTTCCTTACCATAAGGGCAAGAAGTGTACACCAGGAAGTTCCCCCCATGCCGGGTAAAATCCTGTCTGGTGTTGTATTGTCATCACTGTCACTGTCAAAGCAGTCCTTGGGGATTGGCCCTAACAGTTCATTACCTAAATCTATGGAAAAATGTCGGTCATCAACCGCCATTCCAATAATGGTGCCTGCGGCTAGAGTAATACTCTTTAAGTCGCTGTTATCCACCTCTATTGGAATGGTGTCATGTTCTATGTTGACTAATGGAGTTGGGTTTACCCCCAACCCTTGCTGTTGGAGAGAAGCATTTAGATGTATGTAAGCATCAGGGTTTTGCAAATATTGTCCTCTTTTAACTTTCACTTCCAGGGAGAATTGTCGGGTCCTTTCTGGGATGGTGACTTCCTCTTTAATCTGAATTTCAACTGCATAAGGTAGCAATTGAGCTGACCTAAATGCTTTTTCCGGATCATCAAAGCCCATGGGATTATCCGCTAATCGGGACCAAGCTTTGAAGTTTATTAGGTCCAAACTAATGGCAAATCGATTGAGAATGTCACTGCCTAAGTAAAAGGCGGCAGTGACGTCTCGCACGACCCAACAATTATGGACTATGCTCTTGTTGCCAATGGAGATTTTGAGCATACACCTGCTTGGCAGGAGATGTTTGGAATTAGGTGCTTCCAGGTCCATTTCCCATTTGTCTATCAGTTTGAATGTGGGAATGGCTGGATCTTTTGGGAGTTGGCGGAACATGGCTTCGCTGATGAAGCTCTTACCGTTGTTCACACACACTCGAGCGAGAACAGAGTCCTTCCCATCATTTAATTGGACAGGGATGAACAACTGCTCTCCAATTTGCTGAATATCAGCCAGGCTCTGAGCTGATTTCACATGTTTCTGGACTATAGGAGTGGGAATTTCTGATTGTGGATTAGTATAGAATCTCAGAGTGTTTCCTTCCAGCGTGGAGTACCACTTTAGACTGGAAGGAAGGTTGATTTTCAGAAATAGAGAGGACCCCCATCACCAGTCTGTTGTCCTACTGCTATTACTGTCACGTCTGGAATTTGGCTATTCTGGAAGTGAAATTCTACTTGGTCAGATTTTGGTTCAACCATGTGGCAGGTGCCGTTTAAACTAACATGGTTGACACTCTGTTTTAATTTTATTGGTCGGCTAGTCTAGGTCCAGAGTACCTTGTTTACACAATCTATAAAGGGTGACAACCTCCTCAGGAGGTCATTCCCCAGTAAACAAGGGGTGCCCTCTGGACTCACTACTATGACCGGGTGTTTCACCTTATGTCGCCCGATCTTAATGTCCAAGTCTGCAGTCCCCTCAACGGGAATTTCCTTCCCGTCAAAGTTCTGCAGTTGTCCAGGAAGAGAGGTGAGAGGAATTTGGTAATTCTCTCCCCTTCCTGCATTCAGTTCGTCAAAGGCCCTTCTGGACAGAAGGGTAGCTTGAGATCCAGTGTCCACCAGTGCCAAAATTGTACCCTGCCCCTGTACTTGGACAGGGGCATAGTATCTTCCCTCCTTCTCCTCAAGGGGGCACAGATAATGCACATTTTTGGACAACTGGTGGGCTAACTTTCTGGTTTTGGACATCGCTAGCGAAGAGATTTGGGCAGAATTCTGTGGAGAGCCTTGGGAATCTGAAAGAAAAAGTTGGCAACTGGAGATCAGAGCCATTGTGGGTTCCCCTGGTTCTGGTTCTGGGCCGCCCCCCCCTTTTTGGAGGCAGTCACCAGGATGGGTTTGAACCAGGGGATTTTCTTGCTGTTGGTTCTGGGATGAGATGGTGGGCGGCGGTAGCTCAGTCTCCACATCTCCCCAGTCTGGATTTGCATCCCTAGGGACCCATTTTTCTTTGGGAGGAGTTCCCCCCTCTCTGAAGGAGAAGATACTTTTCCCAGGTTCCTCTGAGGATCCCTCTCCCTCAAATTGGAAGATCTGTACCTCCTCCTCCAACTGTGTCTGTTTGGGTCTTTTGTTTCTCCTACCCCCCCTCTGCTCCTTAGGAGGCAGACTTTCAGGGGCAAGAGATTTTGTTTCCGGTTCCTGGGTTTCCAGGGGCTCTTTACAAGTGAGGAAGGAAGCTTCCTCCAAGGCTTTACACCCCCCTTCCCTTTGTGCCTCCTCCCTGGGAACCGGTGAGTTATCGGGGTGCTGCCCCCGTCATTGTTCTGGGGCACCAGGTCCAGAGTTGGGTGCGTTCTGCGCCGGCATGCCCATCTGAGGGTTCTGCTGAGCCCTTAGCACGCGACCCAGCTCTTGTGCCATGTACTGAACCTGGCACTCTAACTGGGAAACCCGCTCAGGCTGATACGGGCCCTGTTTTCTCCCCTGGGCTGATCCCGGGAAGGGTAGCTATCCCTTCTCTGGTAGTACCCCGGGTTGGGAAGATTTGGGTACCCCTCCACCCTTGGCCTCCCCTCTCCCGGATTAGGTTGTCTGGGCTCAGGGAATTGGGGAAAGAAGGATGGATGATTTTGGGGTTGGAAGTTGGGTGGATACCTGGGGTAAAAGTTCTGCCCAGGATTTGGAGAATTTCTGCCCTCCGGTGGGAAGTTAGGAGGGAAGTTCCCTGGGTTAGGTGCTTGGCTGGATCCCCCCCCTTGGGCTGGAGGAGTCCACACATAACCCAGGATGGGTCGATTTCCCTTGTAACGGGGACTTACATAATCAGGAGAGCGAGGGACCCCATTGGTGGGGCTGCCTCCTTGGCTCCCTGTCTGTGACTGGCCCGAGGACCTTCTGGGCCTAGCATTATTAGGTGCAGGTAGGTTTTTAGGCCCCCCCATCTCCAACTCTAAAACGGGGGTGACCTTTACCTCTGCCACCTTGGCAGCAGCAGGGGTGTTGTTGGCTTTTGGGTTTTTCTGGGTATTGCTTTTATTTTCTATTGGCTTCTGCACCTCATAGATCCGAGTAGCCTGTTCAATGACCCAGTCTAAAGATCTTTTCTCGTGAAAATCCCTCACGAGCTGGGTCATTATGTATTTGGGCAAGGCATGGAAAAACGTATTAATAAATTCTCTGCTATCCGTGCGCACCCTTCTTGTGGTCTGTGCAAAGGCACGTTTCAGTTCTTGCACAAACTCTTGTGGGGCCTGATCCTCCCCACACTGCAAATTGTAGGCTGCCTTGCGAGCCT
The DNA here is from genome assembly GCF_040938575.1 of Ambystoma mexicanum. Lineage (NCBI taxonomy): Eukaryota > Metazoa > Chordata > Amphibia > Caudata > Ambystomatidae > Ambystoma > Ambystoma mexicanum. The sequence goes on along the minus strand of NC_090923.1, from coordinate 95,813,688 downwards.
CTTGGGGATTTCTGTGAACAGAAAAATGTTTTAATATGGCCGCCCTATAGGTGGACCACCTGGAATGATTTTGGTCCTCCAGCCCTGCAAAGAAACTGGAGTACTCTGGGGAGAATGTCCACTTTACATATTGGATACAGCTTTGGCTGTCCTTCAAATGAAAAGTCTCCATAGAGCTCCAAGTGTTCCCAAACAGAGTACTTGGCGTTCTTATGATAAGGCGTGATGACACTCCTGATTGCCTTAATCTGTTTCAATGGGTCCTTAATCAAGGCCCTTTTTGCCTTATTGGCCTTTTTGGTACAGGTAACCCTTGTCCATTCGTCCTCTGACTCAGAGGCACTTCTCCCAGAGGTTCCTGTCTGATCTTCCAGGTTTTCCCGGATTCTGCGAGCCTGGGAATGGCTGGCAGAATGTGGGGACCTGGTCTCCTGTGTCCTGTACCGTTCAGAGGAGTCTTCAGATTCCTCTTTGCTGCCAGGATTTGATGGGTACCCCCCCACTGACCTAACTGGGCAGAGGTTTTCAGGATGCCCTTAATGGGCCTACTCTCCTGGGGTCCCCCACTAAATTGCACTGTGCTTGGGTGCCCATACCCGGATGCCCGCCCATCCATTCCTGGGAGGTACTGGCCTATGAGCCCCATGCTTCTGGCTGGATAGTAATCTGCCATCCCTGTGGCAGGCTCATGTGCGCCAGGGGACATGGGGGTGGCAGAGTCCAGGGACTGAGAGAGATAAAGGCCTCTGGTACTAGGGCTCCTGAGGTTATGCTCAGGAGTTTCCCTTTCCCAGCGAACTTGGTCTCTATCCGCCCCTGCTCCCTGTTGCAATGCAAGAGCCTGCGCCTTCAGTTCCTCAGTTAAGGCCTTACTAGACTCTATCAGTCTCTCCTGCATCGCTACCTGTTGTTGGAGACTATCATTGTGCTGGCAGAGAGCCTCATTCTCTCTCTGCGTTTCCTGATTGGTCCTGGAGCACTGGGCCAGTCTTTGCTGCAGGAGGGTTACCTCCTGAGCTGTGTCCCTATTGGCCTGCTCCTTTCTTGCCAGAGCATCCTCCACCTTCCTGGTGTGCTCTAACAAGTTATGGGGTTCTTTTTGGAGGTCACCCAGTCCCTGGAGGGCCAGGTGATTTTCTTCCATTTTTCTTTTTAAGTGGCAGACTTCCTGGCCTAAGGTATCCCTTTCCTGACTAAGAGCCTGCATCTGTGCCACCAGGTCGTCCCTTTGCCTTTGGAAGGCACCAGCTTTCTGGCGCTCCTGGTCAAACTCTGCCTGGGTATCCAGGTCTTTCAGAAACAGTTTATTGCTCTCTGCCTTCTCCCTATCTAGGTGGCTTTGCATGGTGACTACCTGCTCAGCACATGCCCTATTGAAGTCTAACTGTTGCTCCAGCTTTTTCTGGCTCTGCAGTAGGGATTCCAAACCTTCTTGGTACTCTTTCTGCAAGGCCAGAAATCTGGTATCCTGGTCAGCCTTTTCCTGTTGCAGTATTTCCATGTCCTCTTTTATTTTAATGATATACTGCCTACTATCATTTTCTGACTCCTGGCTCCTCTGCAGCCTCTGCTCAGAAGAGTCCAGATCAGATTGGGCCTTCTGTAATGCCAGCAGTTGCCTACTCGCCAGATCTTGGCCTTCAGCACATTTGTCCTGCATGGCTCCCATATGCTCATCCTTGGCCTTCGGGGCCAAATATAGTTCACTCAGGGCCACATGTAGGGGACCCTGATCTCCCCATATATCTGACCCTGTTTCCGTGATCTGGGGTGCGATTGCTTGAAACCAGACCGTCTGGTCCTGATGACTCCACTCACCTCTCACAAATAGCTTATGTAAGAAGTGCTCTCTGGCTATTTTCATATCTACCAAGGTCGTCATTCTGGAATTTGAGTTCCTTCCTGACTTACAGAAGTTTATATTATATTTTTGCAAAACAGACCTTTTCCTTAGAGCGTTCCTTTGAGGAGTGCTTTACAGCGTAACACAGCGTGTGCTCTGACCGGATATGTGTATCTGGTCAGCTGGAACGCTGTATTAATCTGCACAAGTGATAGATCTAATCCAAACGTCCGGCACAAGCCCCCAATTTGTAAGAGGATTCAATTCAACACTACAGCTAAGTCAATGCCTAGTCTGGGATACTGAATGGAAACCCTTATTGATATATCTTTATGTCCAGTTCATGCGTTCTGGATGACTACCCCTATATAACACCCCTCTCTTGGAATCCCCTTGACCCCACTGAGCCAAGAAGTAGTTCTGTTTTGCAAGTTAAAAAGGTTTATTTGATAATTTAAACAATAGATATATATATCACACTTTATAATAATTTAATAATTGAATATCACACTGAATCTGAGCAGTAATCAATAATGGATAGTCTGGCACTAGCACACTTGTGAATAGGAACAGAAGAATAAGGTGGTAGAGAATGCTTTATATAAGTTCAGATGGATGTAATGTTGAATGAAAATGCAATACAGAAAATACTCAGTATGATTTCAACAAAACAATGTAATCACTTTTCTCTGGCAATCCCCTCCCCCCTTTATGCAATGCAAGGAAATGGAAGGAAAGCACACAGTTCTCAGAAATGCAATCAAATGTAATTCAGTTCACCCCAGCAAGCTTAGACTACAGAAGTTTGAAACACAGGCCCAAAATGCTTTTATATGTGCTGGTTATGAAGTGAAAAATATGCTAAAATGCTTTTAATTCCCTCTTGAGGTTCAGGGTGAGTGGTATCAAGTTAATATTAGTCCAGGCTCACTCTAGCAATGATTCAGGGATGGTTCTTAAGAGGCAAACGAAATTTTAGCAAGGAAAGCAAGAACTGCTGTTTTCACACGTGGAGAAATTTGTAAATCGCGGCAAATTCGCGAGTGCGTTTTTCGCGATTGCGGCGAAAGTGTATGGAATAGGAATGCGGTTCTAGGTTCGTTGAAAAGCCAAGATTCCCAGCTTTCAGAGGAAAGTCTCTAAGACAAACGGTCACGGAGATATGAGCGATACGCCACGGATCTGGTCAGGTTTTCTTCACTCGCCACAGACGGTCTCTGCGCACAGCGTCTGGGTCAGCTCTCTAGTTCTGCGAACAGCAGTCTGGGTCAGCTCTCTCTGCCTCTGGTTCTGGATCTTTATGCACAGCTTTCTCTGGAGATTGATGGATTTGAAGTCTGGATCTCTGGATGTGGTATGGTCCGGCAGCATGCTCTGCAGCAAATGGAATTGAATGTCCCTATCTGTCCTGACTGTCTGCTTTTATGTGTTTTGAAAATGGGTGTGTGTGCAGCATCACTAGGCTCTACCCCTCTCCACTTGTCATTGGCCACTTCATCCTCTTCTCCTTGATTGGGGGAATGAAATGAAGTGTCATCATGATGAGGTCTGTTTATGATACAGAGAACCCACCCCTGTCAAATTACACACAATCTATATTTTGACCCAAAAGACATATTTGCACAGGTACACATTTGTTTAAAATTACATGCACCCATCACATATCACAGGAGGTATACCCTGTCCAAATCTGCTCTTCCTGGGCGCTTGCATTCAGAAATGGCAACATTTGCACTTTTTAACTGGTTTCGTAATATCGGACATTACCCCAAATTTATACACATGTGCGCAAGGAGTATGGACATTACTTGATGAAGTGTCAGATTTTTAACATGCATACATTTTAAGTAATACCCTCTTAACTGCTAGCTTGCCCCAGATCATGCCACCGGTTCTAAAAACCTCTTAAAATGTGGGCAGAAAAATCACAAGAATTATGGTATCATTTATAAAATTTTCACAAGTCCGCTCTATGAATGATCCATCTTTTTAGAATTATGTTCTGGCCCCAAAGGGGTGTGGTTTCCCCCCAGCACAAGGTTGAATTTCTGGTTTTTCCAGTTCTGCCAAGCCAGCTTGCTCTCACAGGCAGTGCTCCTCCCCTTTCCTTCCAGGAGGAAGCCACTTTTACGGCCCCCATAATAAAACATTTGCCTGAGTCCGGACAGGGCTTTGTTCAATTTCCTGCAGAGCCCAGGTAATTCAATCAGAGAAGTGTCATATCCCTTTTGGTGGCAGTAGCAAAAGGCAGCTTGGCCTGGGAACACAGCTGTTGTGCAAGTCTCATCTCCTGTCGGGGGTAGCTGGTGGGCAGAATTCAGTTCCTTAAGCCAGGCCCCAGCTAATGTCACTTTTAGTTACCCAGTTTTCTGCATTCAAATAAACTAACCATTTTTTACATATGCAGCTAAAATGCTGATTCTAAGTTTAAAACTATGACACTTAAACAATTGCAACCTATGTGACACTCAAAAGTAGGTCACTCATTTCTTTTAAACATTTAGATTTTTTAGTATCTTTCAGTCCAAATTTACTTAAACTGCTGAAATCCACAGCTCAGCCAGTCTTGTTATAAACCTTCAAGTCACTTCAGAATATAACTTTAGATTGTATCCACCTCTCAGTAAGTCTTTCTTTGGCCTGCTTTGGGTTCATTTATTCAGTTTTACACAAAAAAAAAGTCTGGTGTTGTTTTAAAACGCCGGCTTTCTGATAGTGATGAGTACTGGTAATGCACCCATTTTTGGGATTTAAGAAAATGAATTCCCCACAATTCTAGGTTGCTTTTGGCAATCAGCATTGCCATTCCCAATGGTTTCAGACTACTGTGTGGGTAGTCCAATGGTGGCTTTAGGCAGTGCCCTTCTGTGCCCATAACATCGGCAAAAAGAGTGGCAGCCTATTCTTCATGCATTTCCCTGTACATTTTCTGGGAAGCTCTGGCCATCATGATGTTTTCCATGTCAGTACTGCACAGTTTTGAGGTAGGGCTCGGATGCATGGGTAAAAACATCCCACAGTTTTCCCTCGCGCACTGGCCACCCCTCCTTCTACTGCACTGATACTTACCTTTGTATCTTGTTGTCCCCTGTACGCCACGTGACCCAAACTTCGCGTGTCCTTCTCGCCATCCGTTCTACACCATGGCAAGTTACCTACACGGCAGTTCTCTGGCACCCAGTCTCCACGGATACTGATACGAGGGACCAGCACGGCATACGCACAAAGGGGTTTTTTGTGCCTAAGGGCTTTTTCCCCTGTTCCAGCTGTTCCGGAAGGGGGCCCCTGGGTTGTTGTTGTCAACTCCCAAGGTGGCTTCATTCCGTGGCAAGCCACACCCACAAATAAAAAAAAGAAGCATATGGGAGAGGAGACTACACGTACTTCAACAGGAGGATCCTGATTCAGGTGAGGAGGAGGGAAGTTCGTCTCAAACCTGCAAAGAAAGCGTAAACGCTGACAGAAGTGTTCGTATAAGGGGACAGGGGCAAGCATTTATTGATAAAAAAAAAATGGAAAAAACCTAAAAAGCAACTTGAGGAAAAAGGATAGGTGGAATCAACTCGAGGTAAAAACTTTTCATATGTGAAATATAACAACTTGAGAAAAATCTTGAAGTCTTGAGGAAAAGCACTAAGTACAAATTCAACAAGAGAAAGTGACATAGATTTGCAGTAACATATATGGAATTGTATGTGGATAATTAAGAGCATGGTTGTTTTTTGACAAGCTGTCCTGAGTGACACCATAGATTAAGATAGAAAAGTTAGTGCTTTCTATGATGTCACTCGCAACCCCGCATGGAATCCAGCCCCTCCTAGATATCCAGTACACTACTGTGTTATGTTGTTTATGCCCCTTCACAGTGTCGTGCCACCCTCCCTCCACCTGCTTTTATGTCCTCCCTCAAAAAAGTAGTGGAACTATGTTGCCCCTGCCATGCCCCTCTTCGCTTGAACCTCCTTCCTGCACCTCACCTATCTCATACCACGCCCCCCCCCCATTTCAAACATCATACCTGGGTTCTGCCTTTCCTCCACTCCACCCCACAACAGCTACAGCTTTAAGCACCCTCCATTTCCAATCACCCACCAATTGCACCTCTTAAGAGACATGCCCAGGCCTGTAGCCACCCAGCCTATACCCTAATACCTGTACAGGCATCTGTGCCTGCAGCAATCCATGCCTAATTGCAGAAGACAAACGCAGATCACTTTCCAGTGGGGCTTTGTGATGGTGCAGGAATGTAATCTGTTCAAATAAACAAAAGCAATTGGGCATGCGACATAGCTCAATAATATGTGACACTGGAGTGTTACCAGAAGGGCCCAGGTTCAAATCCTGAGTAGGGGAGAGGTGAAAAAAACAGAGGTGCCCTTCACTGCTGTCCTTGAATGGTGCTCTGGGTGACATCAAGTAAGGGAACAATGGCAAATTTCTATGGATAGTAGGGGAATGTGGTACCCTTCAGTCCCGGCCCATTTCGACTTCTGCTTCCCTTCCCCACCAAATCGCAAAATATACCTGCCCAACTTCCTCGCTTGTGTCTCTGCCCATGCCACCACAAAAAAGCAAAAAGTTCCCACCACTCTCCTTCCCCTCCCCATCAAGAGTGCCTGCATTTACCCACACAAAGAAAGCAACTTATATAGGATGTTGATCCCAGACAGAGTGGCAGCCGTGGATCTGTAACTGTGATTCCCCAGATTCATTCCACTTGTCGGAATGCTCTCTAATGGCTTTAAATGTGCAAAGAGCAAATACCACGAAGAGTGAACTTCTAAAAAAGAGTCTAGTGTAAACTCTTACACAGACTATTCATTTGTACTGTGGACATTTTGTTTACATGTATGTATTAACTTGTGTTTACATTATTTCCAATGTTATGAAATTAATCTTTTAGTATATCTTTTATGACTAATACAATTTGTATTTTTATAAGTAAAAATGGTATATTGGGGAGTTAATCTCAGTTTGTGAATGTTTTCTCGCCTACATGTAGCAGAGACACTTCATGGACACCTTCCTTTTGTAGATTCAGTGCCCTCTAATGGCAACAAAACCATGTCCATCTTCTAATCTCAGTCCGTCTTCATACCTTCTTGGTAAATTCTAATCTTCTCCCACAATATATACACACAATGGTATGTGTAGCTTTCTCCTTGCTTCCAAATGCTCTCCTGTACTCATGCTTGAGTACTTCTGCATTCTGTGAGGTAGCTACTCCGAGTCGTCTGTCTATTCTGGATTATGTGCACTTGTTTCTTGTGATCCGTGTCCTGCATTTATATCATGGCTGAGATGCCTTCCCTGTGGCTGCTATTGATGAAAAGTGTCCTGTACCTATTCTAGAACTCAAGTACCCTTATCGGGGACTGCTAATGTTGCCGTTGAAATGCTACTTGTTCATTATTCTGATTATAGCAAGACTGAAGGAGGTAATGGGACTGAAAGGGAGCACCCATGAAGGAGGTAATGGGACTGAAAGGGAGCACCCATGAAGGAGGTAATGGGACTGAAAGGGAGCACCCATGAAGGAGGTAATGGGACTGAAAGGGAGCACCCATGATTATTTTGATGGCTACGAGGCAGCATATCAATCTATGGGTGGTGATCGCAATGATGGATGCACGACCAGATATTTGGATCCCTTAATTAATTTGGTTTTGTGGAGGGGAGGCCCAAAGGTGTCTGTGCCGCGGGCCCAAAAGTGCTTAAAATGGCCCTGGTTTAACTCCAGGAGTACAAGTCCCAGAATGAACCAGGAGGATGCCTAGTGTCGCCCAAATGGAATAAATAATGTTGGCATGTCATAGATGCCATCCTTTCACAGTGGGCTCGAAGGTCACTTATGCATTGCACACAGTCCCATGTCCAACGCTCCATTCAGTTGCATATTTTGCATAGCACCGCTACGAACCCACCACATTAAGGACAATAGCACTAGAATTAGAAGCAAAACACAGGTCTATTTTTTTTACCTTTATGTAATAGTGTTGAATAGCATAGCTACATGTATTTGCACGAATAGAGGTGACAGTTCCTTTGTTGACTTTGTTTTGTGCTTAGTTGACAGATAAGCACTTCATCTTATTAGCATCAGTCTGCTTTGTACTTTTGAGTTACCCTAAAATAGGTAGTCAATTAGTGATGGGGCAAACAATGTGTCAACACTTTAATATCAGTACATTGTTTATTTTCAGAAATCAGCATTTTTTTTACAACCCAGCCTAACCAATAGCGTGCGTGTCTGACTCCAAAGCACTTAAATTCTTTTTTTGTTTGGGCTATTCCATTAGAGTACAGCTAAGGAGAAATGGCATATGAGGAGGGACACGCAAATCTTGTAGGTGTTCTTTGGTTGTTTGACCACCCATTGACTTCCTATGGCCATGCTTATCACTCCCACCCATGTCCTGCCCCTCCCCACCACCAAAAACATATCCTCCTAGGATCTCTTTTAGGTAGCATTATCAAGACCTACCATCAAACTGTGTGCTCGAAGTGCCTGCCTGTTTTTTTTTCTCCAAAACTTTCTTCTGAAAGTTATTGACATATTCAGAGCTGTACATGTGCTACTGGTATAATACAAATGTCTTAACTGAGTCTGCCTCCAGACACTCTATTTATAAACACTATACTTGTCTTTCACTGAAGTCCTGTTAAAAACAAGCATTTGCAAAGCCAACCATTTTGGTTTGTGTATAAGTATTAGGCATTTGACAGGCATTGCTTTTAGATGCCCAGGTACTCGCACCATTTTCTCACTTGCTAGCATCCATGACCATTTAATAGCACTATGGCATTTCCTGGCAACTGCCCTAGCCATGCCTACACAAAAGCTCAAAAACTGTTGGCATTGCCAATGCTTGTTTTTTGGGGATGTGACAGCAAAGCTATACACGTCTGGGCTGAAAAATGAAATCTGCAAATATTAGGGGTCGCAGGAGGTCAAAGCTTTGTGGCTGGCAGATGCAGACTGCAGCAACGCCATTATATGGTTCGCTTTGCATGTAAAAGGATCATCACTTCAGTAAGTGATGACATTTTTTCTTAGTCTCCCCTGCTCCCGGGTTTCCTGACTCTGTTTGTGGCATCTAGGGTTTGGTCTTTCATGGGTTTGGTCTTTGGTCACCTGAGAGTCGCAGGTCAGTTGACAGCCCTACACGTGGAAGAACAGGATTCTATCTTTAGAGGAAAAAAGTTCATCAATTGCCTTTTCAGGGAACACGTTCCCAAAAAATATAATAAGTTCACATGTATGAATTAAAATTACAGTCCTGGATGTTGTCTTGGGAAGGTGTATCGAGATGTTGAGGTGGGGCTGGGGGAAACAGCCCGCGATGGCAAGGTTGGAAAGGGGGAAACATGGGATCCTGCAGTCAGGGAACTGCATATTGGACAAGTCGAGGTCTGTTCAAGGTCATAGATCGGGGACAAAACAGTTCACGCTGTCCTTATGTCATTATGTATGGTTTTGTGTTCATAGTAGAGAACCTTTGCATGCTGAGCAGAGAGAAGCATGTTATGTTATGATATGTTATGTTGGTGGGAGTTTATGATCTTGTATGTAGGTATTTGCAGAGAGCAGTAGTGTGGTCTCAAAATGAATAAGTCGAAAAAAAAATTTCAGGCTCATTTCAAGTTTGGCGGTGCAGTACATAGATGCCATTAGCACTCAGGGCGAGGGCGCAGCCAATCAGGTTCCTTGGTTCGTGGGCTGATACTCCCGAGCTCAACCTGCCTTCGATGGAACCTATTGGCTCCCTCCACTGCTATCTTCTAAACACCCATCCTTTCTCTTTTAAAAAAAAAATAATACCAACCTCCCTTCCTTCCTGACTTTGGGCTTCACTGCATATCGCTTTTCCGGCCACCATGTTAATGGAAGGGGGCCCTCGTCTTCTACAACAATGGAGGCCATCTTGGCAAAGTATTTTCATGCATTGAAAGGGATGTGCGCGGCGTCCCATTCAATGAATGAAAATACTTTTTTTTAGCATCCCAGGTTACGGCTATGGTAACCCGGGATGCTAATGGCATTATTAACCCATTCCACAGGCTACACCATGGATAACATCCTGTAGCCCTTGTTGACCTCCTTCGCATTGCTCGGGCTGTTAACTCGGACTACCGGGCCACTAACTCCCAGTGCAGCCCATTGAGCGGGTTAATAACACCATAACATTATCCATTCTATTTGGGAGACACTAGTCTAGTCCTGGATTTTATTTGCATTCTGGACCTTTGAGTCCTGGGTTTATAATGGGGAAATCCAGGACTACAAGTCCCAAAATGCAAAGCTAAAACCAGGACTGGACTAGTGTCTCCCAAATGGAATGGAAACGGTTGGCATTTATGCTAGTAACTAGTGGTGGTAGTGCCAATACCGTCATTTTACTGTCACATTTCGACACTGCCAAATTATGAGTTTAGTATTAAAATGGAGGAGCAATCTCCAGCACTTGCCTGAAGTTATCTTCTCCCCTTTACTGACAAAATCTTTAGGACCCACCCACGATAAATCCTACAAATCTCCTATGGAGACTAACACCCCCATTACCCACGCATAAACTGAGGTGAATCGACTTGACAGGAAGGTGGTAACAGTATCCGAATTTAGCAATATATCCTCAGGAATTACCTCTTGAAGTATTAGTCCTTCTACTCCCAGCATATAACATTTCTAGTTATCCTTTGAGTTAACAGTTCCTCTACACAGTTTACAGGGATCTTTAGAGCCACAAAGTTGATCAGTGCTATTGGGCGCTGCTTAGGTGTCGCCGCTCCCAACTTGTAGATTGTCATAGTTTCCTCGGTTTGCTGCCCTAGAAACAGCAATTGTTGGGGGCACAACGCCTAAAGTACAGCTCTTCTTGATACTTTTGCACTTGTCAGTGACACTGCACTATGTTGGTGAAGTGTTAGAACCACAACCCCCAACATACGATGTCTCTTTCTGCTCTTTTTGCTTGTCAGTACCACACCGCTGTGCTTTTGGAGTGTTAGAACCACAACTCACAACTACTTCTTGATTCTCGTACGCTTATCAGCACCTCAGCGCTATGCTTTCTAGATTGTTAGAATCATAACTCCCAACATGTAACACTTTTTGGTTCTTGTCTGCGACTGTCAGAGTTTACATTATCCAACTTCAGGCCTCTTGACTCTCTGTTTGTGTTTCTCCTGTCTTTTACCCACGGGTCACCTGCCACCTCTCCAACAGTCTTTCAGCTACTCACTGGTAAATTCGTTAGTGGAGTCTATTATAGATATCGGTAAGGTGCAGCTGCTGATTTAATACCCCCTGGTATACAATCCCACACTGCAATTCTGGGACAGGAAACAGGCGGCATTTGAGGTTGAAAATCTAATTTTTTTAAATAAAACAGAGCGAAAGGTGGTCCCCAGGATTGGTCTGCGTGTGAAGATCTCACTAACATGCAGTGCACACATGAAGTCATTCCATTAATTATATTTATAAATAGCTACTTCTCATAACCTAACATCTAGACACCCCTAAATAAGTCCATAATTACATTGCCGCTTATTAACCAGCATGTTTGAATACTTTGCATAACATGTACACAAATCAGATTTTCTTTTATGAAAAACAGGTTCTAAAACATATTTTATTTCCTCAAATATTTATAACAAATATTGATAAAAGGGAAAGTTTGCACAGAAAAAAACTATTTGCTAGATAGTTCCCATTAGCAAAGTGTGCCCATGTACAATGTGTTGTGATTGGTTTCTAGCATATACATGTACATGAAATGCAAGATCTGCTGGGTCACATCCTCATCTACAGGCTTGTGTTTATGGAAGCTGTGCTATCAATTTAGAGCACCCACATATGGATCTATCTACTCTATGTAAGCACTCAAGATTAAGATTCTCTGCAAGGACGACAACTATCCCCCCATTTCTCTTGGATGATTTGGGTGTATTTTATTCGGGGTCCTCTCACTTCCACACAATGTCATTAGTGAAACTGTACTGTTCGTTTCTAATTGTATCTTTTCTTTGGAAATGTAAAGGGCCTAGTCAAGCTCAATTTCATCCCAATATCTATTATTAAGTGGCTAGGCTTTTGTATTTCACAATTTAACAATCAGTCGTGGAAATGTGGATGTTGTGCACCCTTTCACAACTCCAGTGTCGGACAACAGCGGTGAAAACAGGATTCAATTTTTTTTATATGATTTACAAAATGCTGTACTCTCTGTGTTTGGAAATGCTATCTGTTCTGCACTGCTCACACAACACAGAGAAAGGCAGACAATTTGTATTTGGTCTTATTTAAATGTAATCTCACTCAATTTTGACTACAGTGAAATGAGGATACAGTTCACATGAAAATGTTAACGTATTCTATTTGAAATAAGCTCCTGCTCCCTGAGTGGCATTCCCCACACCCCACCAGTTCCTCCCACTTCAGCGATTTAGCAGGGAAATAATTCTAGGGGACTTCTATCTAATTATTTTGGGGAATTTTCATACTCACTTTTCAATAATTCTTTATGGCACAGAGCCACCACAGACCCTAAGAGATGTCAGGCAATCTGACAGTCAGCTAGGCCCATTCTGCTCTGTGCTCTCCTTCTCCAGGAAATCAGAACTGCCTTAGGTAAAATCTGCTTCAGCCTTCCTCATGGACAAGGCCCATTTTTCCAGATATTATCCAAGGTCAACATTCATCCATTTGGGACTTTCAGCATTCTTAAGAGTCATAGCTCTTTTTTCCACTTCCTGTATGTTTCAAATTTTATAATGTATAATATTCTCACACTATGTCATACTGCCATAGCAGTTTTTGATTGGTGGAAACGTCTCACTCAGTTACTTACCATGACGGCTCTTCCATAGAATGAACCCCTTCTTTTTAAGAGGTTTCTCATATTTCTGCCCATGTGACATGGTGGGGTAGTCCACTTTGCAATAATGATTCATAGTTACATAGTTATTAATATGTATGATTGTATTGATTATTAATAATTCTTCAGCTTTGAATAACCTTGTGTCATGTATTAATATGGTTAGCTGACTGGCTTCTTTTGTTCGAGTTTCCATTCCACTGAATTCATATAATAATAATAATAATAATTCATATTTATGATTTGATTAATTATTAACAATTCTACAGATATTGTGATTAAGCTCATTTCCCAGAGAAAAACTCTCCTGGTTTCAATAATGCCTTTTCTCTTGATTCTATACCTCATGGCTAAGATACTATAGTCAACATTGATTGTTTTGCACAAACAGCTGATTTGAATGGGCTACTTTATTTCTGTTTGTGTCAGCATGATAAAACATGTGAGCAGCTCTCAGAGGTCCTCTTTTAAATCATCCAGTCAATGAGTAATGCGGTTAGCTAAGCAGCTGCTTTTGTTTGAGTTTCCATTAACTCCAGATGCTTGTATTATGGGGAGAGCTACTGTCCAGAGGTGAACTCTTCAGTTCTCTAACATTCCCTCTGTCCTCATCCTACTTGATCTCTCCTCTGCTTTCGACACAGTCAACCATACGACCCTGCTAAATCGTCTCTGTGACAACCTGGCCTGGCTGACCTCTTTTCTCTCTGATCGACCCTCCCAGGTCCAACTTGGGTCCTTCCTATCCTCTAGCTCCCTCTCTACCTGCGGTGTTCCCCAGGGGTCAAACCTCTCACCCTGGCTTTTCAATCAATACCTGGCAACTCTCGCCTACTGCATTTCCATTTTCGGCTCAAATTTCCAGTGCTATGCTGACGACACCCAACTCATTTTCAGGCTTCCCTCGGCCACCTCCTCTTCTGCCCTCATCTCTGACTGCCTAATCGCCATTCAAAATTGATGTGCCGCAAATGATCTTTGTTTAAATGCCAACAAGGCTGAGATCCTCCTCATTGGTACACCCACTCCATCCTTTCCCCTCACTCTCTGGCTGGCCTCCCTTGGCCCTCCTCCTGCCCCCACCAGCGAAGCTAAGAACCTCGGGGTTATCTTTGACTCCACACTTTCCTTCTCTGCACACATCTCTGATGTCTCCAAAAAGTCTAACTTCCTACTACACCTCCTTAAAGGCACTCTTCATTTCCTCTCCTTCCCTCAGAGGCTCCTTGTCTCCCAAGCTTTGATTCTCCCTAGGTTGGACTACTGTAACAGCCTCTTTCTAAACCTACCTGCCTCCACTCTCCGCCCTCTACAACTAATCCAGAACAGAACTGAGAGACTATTCCTTGGCCTCAAGCCCTGGGATCGTATCTCTCCAGCTCTGAAATCCCTTCATTGGCTCCCTGTGGCTGCAAGGATTACATTTAAAACCTTTTGCTTTGTCCACAAGGCTTTCTAGGGCCCGGTTCCACATTACCTTCAACTATCTCCCCATAAATACCTCCCCTCTAGAGCCCTTCCCTTCTCTACCTCCAACTCCCTCAGGGTCAGTCGTTTTTCTAAGAAACGAGCTGGTGGTAGATCTTTGTCTTCTGCGGGGGCTTCCCTCTGGAACTGCCTACCTGCCACTTTGAAACTTGAGGGGAACCATCTATGGTTCCGGAAGCTCCTCAAGACCTTCCTCTTCGCCTCTGCCTTTGCCCCTCTTCTCCCCTGATTATCTGCTTTCTCGCATCAGAAATGCCGCTCCTGGCCAACCTCTGCCCTTTGGGCACAGGTACCTGCTCACCCTGCCACCCTCCTGCACTGCCCCCTTGGCACCCCTTGCACCGGGGCCTGTGTATCTGTACCCATACAGGTCCCCCCACTCTTTGTCTGCACTGATCAGTTACTCCCTATCTGACTAACCTTGCACTTGGCCCTCACAGGCTGTACTACCACTGTTTTAGATTCACTGTATTTATTTATTTATCCACTTACTATTTATCTTGTCGTCTCTTTCCCCCTTTTTCCTTCCCCATGCACTTGCGCGTTCTCAATATCACTCGGCCTAGTAAGATTGTTGTTTGTTTCCCCCCACTGTTCCCCTCCCTTTGCCTGGTGGCGCTCTGAAACACCTGTGTATGAGCGCGATATAGACTGCCATTTTAGTACAGCCAGACTAGCCATTGTTTAATTTGGCATTACATTTATTATTCTGCATCTTTGATAAAGCAAGCATGAAAAGTGGTATTACCTCGTTTTGGTACAGCGGTCTGTATATTTCTTAGTGTAGCATGACTTTTTATTAACTGAGCATCTATGATGAAGCAAGGATGATAAGTGCTTTTCTGGGTCTAGACTGGATTACATTGGAACCAGTTTGGACATGTTTTCTTATTGTTACATGTCACTTTTGATGTCCAAGCCAACAGGAGTATTTTCTTACATAGGAGTACTGGCATATATTGGCAGAGCCAGCTTTGTGCCCAGTGCCAGTAATGATACTATAAAAAAAACATCTCAAAGTGACCATGAGTATGTTCTTATATGGAAATGCTGGCATATGTTGGTGGAGCCAGCATGGAAATCTATGGGCACAGCCAGCATGAAAATGTTGTTTATACTGGCATATATTGAAGGGACTGGCATGACAATGCATTGGGAAACATGCTTGTGCACTTTTGGTGACTTGCATCTACTGCCCTTTTTTTCATAATATATCATATCATATCATATCAGTGCATTCTGGCCTTTGATACCTAGAAAATGAATCTTCAGGCCTCCACAGCACGTGGCCAACTTAGATATTTGTCAGCTCGGGGACCACAGATTTGGGGCTCTACTAAAATACAAAGCTATAATTCTTGTATGTGGGTGGTAGCAACCCATTACTCATAAACCTTGAGTATGGTATCTCTTGGCAGTGTGGGACCCAATGTTTGTCTTGCAAGATAAATAAGTATGTTTGTCTCCAGTTGGCCCAGCTAATCTCCTGGGGTCGTATGCCTTCTCCTCCCAGGACTACATATCCTGGGTTACAGTTGTTTAGTCATTGTAATGCCCACTGAAGAAGCGATAAACTCAGAATTGGCAAAACCACATTAGAACACCAATTTGTCCATGCAGATTTAAACAGTAATGTATTCCCTATTTACAGTCAAACAGTCTAGCATGTAACTATAACATTTAATACATTCAAAATAGGCTCATAATTGAATTTATAAATGCATCTCTTTTATTTAAAATTATTTGTATGCTCAGAATGAAATTCACTGCAAATTGACTTGTCTTGTGAAAGGTGGTGCTTCATTTGAAAACACATGGCAATATTTTCCAGGTAATTGCACAAAGCCGTATTTAGAAAAGGGGCCTTCATCATTTCTTGCTGTTAATTTGAAGTTGGGCAAAACCTACTCCTTGGGCTTTCTCACATTTTTTGCTCTCCACTATTTTCAGGAAAGATTTACAGGACACTGTCATTCACTAATAGAAAGTCACTGACTGACATTTTACATAGCAGTGTCATGTAAAGGGCGCCACCACAGCCTATTCAACAATCGCGCCATGCCAGGTGAATAGCAGAGGGCTTGCCCTGTGTGAACAATCTTGCACAGGGTGCTGGTAGACCGGAGTCCGGCACTGCTCGTGGCTCTTGGTACCCGGCACACCCGTCAGTGTCTGAGGCGCTTCAGACATGGATGCTACTCTTAACTTCATGCATACAGATGTGCTACCTCTCTCGCCAACTCTGCTTGTGAGCTCCCAAGCTCTTGTTTGGCTCGAAACTTTGGCAATTGACTACTACAGTGTGGTTAAAATACAACAAATATGTATATGTAGTTATATGTTGCCTGCAACTACATATGCAATAGTCTGTGCAGTGCATCATACTACATCCCTTTCTAAGCGGCGCATTGACATCTTGTTTGTGAGTTTGTCTCAAAATGTTAGTCTATTTGGATACTTGGGACTAGATGGAAGGTTAGTGACCATTTTTATGATGTCTAAAAGCAGGCAAATTTGACTTCCAGATGAAAGTCTGTGTTTTAGGTTTGAGCCTGCTAAACCTAACCTGCTTAAAATATTGAAGTGGCCACCCATCCACAGAGTACTAGTTTAACCTTTGCCAGGCTGCTATGCCGACAGCGTTTGCTGTTGGTGCAAAAGTAAGGATGCATTTCGCAAATGTGTAATATGAAGCCTACAAAACTGCAAACAGTGCAACCAGCAAACCTGGTCTCACAGACAGGTTTTCCCCCTTGGCCAATATCTGTGATCCTGGGAAAACCGTTCTACCTAAGCGGGTCTTATCTCCTTAGGCTGCCAACTTTGGGATCCTTAAGAACTAATCCTGTGAACAGCATACTACAAAAAAACACATTATGCATACATGAGTTAATGGACTAAAGTGTTGCCCCCATATATTTTAATGATTACCATCATTCATATAGTGCACACCACAGGCTGAAAAGCCCCTTATCTTGCACATTGGTGATGAGAGTCACGTGTGAGCCATACAAGTTGGGCGGTATTCCAGCGGTAAATCTGCCAGAAAACCACCCAATCGAATGACCGTTACCGCTGCTTGTCCAGCGGATTTACTGCCGGATTATAAGTGTTGGTGGCGTTGTTAGTCCCCATTAATTTGGAATCCATAGGACTCCTTTGGGGATTTTGGTGGAATTACAGCTGGCGGTAATTCTGATGATTTTGCCGATTTGTCGACTGAAAGTGAGAGAATTTACCTCCAGCATGGTGCTGGAGGTAAATTACCCATTCTAGGGCCAAACTCGAAGCATGGTGGTACGGGAAAACTGGCAGTAATCCCATTACTACCACTTTTTTCCCCACACCGCCATAGTTGTAATGAGCCCCATAGTTCTTCTTTAACCGAAAAGTGAAATACATTTTGTTTATGTTTTTGTATTTTATTCCTGAATCGTGTTATACAAGTTGGAGGGAGAGGTGTAGAGTTTTGATGGTTTTAGTATTTGTGATTAGAGGGGTGTTTATTTGCCATGTGTCAGGCTCTTAGTTATTATTCTATTATGGGATGGAAGAACAAGTTACTTACCCCTGGTAACGTTCTTTCTACTGGATGTTCCTCCCTCGTATTCCTCATCTTATGCTTTAATCTTCCAGCTTCAGCTGCTTCAGATAAGGTTTTCAGCAGAGGGCGTTTTGCGTCAGTGCGGTCGACTCGATGTCCCTCGAGGGCTTCCATCTCAGAGTTCACATCATCGTTGGTATATATAGAATGTGCAACGCTCGTTGGCTTCAGTTCTGTTTTCACGCCTTCCTCATGCAAAATTACCAGCATCAGGGAATCCTGGATAGTACTAGACTCAGAGCAACACATGTAATGCCTGGAAATTCTACAGCGTCTGGGAGGGGCAATGAAGAATACGGGGGAGGAACATCCAGTCGAAAGAACGTTACCAGGGGTAAGTAACTTGTTCTTTCGAATGGATTGTGTCCTCACACGTATTCCTCATCTTATGATAGACTCCCAAAGCAGTGCTAGGTTTTGGAGGAGGGGGGTAAGCATTTTCAGTCTCAAGATTTGTCATGTTTTGAGTATAAGAATGCTTATCCAAATCCTCCTTCCTGGCTAGAGGATGAATCCAGACAGTAATGGTTAGGAAATGGGTGAATGGTAGACCAAGTGGCTGCCGCACAAATGGCGTTTATAGGCAATACTATATAAAGAGAGGAAGATATATGATATGATATGATATTTTATTTCTATCGCGCTCGTGCACAAGATGTTGCCATGCCCCTAGTGAAATGAGCTCTTATGCCTTCTGGGGTATCTTTCCCGGCTAATCTGTAGAACTCCGAAATAGCAAGTATTTTCCATCTGGATAAAGTCTGTTTAGTGACCAGAAGTCCCAGTTTGCGACCAGTGTAGCCAATGAATAGTTGGTCCTGTTGACGTCATTTCCTCATCCGAGAAATGTAAAAGCTCAAAGCCCTTCTGGGATCAAGCCTATATATAATTTCCTCTTCCTTGCCAGGATGAGGTGGCGGATAATAAGTTGGAAGCACAATTCTCTGGGCTAAGTGGAAATCGGAACTAATTTTTGGCAAGAAAGAAGGTTTGACCCTAAGGAAAAAAAGTGATAAATGGAGGCTTACTAGATAGGGCCTTCAACTCACTCACTCTACGGGCTGATGTTAATGCAACTAACAGAATGGTTTTTAAACGTAAGTAGTCTTAACGGACATGAGTGGAGTGGCTCAAAAGGAGCACACATCAAGAATTTTAATACCAGATTAAGACCCCAAATTGGGTTGAGAAAAGGTGTAGGAGGGAACACGTTAGTGAGCCCCTTAAAGAATTGTATAATCAATGGCATCTTAAAATAAGATAACTCCTCCGAGGTGCGCTTGAAGATGGAAAGCGCTGCCAAGAATCCTTTACTGGTCTCAATCTGGAGCCACTGCTTAGACAAATGTAAAACAAAAGTCATCACCATAGGTGTATTACATTGAAATGGGTCCACATCCTTTTCCCTACACCAGCTGCAGAATGTGTTCCAAGGGTAGCGGTGTAAGGATTTTGTTCCTGGCCTTCTGGTCGAAAGCAAAATCTCCATTAGGTCGTCCGGGAGGTCCCAATCCTTGTGTCTCAACCTCTCAGAAACGATACGTGAAGGTGAGTGTCTTAACCTCTGGATGGAGAATCTCACCCTCGTCTCGCGAGAGAAGGTCCTCTCTTTGCGGAAGACACATTGGAGGGCAGATGGATATGTGCAGAAGGTCCGGGTACCACATCCACCTGGCCCAATCCGGGGCAATTATGATAATGGATTTTCCAAACTTTCTCAACCTCCTGATCACGTGTGAGGAATGAGCGGGACTGGAGGAAAAGATTACAGGAGTGGAAACTCCCAGTCCACTATGAATGCGTCTCCTAGAGCTCCTCTTTGGGGAAATTCCCGTGAGCAGAACAGTTCGCACTTTCAGTTGACACTGGTTGTGAACAGATCCACTGGAGTGGTTCCTCAAAGGTTGAAGATCTCTTGAAGGAATGCCTGAACTAGTTTCCACTCGTGGGAGACAGTGCTCTGCCTGCTCAGAGTGTCCGCCACTGTTTTCTCCTCTCCGGTTAGGTGAACTGCCGATAGGGAGATTCCTTCTTGAATTGCCCAGAACCATAGCTGCATCGCCTCTCTGCACACAGTGGTAGTGACCCTACACCTCCTCTTTTGTTGAGGTAGTACTGTGTTGTCTGTCATTATCAGGACATTCTTTCCCCATACAGAGGGCAGAAAGGTCTCCAGCACTAATCTGATTGCCCTCTGCTCCGAAAGGTTGATGTGTAGTTTGGACTCTGATGGAGACCAACAACTGCTGATTGTCAGATCATTGGCGTGGGCCCCCCCCCATGAGTGAGGCGTCCATAACTACTGTTATCTCTGGCCATGGTTGCCAAAAAGATTCTCCCTTCAGAATGTTGTCCTCGCAGGCCCACCATAGAAAGTCCTGTACGACTCTGCTCGGAACCTGAAGAAGGTCTGACATCTTGCCTGAGAATTGGGACCATTGGGTCCTGAGTGCCCATTGGAGGGATCTCATTCTCAGGTGAGCCTGTGGTACCAGGAAAATGCAGGATGCCATGTGGCCAAGCAGGCTCAAAAAGTCAAAGGCCAAAAGATGCTGGGCACTCTGGAATTTTGTGACCATCTGCATAATGTGCTGAGTCCCTACCTCGGGTGGCAAGGCTTTTCCCAAGAATGCATCTAAAACCGCTCCGATGAACTGGAGTCTTTGAGATGGTATCATGTGGAGAGAGTTGCTGGTGATAATGAGATGTTCCAGAGCTTGACCGGGTGAACGGGCACTGATCAGCCAATTGTCCAGGCAGAGATAGATGTTAATCCCCCGCACCTGAGACTCGCTGCCACCACCACCATTAGCTTGGTGAAATCCCTTGAGGTGGAGGTCAGCCCGAATGACAGAACTCAAAACTGATAATGGGAACCGTCAACGGCGAACGAACCTCAGGTACCTTCTGTGCTTTCGATGGATTGGCATATGAAAGTAAGCATCCTGAATGTCCAATGGCACCATCCAGTCCTGGAGCTGCAGGGCCTGAAGAATATGAGAAAGTGTGACCATCTTGAACTTCTACTTCCAAAGAATTGTTCAAGCATCTCAAGTCCAAGATGGGTCTCAATCCTCTGTCCTTCTTGGGGATTAGAAAATACCACCATTTGTTCCTCTCCATTACAGGTACTGGTTTTATAGCACCTTTCTCTAGCAGGATCAAAATTCATGCACAAGGAACGGATATGGAACCTTGAAAGAGTGGCTCCACGGTGGACGGTCCTGAGGCCTTCTTAGAAAGGGGAGGCGGTAACACTGGGCTACTGTTTCCAACACCCATGCATCTGAAGTAATACTCTGCCATTCTTGCAGATGCTGTGAGAGTCTGCCCCCCACTGGGCTTTTGTGGGCTAAGGCCTCAGAGAGGTTTTGAGGCGGCTGTAGCAGCGGCTGATGGTAAAGTAGCCATTTCTTGGGTGGACTTTGCACTTCACCCTCGTCCACCATGATGGAATCTTCTCTGACCCCTTTGACTAGCCAGTCCTCTCGCCCCTACAACTGAGAAATAGAAGCAAAAGGACTTATCCCTCCAAGATGATCCACTGGGATGAGAGGGTTCTGACTGTCTGATGATGGCTCCAAGGGATTTGGCTGCCGCATTTGAGGTCTGCAGCTTCACTAGGCTTTCATCAGCCGTGTTGCCAAATAGTTGGGTGCCATCAAAAGACATGTTGAGGAGTCTGGCCTGCACTCTCGGTGCAAATTCTAACTTTCGCAAAAATGCAAACCTGCGTATTACCGTGCTTGCCAACATGGCTGTGCTGATACTGTCAGCAGAGTCCAGTCCTGATTGTAGAGACTCGCACATAGCATCCTTGCCCTCTTTTAAAATGCTCAGGAAGCCGTCCCTCTCTTCTCCTTTGGAAATATGGTCAGCCGCCATAGTTACACAGTCCCACAGGGTGAATGTGAATTTTGCAGACTTGAGTGGCATGCTTCTGGCAGAAAATGCCTTTTCTCGCCCTAGCGTTGAAACGCTTATCATCTCTAACTGGTGGGATGGTAGGGTAACAGTTTGTTTTGAGGTAGTAGTCGCTGCCTGAACACCTAGGCTTTCAGGCGTTGGGTGTTTTCACAGGTAGCTAGGGTCGCTACTGGATGGATTGTATTTTTGGATGAGGTTTTTGTTCACCAGTGACTCGACTGAGGAACCTACGTGAGAGGAATCAGTAGAGGTTGAAGAAGGCAAACTATAATGCCTTTTCTTCGACTACCTTGAAGAAGGCGAGGAATGGAGTGACCCGCTCCTTTGAGGAGAGTTACCTGTCAACTCGTTGGAAGATCACATTTTCAATGAAGTAATTGAAGCAGATTTAGTAAGGGACATAAACGCCGCTGGTTTCCTTTTAGGCTCTTTCAGAGCCTTACCAGTCATCGAGTGACAGGATTGACAGCCTGCCGTTTTATGTTCGACGCCAAGCCACCACAGAGATACTCGATGGGGGTCCGTGAGGGACATCTTTGTGCCACAGTTTTAGCACTACTTGAACCCAGTCTTCGGGGTTGAAGGAGCTAAAGATGAGGCCATTGCTCAACGTTTTCTCACAAAAACTGAAGTGCCCCGTAATTCTCGAAGTGAATGCTATAGTGGAAAAAAGAACTGAAGCCAACGGGTGTTGCACGTGCTATATATACCAGCAATGACATTGACGAGATGGAAGCCCTCGAGGAACATTGAGTGAACTTTTGGCAGAGAAGCACAGCGCCCTCTGCCAAAATGTTTTTCGGAAGCAGCTGAAGCTGGAAGATTACATCGTAAGATGAGGAATATGTGGAAGTACACAATCCTTTCAAAAGTATAATTTGGACATTTTAGAGAGAAGAGCTAGCAGGAGAGACCGCAGCATTTGAAGCACGTGTGCGGTGTAACCATGCAGACATCCTAATAGTGATGCACCTCAGAGTAGAGTCACGACGAAGAGAGGCACTGAGCATCCTGGGGTGAGGGGAAACACCTCTAGCACCAGACAGTGGGCAGCTCCTAGGCTAAAGTACAATGGAGTAAAACAAAGGCAAGAAACATCTGGGAACAAGCAGCAGCAGTGCTCAATAACAGCGGGAACTACAGTGAGGTGCTACAATGGTTGGTAGGTGCAGGGCCTTACCTGTGGAATGAGTCTCCACTGTGTATGGAATCTACCAGCATCAGTTATTTTACTCTCTTACCCTCCCAGTTTGTGAGTGGGATGATGGTGCAGAAGGTGGCCCACTGAGCTTGGCATTGGCGGATGCGTGCCACCTGCCATACATTTCCTCCCACCTCCTCGACCACCCAGGACATGTGGGTGACCTCTGCTGCTCCCATGTTTGCCACATGGGTACTGAGAAAATCTGCCGGGGAGATGATATGCACTAGCAGCTCTGTTTGCCATTTTTCTTCCAGACATAATGACACTAGTCATCTCAGTATTACTAATGCCCAGCAGCCCGAGTTAACAGCCCGAGCGAAGTCAGGGTGGTAAACAAGTGCACCGGGACGTTTACCTCCCGTATGTCCAGTGAAGCACATTACTAATGCTATTAGCACTGTGGGTTACCAAAACGGTAATCCAGGGTGTTAAAAAAGAAAAGCATTTTCATTCCTTGAACTTGATGCAACACGCGTCCCATGCAATGAATGAAAATACTTTTCCAAGATGGCCGCCATAGTTGTAGTAGGCAGTGCTCCTGACGGAGCCCATCTTCTATCACCATGGGTTTGGGATTTTAAAAATGTTTGAAAAAGGGAACGGATGGTGGGGGGAAGATGGCAGGCTGAAGAGCTGGCCATCAGGTGGCTTGGAATGCGAGTTAGATCGAGAGTAAAAGCCTGCGTTTCCAGACTCCTGATTGGCCGGCTCCCACCTAATTATTTTATCAGCCTCAGATGAATTAAATGGTTTGCCAGTCATTCAGGACACACACACTTGTGACCTGCAGCGTGAACACACATCTCTGCAGCATGTGCATCAACCAAATGAGGCATTTTACAGGTTGCATTAAAAGTATCTATTCTGTAATGTAGTACATACTGCAGGAAAGGTGAAAAAATAACGATGGTACATGCGTAATGTAGTACATACTGCAGGATAGGTGAAAAAATAACAACGATGGTACATGGGTAATGTAGTACATACTGCAGGATAGGTGAAAAAATAACGATGGTACATGGGTAATGTAGTACATACTGCAGGATAGGTGAAAAAATAACAACGATGGTACATGGGTAATGTAGTAAAGGTGAAAAAATAACGATGGTACATGGGTAATGTAGTACATACTGCAGGATAGGGGAAAAAATAACGATGGTACATGGGTAATGTAGTACATACTGCAGGATAGGGGAAAAAATAACGATGGTACATGGGTAATGTAGTACATACTGCAGGATAGGTGAAAAAATAACGATGGTACATGGGTAATGTAGTACATACTGCAGGATAGGTGAAAAAATAACAACGATGGTACATGGGTAATGTAGTAAAGGTGAAAAAATAACGATGGTACATGGGTAATGTAGTACATACTGCAGGATAGGGGAAAAAATAACGATGGTACATGGGTAATGTAGTACATACTGCAGGAAAGGTGAAAAAATAACGATGGTACATGGGTAATGTAGTACATACTGCAGGATAGGTGAAAAAATAACAACGATGGTACATGGGTAATGTAGTACATACTGCAGGATAGGTGAAAAAATAACGATGGTACATGGGTAATGTAGTACATACTGCAGGATAGGTGAAAAAATAACAACGATGGTACATGGGTAATGTAGTACATACTGCAGGATAGGTGAAAAAATAACAACGATGGTACATGGGTAATGTAGTAAAGGTGAAAAAATAACGATGGTACATGGGTAATGTAGTACATACTGCAGGATAGGGGAAAAAATAACGATGGTACATGGGTAATGTAGTACATACTGCAGGATAGGGGAAAAAATAACGATGGTACATGGGTAATGTAGTACATACTGCAGGATAGGTGAAAAAATAACGATGGTACATGGGTAATGTAGTACATACTGCAGGATAGGTGAAAAAATAACAACGATGGTACATGGGTAATGTAGTAAAGGTGAAAAAATAACGATGGTACATGGGTAATGTAGTACATACTGCAGGATAGGGGAAAAAATAACGATGGTACATGGGTAATGTAGTACATACTGCAGGAAAGGTGAAAAAATAACGATGGTACATGGGTAATGTAGTACATACTGCAGGATAGGTGAAAAAATAACGATGGCACATGGGTAATGTAGTACATACTGCAGGAAAGGGGAAAAATAACGATGGTACATGGGTAATGTAGTACATACTGCAGGATAGGGGAAAAAATAACGATGGTACATGGGTAATGTAGTACATACTGCAGGAAAGGGGAAGAAATAACAATGGTACATGGGTAATGTAGTACATACTGCAGGATAGGTGAAAAAATAACGATGGTACATGGGTAATGTAGTACATACTGCAGGAAAGGGGAAAAAATAACGATGGTACATGGGTAATGTAGTACATACTGCAGGAAAGGTGAAAAAATAACGATGGTACATGGGTAATGTAGTACAGGCAGGAAGAGTGGGGTAGAATCAAAAAGTGAAGCATGCACGACTTTGAATTAATCATTACCACTGTCATTGGTTTGTCAAGTCTTATGTATGATTCTTTTGATCACGTCTGCACCATTACAGAGGGGAACCAGCCTCTGAGTCAAATCTGAGTCTTGGCCCTGCCACGATAAGGTGTCGTGCAATCAGAACTGCTAGTTCACATGCCTGCTGCACGGGAACCTAAGCAGCCCCAGCCATGGGTCGGCCCTTTGGGCCTTCAGTTCTGGTGGGACAGCTCACATTGTTGCCTCCACTGATGTGTATAAGCCATGCCGGGGGCCAGGAATGATATAAAGCTTCCCATGCATTCACGTTTAGATTTGGCTATTAGATGCCGCTCTGAAGAAAATATCGCATTCGATTACAGGTAGGAGGGAGCTGAGATATGAGAAGGGACCCACAGCTTGTAGGTGTTGTTTGGCTATTGACCCACCCATCAACTGCCCATGACCAAACTAATCCCTATGACCACTCCCACACACTTTCTACCCATCCCCACCTATAACGTATCCTCATGAGATCTCTTTGAGCCAGCTTTATTAAGAGGTTTATGAGTGCCTAGGCAGTGTAATTACATACAAGTCTTCTGAGACTTAATGGCTTAATCTCACTGTAACTGAACTATGAGTAATAATAATGTCTTAAACAAGTGTGCCTTCAGCCCCTTGATTTATAAGCAGTATGCTTTCCTTCACTGAACTCCGGTTAAAAGCAAGCATTGGCAAAGCCAATAGTTTTGGCTTGAGTATAGTTATTAGATAGGCATTTGCCAGACACTGCTCTTTCATGGCCAGTAATCCATAACATTTGGCAGCCACTGTCATTAATGTCCATTTAGTATGGCCATGCCTGGAAAATGCCAAATGCATGCCTACACAAAAGCTAAAACTGTGCCCATTGCCATTGATTGCTGGCTTTAGTTTGTCTCCATATGTAAGAGAGTGCATCCTCAGATGCGGGGCCCATGCTTGCCATCCCTTGGCAATTAAACACTGATTAAGTCCAACAGGTTCATGGCTTAAAATGTAAATGCTAGGATGGTGAGTATGGACTGTTTTCAACTCTTCCTGCTTCATGGTTTCCGGCCTTCCTACAATGTATCCTTGTCTGCGTGGAAGTCGGCACGGCTACAAGTTGCAATGAATGGGAGTGGAAAGCACACTGGCCTCCTTGCACCCATACTGCACGAGTATAAACTGTCAGCGGTGTTTGTATGCAAAACGTGACCACCCTGTGTAACGTGGCACACAATTGGAAGCTTAGAGGATTGAACTCCTTAGGGTTTCGGCAGCTGACACACCTAGTGGAAATTGTGTCCTCCTGACTGTACCCAAGACACACCCAGACAACAAAAAAACAGAGCAGGACCTGAAGAGGTGTTACATATGTTTACGGCTACTTTAGGGAGGTCCTTTGGGGAATGCCAGGGGTCACAGATGTGACCCCTGTAGTGTCCCTTGCTATCCCTGCAGTCTCACTTGCCAACCTTGTATAAAGAAAAATATTTATTTTGTTTAATGGATGCTCCTAGGCACTGAAGTAGCAGGGTCCACGCAGCCCCTATGGGGCGGGTCCCCCACCACACCAGGTTTGGGGGGGCTCCAACCCAGTCCTCATCCATTAGGGTGAAGGCTGGGTCGGGACTTGCAGCGCAAGAAGGAAGAGCTCAGTAGGAGTTGGCGCTAACCCTAACATGTGTCATGTGCCACGTGCCACGTTCAGCTCCAGCCCTTTCTCTTGCGGCTTCGTCGCAGCTCATGTACAGGAACCAGGAAGCTCTCCCAGCTTCCTGGTTCCTGTTTGTGAGCATCACAGAGGAGCTGAAGGTGGCCTGGAGAGACAGACCGAAGCAGGAAAAACAGGTAAAAGGCTTTTTAATTTGTATTAATGTGATACATATTTTGCATGTGTGAAGTGCATGTCAGATGTATGTATGTGCTATGGGTCAGTGAGTGGTGGATGAATGAAAACAAATGTGATAGTGTGTGTTTGAATTTTCTGGGTGGGTTTGTGCCGGCGTAGAGAATGCAATGCAAGTGAGTGTAAGAGAAGGTGTATGAGTGAGTGACTGGTGGGTGAATGAGTATGAATCTGCTTGTGTCTTTCAATGGTCTGGATGGGTACGTGTCTGTGTGGAGAATGCAGTTTGGACACAAGGGAAGGTGTATGGGTCAGTGAGTGCTGGATGAATGAGTAGGAATGTGGGTGTTTGAATGTTCTGGGCGGGTGGGTGCTTTCCTGTGTGGAGAAAGAGCTTTATGGGGGATTGAATGGTGGGTGAGTGAGTAGGATTGTGAGTATGTGTGTGTAAATGTTCTGGGTGGGCGCCAGTGCATGTGAGAGAAGGTATATGGGTGAGTGACTAGTGGGTGAATGGTATGAATGTGTGAATGTCCTGGGTGGGTGGGTGCATGCCTGTGTGGTGAATGCAGTGTAAATGAATGTGAGAGGAGATGTATGGGTAGGGAAAAGGGGATGTCGGCATATGTGTTTGTAAGGCCCTGGGAGACTGGAGATCACTAGAACATTTTTGACGCATCCTTTATTGACTTTGCATGTTTTACTGGTATTTTCATGCAAAGCCAAGTTCATTTGTGGCATTACTTTGCTAGACTGGCATTTTGGTACAGCCAGACCAGCCATTGTTTACTGTGGCATTACATGTATTACTCTGCATCTTTGATAAAGCAAGCATGATAAGTAGTATTAACTCATTTTGGTGTAGCAGCCTGTAGCATGACTTTTTATTAACTGAGCATCTATGATGAAGCAAGGATGATAAGTGCTCTTATGGGTCTAGACTGGCTTACATTGGAACCAGTTTGGACATGTTTTCTTATTGTTACATGTCACTTTTGATGTCCAAACCAACTGGAGTATATTCTTACAAAGTGTCCTGTGTAATGCACCATTTTAACCCATTATTCAAAACCTTTTCTCATGGGAGGGGGAAGAAACCCCTGGACCCTCCCAAACCATTTCTCGTTAGTATGGGCCCCCTCGCTATGCTCGGTCGCAACCACATATTTGTGGCAAATATTTACACCCTCCAATATAACCACTTACCAACCGCCACTGCTGGCTGGTATATTTGGGGACCAGGCACCACCCCTTCTTTCACTTGGAGTAGTGCATGCCCCTACAGCGGCATCATCTTCATGGACATTGCACACATGTGGTGACCCGGGCCGGCCCCGGGTGCAGCATGCCCTGTGAAGGAGCTTGGGGAGGGGGGTGGCACATTTTGTGCTACGCCACTGATTGGGATCTGCTCACCTTCAACACATTCAGGTGTGATGTGAATGGTTGAGTAGGGCCGTAAATTCGGCCAGGACCCTGCTCTGATACAACACTGTTCAAGAAAATAAGCACTGGACACGGAGTCTCAGAAGTGAGAGAGCCATGGAGGGATTCCCCCCTTCCCAACAAAACTCCTTCTTGGGAAGGGCTTTGTAGAAGCTTCATTCATGGCCATCCGGGGTGGTGGGGGGGGGTGGGTCATTAAATAACGCACCTCGCACATAGAGCTCTGAAAATCGTAGATCCATTGATCCCCAATCTTGAGGGTAGTGCAGCCCCCCTCACCACTCCTCAACCTGTGAAAAAAGATTGAAGAAGAGTCGTGTATCAAAGCCTAGGACATTAAGGTGTTATGTTTGGCTCTGGGTTGTGGGGGACAACATGTGATTGTCAGTCACATAAATCAAAGATAAGTGCACACAGTGACAGATGGCCCAGTTTACACCCGCACGATAGGTTTCTTCGATGGTAGAGGTAGCTGACTCATGGATACATTCTAACCAGGGAATTTTGTTGATACTAACTCCTGGTAAATAATTGAATTTTCAGGCCTTGCATTTTGCTCCTGGGTAAACAGCAGTGCACGCCTCCCCAGGTCAGTGATTTTTTGGCTTGTTTAACACAGCAACGCCACTGATAACGCGTACCTCTGTGTCCATTGATCGATAGATGCTTCATACACCAACTGTAGCCTGCATTAGAGATTTTGGTTGCCCTGTTACAATTACTGCATTATGTATGTTTTACATATAGGCCCCACATGGAATCTGGAATATGACATTCCCCAAATGTGTGA
This sequence comes from Ambystoma mexicanum, assembly GCF_040938575.1. Taxonomy (NCBI): domain Eukaryota; kingdom Metazoa; phylum Chordata; class Amphibia; order Caudata; family Ambystomatidae; genus Ambystoma; species Ambystoma mexicanum. The sequence goes on along the minus strand of NC_090923.1, from coordinate 95,784,175 downwards.
TCGTGGACAAATCATGCCTCCCTCTGTGCCTCGGTTCTTATACCTGTCTGTAATGAGAGCACCTGGAAACACGGGTGTAAGTCGCATCTGATGGTCAAATGCCATCACTTGCTGTGATGTCACTTGGGGCGGAATCAAATGACATCACTTCCTGTAATATCATCAGAGGTCAAGGGTCATTTGAGGCCACTTCTGCTACCCCTGGCATTTTGGTGAAATTGCATCCCTGGGCTGCTTCATGAAAATAAGCATAACAAATAAATGTTTGAAAGTGAAAAAATGTCCTGATTAAAACAATGTGGTGGATCTAGGGATTTCTAGCAGCGTGCAGTTTGCAGGCTTCTTGCTTGCTGCTTTTACTGGATAGGCAGAAGGAGCATCTTGTGTATTCTATGATAATCTATTAAAGACCTTTTGGGGGTGCAATGACTATTCTGATAGAAGCAGCAGGATCACCACCTTTGAGTACTCATGATGGCACAGCCTGGTAACAGCAGGGGATTTTAATTGTGGTGGCGCTGCTGTCTCTTGATATGAGGTTATCCTCAGCTGAAGCAGGCAGCGGTGCGCCGGCAATGACCAGTATCGCACAGAGGACGCATGGAGCCTGGGGCGCGTTCAGTTTCGTTTTCCTGATTTGTAAGGTTATCTTATGTAAATTGAGAGCTGTTAGCCAGTAGTACCCCAGGGTATATGGCACAACGCTGCTAAACCAGCAGAAACTAGAGAATATTAGTTCACTGACCCAATTTTTGCAAATTACTAAATGAGGAATTCATGGCTCCCATTGAGCAGTAATTACACAACATTGGTTCAGGGAATAAACATACATACCACAGAAAAGAGGAAAAGGGCTGTTTGGAGGGTCACATTCAAAATAGGTAAAAAGTCCCTGTGTGCCACCCAGCAAAACTGCAAAGAGTAACAAATTACAGAATATAGTTTCTGGTAAAGAAGAAAATAGTGCAAAATAAAGAGAAGTATGATAAATAATCAGAAATACAGAATAGTTGGATCGATTATTGTAATACTCTATCTGGCTCAGCCTGAGTACCTGTTTCACTGCCTTAAAATTCTTCAAAATTCTGCTGCCGGCTTGCCAGGGGTGCCACGGGTGCTCCCTATCGGGATCACATCTCCCCAGTTCTTAATGCTCTGCATTAGCTGCCAGTGGCTAAACGCGTGCACTTCAAATCTCTTTGCTTTGTGCATAGGGCTTTTCATGCTGCTAGCCCCGAGTATTTGGAGTCAAAGTTCCGGCCTTACATCACTGCCCGCATGCTACGTTCTAGGGACCGTTCATTTTCTGGTAAAGCTGCTAGGTTGTGGAATACCCTACCCATTGCTCTCCGCTCTGTGGCAGCCCATTTGCAATTCAGAAAGGCTCTGAAAACCCTACTCTTCTAAACCCTTCTTACCCCTTTAATAGTGTTACTCAGTCTTAGTGCCAGGTTACCTTTGGGTGTCGGTTGCGCTGTAACATGGTATAAAAAATCCTAACATAACATAACATTGAAACATAATAGTGTATCAAATACAGCATACCTTATTACAAATTTGGTGGTAAGCAGGTGGTAAATCCACAGTTTACTTTCAAAATCGATTGTGATTACCGCCATTCGGTCCCGTAGACTCACCACGGGGATTGCGGGTGGTGTTAGTCCTCATATTTTAGTTCATATGACTCCATGAGTATTTTTGACAGATTTACCGCAAGCGGTAATCCCACATGAAACGCAAACACATTTGAATGGAAAGGTGGAAGATTTACTTCCAGCTTTTTGATGGCATAAACCATCTGCCTTACCACCAAAATGTGTTAAGCGATGGTGCAGTAATGTGGCATTAAAGTGGTGGTAACGGAATAACTGCCATTTGACCACCACTCTTTGCCACACCAAATGGTGAGGCTGTGTTGTGTGCGCGTGTTTCTATGACGACTATGAGGACCATTATAGCCCTCACACTGCTAGGTTTTATGACGGGGCCAGATAAACGGTTCCATGTGATAATTTCCCAGCAGAAATGTCGCCATGCAAAATATTTATCAGAAAATTGCTGTTTTTTGCAGAGACATTATTACATGCAACATGGGGGGGAACCGCAAACCCCAAAAACTTTTTTTTCAAGGGTAGCGGGGGGACACCCCCGCAACCCTGCTCCCCCTGTCCCTATATATATATGGTCACCTATATAATGTCGCCACAAACATATCCCAGCAACATTATGTTCGGCACCATATATATATATATAGGGACATTATTACCTGATACCAGATAAACACTATCATTATGAGGACCAAGGCGCTATGGCAAAAGGCACATTTAGGATGCACTTCAATAACTTTCCCTATTATCCAGATATGTGGGAAGAGAGAAGATAAAACTTGCATTTTGAAGATCCAAACTCTAAAGCGTGTGTGTGTGTGTGTGTGTGTGTGTATTTCTCCTCGTCTGCAACAGCATTCCCACTAGATTACCAGCAGGTGGTTGCATGTCATGTATGGGGGACAGCTCATGAAATGAGAGCAGGGCATTTGCAGGGTATCCAGTCAAAATGTTGCCAACAGAGGGTGAGAAGTTGTTCCAGGAAGACAGTCTTGTCCCAGGAAGGCTTCCACTGGGAGACCAGTGAGAAGCGTGGAAAGTCCCTAGAGGAGATGACTCTGGCCCCATTGGTACGGATTAATGTGTGGTAAACTGTGCCGCAGTGGTCGGGCGGCCTCTGCAAATGAGGGGATACTCCTTGCTGAGATTTACAACGTCCTTACCATCACCCACTCTGCAGTACTCATTTCAGGTTTACCTAAATGTGCGACCCTGGATCTAGCAATCTACTCTCTGATCACCCTCGCCTTATTGTCCAAATATGGGTGTTTACTAGTATGTTCCCCACCCCCCCAGCACTTTCTGAAATGTTGGCAGGCCTGGTACGATAGTCGCTTGTTTTGTGCCTCCCCTCCCTTTCTGCACCCCTCTACCTCACCTTTTGTTTTCTTCGACTCTACCAGAAATGTCATCAGGCCTAGTACGATAGTCGCTTGTTTTGTTCCTCCCTTCCCATTCTGCACCCGTCTCCCTCACCTTTTGTTTTTCTCCGGCTCTACCAGAAATGTCATCAGGCCTAGTACGGTAGTCGCCGATCTGTTTCCATTTCCTTCCCACTCTCCCCCTCCCTTCCTTATCTATGTCTTAGCTCTTGAACTATCTGAAATGTCAACAGGCTGAGTACGATAGTTAATTTCACATCCTTACTGTTCATGGCCTGTAAGAATGTCATTGTATTTTCCGTTGTTCCCTCCCTTGCCTTGAAGCGCTTTGAAGCACATTGTGTATAGGCGCTATATAAATAGACTATCATATCATATGGCTATTGAGCACATACATCCATCATCATTGGCCCTTCTCGTTTGACGATCCTCTAATGAGTTTGAAGAACACCATGGGAGGGGGTCAGAATGGGATTTGCAGTCACAACACATTTTGCTGCATCTGAAATACACCATCACTCTACTTGTATCCACAAGGAAGGGTTAAAATGATTTCCTCTCACACTTTACCTAATGCAATGGCATGGGTGGCTGAAAATCGATGGTCTGGATTAGAATATCACCAACTTTTGGGACAAAGAGAAGCTGGGAGGAGTTTCAAAGTGCCTGAGAATGTGAGCTTCTTTGGCGAAGATGCAAACTGTGCAGAAAGGTTACTAATCGCCCTTCTGTGCGTTGGTACTGCCCTGGAAGAAGCGCCCTGGACTTCCGCTGTGCCACATTAAATTCTCTCTGTCCCACAGGTGATGGAAAGACATTTTAAAAATCATGTCCAAAAATCCAGACTTGGTGATTACAGTATCACTGCATATGGTAATGTTTTTACCACTGGAGGTACCTTTGAAATACCACAGGTAAATGCCATTCAGATGAACACATTAACAGTAAGCAGAGCATGCAGGATTTCTGTAGGGAACCAGCAAACCAGTAATGTCCATTCTTTTATCTACTTTAATATAGCGACAATGGCCCTGGTTGCGGGGCGTCCAGGCTGGTATTCACCTACCGTCCAAAGTAATGGTTCGATCAAAGTGGGGGGCAATTACTGAGGGTGGTAGGGGTTAAATCGACGCCACGCAGTCAGGTAAGGTTGCATTAGCCATATTTATTAACTATGCTTTACAAGCCCCTGCTCAAGGCTGTCCAAAGCCTTCTTCACCTTCAACTGCTCCCCCCTTCCACACTCTGGAACTCTCCACTCGAGTTCTCTGTAAACATTCCAGTAACCACGGAGCAGGTTAGAATGCAACAACTTACTGAACATACAGAAAATACAACAGCGGGCCATCACCTGGCTGGTGGCTGGTGACTGCAGACATTGGCCCTCATTACAACTCTGGCGGTAGCCGTGCCCTTCTTAAGGGCACGGCTGCCGCCGGAGTCGCATTTTTTCCAGCACCCGCCAATGCGCAAGAACAGGGTCATGCCGAGTTTGGCGGACCAAGTTATTGCCCATTCGCGGGTGACGTTATGGCCGGCCTCCTGATCCCCATTCTGCCCCATAGGGAGCATGGTTGCACCGTCCCCGTTAATAACGGTGCCGGTGCAATCATGAGTTCTGCTCCGGGTGCCGGTATGCACGCCTGGTCAGACCAGGCGTGCAGTCCGGCACCCGCGAGCTGAACTCGTAATGTGGTGGAGTGGTAACAACGGCGCCGGTAGCAATACCGGCGCCGTTGTTACCTTTCCGCCACATTCATAATGAGGGCCATTATTTCTATCAGCACCCATTGAGGGTGCAAGTGCAGTCTGAATTTGACAGGTTGAAAAATGTGGGGGTGGGGGCGCACTCGCTGAACTCTGCATGGTCAGAGAGAGGACAGCTGAGAGGACAGCTGCGTTGCAGGAGTGGTGCTGGTGCAGAGAGAGGGGCGCCAAGGTTCTACTAAGTGATGAAATAATTTGTAGATATCGGGGCCACAGGGAGAGTGCCTCATAGATTCATAATTAGAGAGGCATGAATATTTTCAAACATCTGAAAGAATGGAAATTTAAGGTGATCGTTATTGGCTTATGTGACAATGATATTGGAATATAGTAGTAAAATAGTACAAATTAGAATTAATGGGGAGGCGGGAACAGAGTTCTCTTTGCAAAGAGTAGGGAAGGGAGGTGCCTTTGGGTTGGAATTGACAAAACCAAGTGGTTAAATGTTTTGTTTGTTTATAGGTTGTCTGTTTCTTCACAGTGTGGGGATCAAACAATTTAAACTTGGCACCTTTTTGTAAAGATGGCTTGAAGGTTGTCTCCTGGAATGTTAATGGAGCAAACGGGGCAAACAAAAGAAGAGGATTTTAACCAGTTAGACGAGTTGGGGGCAGATATCTCCTTATTGTAGGAAACACGTTGACTGGAAATGGAGGTAGAGAAATTGAAACGGGGATGGGTGGGGGAGGTTGTGTGTTCACCGTTCACCTCAAGTTCTAGGGCGGGGGCTGTGCATTGATACAGAAGAACTTGCCAATATCTGAAATAACATGTACAAAGGACAATGAAGGGCGAATTGTATGTGTCAATATGAATGTACAAAATGTATTATATTGTGTTTGCAATATTTCTGGCCCAAACGGGGGTGATGGCAAATTTTATGTCACGTTAGCACAGTTTGTGCAGAATATGAACCAACACAACCTCGTAGTGGAGGGAATTTTAATATGACACTTGACCCAATGCTGGATAGAAGTGTAAGCACATTGTGTACTGAGAGTATGGTGAAACGCAGGGCCATGGTAGATTTGAGGGGAGAGGGCAGGTTACAAGATGTGTGGAGACTTCAACACCCACAAGACCGATGATAAACGTTTCATTCGGGTCGTCATAACATGTATTCACAAATTGATCTACTCCTGAAGTCTGGATTATGTACACCGAATTACAAAGGGGGCGATATCGATACTATTCTGATTTCTGACCATGCCCCGGTATGACTTGAGATGTCATTGCCATTTCCAGTGCCTAAGACAAGTGTCTGGAAAATGAATGTTCCACTACTCAACGACATGGAGGTATTCGATAAGATTGTGAAAGACTATTTTTCAAAATGTATGCATATCCACTTGCAACATTCCTTATTTCTTCAATTCTTAATTGTGAGTGCCAAATAAATGTTCTTCACACTTGTTAAATTCCTTTTCAAAGGTTTGTCTTTTTATTCCATATATGTACTCTTACTCTCTACACGTTTCACCCCTGTTTACATCACAAGGGATCATCAGGAGAGATTTATTGCTATTTTTGAAAAACAAAATACATTTTTCTAAGTAAGTCAAAAGAAAAAATAAAATAATTTTTGTCAAGAAGAATTTTTACAGTGATACAATTAAACATCATTTTTCAGTCTAACATATAAACCTTTTGTTTTTCAGCCTTCATAATGGCTTTCATTTTTCTGATATCAACATTTTAACAACATAAGGAAAAGATACTATTGTAGAAGTGGCACCCACCAATTATGTTTGCTTTGAGCCTGTTTAGCGAAAATTCATTCATTCAACACGGTATCTATGCACTTTCTGTGGGCACAACTATAAAGTTCGTTTGGGTTATTGCCATATTTATACACAAAAACACATATTTTTTAGTGAAGGTTAGACCCAGTCAGGTTTCCTTTGTTTTTAGGTCAAGATACTTTTAGACCTTATGGGAATCAAGGGTTTACTAAGCTTACCTTCAATATGTCATTAGAAAATTCGATTGCTCTGGAGGGATCCGTCTTTCTCTCCCTGGCTCCTTGTTTCAGCGCGCTTTTTGTATTCAATGTGCGCATTTAAATACGGTTTCAGTGTATGACATCATCGTGCTCGCGTTCTAGCGTGCGCGATGACGTCATCGTGCACTCGCATACTGCATTTCGCCCATTTTTTGTGCCGAACCACTCTTGTTTCCTGGGTTTCTCTTTGTTTTTTTTTTATAGATTTACTAATGCGTTAATAGCAGCATTTTATATGCATTACAAAAGTATTTGATAGCTCTGGATTTCTCCATCGCCAGTGTAGCGTGTCTAAGTTTGTGGAGACTCAATTTTCCTTTTATATTTCTGTAGTTCACTCGGATAGTTGCAGGCAAAGTAGCTTATAGTCCTAAGTATAAAGACTTTTTATTGGGTACATTTAATTACCTTTTAAGGCCTTTATATTTGTTGGATCCTCTTTACCATTATGTTTTTGAAAAAGGTATTTTCGTTACTTTAGGATAGAATGTTCTTCATGATTCCAAAGAAAGGAATATTTTTGGACAGGTATTTTCATTGCATTAAGAAAGGAGATATTTTGTTGATTCTGGCGAAAGAATAGAAAAGAAAAGAAAAGAAAAGAAAAAGAAAAGAGAAAAGAGAAAAGATTTTCTGTTGAGAGGTCTTTGACAACCTAACTTATCCAATTAAAGCCAATTACAAAATGTGTTTTCTGAATTCAATCCGGTATCACATGTGTCCATTAAACAGATCCATCTAGATTCCCTTTGTTTTAGGATCTGTTCCTTTTTGCCACCTCTGGGCAAGTCTTCAATTTTGTCCAAACCATACATTTTCAATTTTAACTTTGAGTCCTTGATGTTCCATTATGCAGTGCAGTGATAATGGGTATTTCATATCTCGATTTTTTATAGCACGTAAATGTTCAAAAACTCTTGTTTTGGGATTTCTTATTGTGCTTCCTATGTATATTTTTCGGCAGATACATTCGATTGCGTATACAACAAATTTGCTGTTGCAATTGCTAAAGTGATTTATCTTTTGTTCTCTTCCATTTGGTAACTTGATTTCTTTCTTGCCATTCACCATTTGTGGGCATAAGTTGCAGTTTCCACATTTAAATGAACCATAAATTGGTTGCTGATAAAACATGCTTCTAATGTCTGTCTTCTCAATAGATTTTAAGTGACTAGGGCAACTAAGCAAGAAACCTCTTCAGCTGATCCTGTGAGCCGAGCGCTCCGATTGGCTCAGCAGGCCCATTTCCCCCGGCCAGCAGCACTGAAAGGCGAGAGCCGGCCCGCCCACTACAAGGCCTGCCACGATAAGGGTGGAGCCTGTCTCTGCCTGTCTCACCTCATGAGCCGCGAGGCGCTAATCCATGCCCGTCGCCACCCCATCGATGAAAACCCCAACTACTCAGTACACGCGGACTAGCACCCACCTGTGCTCCTCAACTTGTGTCCACAAGGCCACCTGTATCACCCGCACCTGCGCCCTGCCTCCAGTGGAATACACACCATGTCAGGACCTGCCCGGTGTCCACAGCCACCCGTAAACATACTGCGCTCCACTAACTGTTAAGCTGTTAAATGAACACTGACATTAACCACTCTGTTACCCCTCGCTGCGCCTCACACATTGTACTGTATCCTCCCCCCTGTAGCCATACCTAAGCATTTAACTGCAAGCTTTTCACACGATAGCCAGTCCCTATACTTCGGTGCACACTCCCCACCGACCATGCGTACTGCCTACATCTGCCATACGACTGTTACTGTGTTTGTCTTTTGTGTCATTGTGCACAGCCGCCTAGTTCCATGTCAACGTGCATATACTAGCTTATGCACCTAGCCTAAAGTCGAATCTGCCTATTTTGTATGCACCTAGCCTAAAGTCGAATCTGCCTATTCTGTAAGCACCTAGCCTAAAGTCGAATCTGCCTATTTTGTATGCACCTAGCCTAAAGTCGAATCTGCCTATTTTGTATGCACCTAGCCTAAAGTCGAATCTGCCTATTTTGTATGCACCTAGCCTAAAGTCGAATCCGCCCATTCTGTACGCACCTATACCCCTCACCATACCCCAGGCAACATCCACCATATTTAACATGGCCTCCGTTTACCCCAACAGGCCGCCATGTTCTGACCCCATTCGCCCTACTCCGTTCCTACCAGTTTTCCTCACACACGAGCGCCACAACCACCAATCCCCACCCACTAACACTGTCACCAACCCCAAATCCACTGCTGGAAACACATCCCACACATTACCAGTGCACATAGGAAACACTAGACTAGAAGCCCGCACCTCCACAGCTCACACCAATACTCACAAACTCACATTGCAGTCACCCCCCGCACCCTCTACTATCACTCCCATTCCTATACCCAAACACCCCGCCACTAAACTACATACCAACACCACCAAACACCACACTAACTCTGCCAAACCGAGTTCACATGAACCCTCGCAAATCCAACTGGCTCTCATTAACGCTATATCCCTACAAGCACACGCCACAGAAATACACGACCTAATCTCTGACCTCGAGCTAGACTCTCTAGCCATCACAGAAACTTGGCTGCATGAATCTTCTGGACCAGCCATATGCCAGTCCCTCCCCCCTGGGTACATCATCCTCCGTCAGGATAGACCAACACACAAAGGTGGAGGTGTGGACTTAATAGTCAAAGAAACACTGATGGATAGACAAATTAAACCCATCACATCTGAGAACTTCGATGCCCTATCAGTAAAAATCTCCTTCTCTCCCAACAACACCATGACAATGCACCTTATCTACCGGCCGCCAGGCCCACTCCTGAACTTCCAAGCCGACATCCTACACCTCTTAGGTAACAACCTCAAACCTAATACTGAAGCCATACTCCTAGGAGACCTGAACCTCGGATTCAATGACACAAAAGACAAACACAGTAACACCTTTGCTAAAGCCCTTCTAGACCTACAATTCATCCAGAGAATTGACTCTGCCACTCACACTAAAGGCTGCATCCTAGACTGGCTAGTCGACCACAACTGCAGGGTAGCCATCAGCTCAAACACGCCACAACCATGGACCGACCACCACTTCATCCACTTCTACATCCCAACAAAGGCAGTTATTAGTCAAAACCTTCCTATGCCAGCTGCCCTAGCCAGATCAAAAAAGCTACTCACCAAAGAGAGGATGTGTCCACTCCTAGAAGTCTCAGCATTAGCATCACCCACCTCCAACAACCCAGAAGAACTAGTCGAACTCTACAACACCACCATTAGAGAGATCATCGACACAATTGCCCCACTAGAGACAAAAAAAGTGAAAAAACTCTTCCCCGCCAACTCATGGTTCAACCAAGACATACGTGACCTACAAAACACTCAAAAGACAAGCACTCAAAAAATGGCAATCCTGCCCCTCTGCCCCACTACGCGACTCATACCTAACTATTGCTAAACAATACAAAAACGCCATAGCCAAAGCTAAAACTCACACATACAACACTAGAATCGACAATGCCCAATCACACTGAAAAGAACTATTCGCTATCTTCAATGAACTAGTCCTACCGCCCGCATCCAAACACCAAACAGTCAAAGACGAGAAATGGTGTAATGACATCCAGAAGGCTATGCTTGACAAAATAAACTTACTCCAAAAGAAAATCAAAGCCAACCTTGACAGTCTACCCAAGTCTCCTCACAAAACGCGGACTGCCCCCAGCCCTAAACACTCTACCCAACACAATAGCAATCCTCCACCGCCATTTACCTTTAGAAAGGTAACCGCTCCTGAGGTCCTACGCATCATGAAACAAATAAAACCTTCACTTTGCAAGGGGGACATCTGTCCAGCAAACATAATCAAAGACTGCGCTGAGCCCCTAGCCCACTTCATTGCTACCTTTATCAATGCCTCATTCGCCACTGGCTCAGTACCCTCCTCCCTCACGGAAGTCTGGGTTCGCCCACTACTAAAAAAGCCCACTCTAGACCCAGACTCACCCAACAACTACAGACCCATTACAACAGTGCCATTCTTGCTGAAAATCCTGGATAAGGCCGCTTATCTACAGATACAAGCCTACCTTGAATCTCACAACATCCTAGGCAAGAGACAATCCAGTTTTCGCCCACGCCATGGCACAGAGTCAGCGCTACTCGACCTAAAAAACAAACTCCTAAAAAATATGGATAAAGGCAAATGTGCCATCCTCTTACTCCTTGACCTGTCGGATGCGTTCGACCTAGTCGACCACAAAACCCTAAGGACACACCTCACCAATACAGTTCACTTCTCGGATGTAGCCACAACATGGATTGCATCCTTCCTGGAGGGCAGAGCTATGAGGGTCTACTCAGAACAAGCGTCAGCCACCCCCTCCCCTATCAATTGTGGAGTACAACAAGAGTCCTGCACCTCCCCCACGCTATACAACTTATTCACACTCCCGTTATTCAATGACCTAGAAGAATTCGGCATAACGTTCACCAATTATGCCGACGATACTCAAATCCTTCTCCCACTAACTGGTGACTGCGAGCAAGACCTAAAAACCTTACAAAACACCTATGCCATCATCCAGGCATGGATGGCAGCCAACAGCCTCTGTCTCAATGGAGACAAGACAGATATCCTACTGGTAGGCCCTAAAGAAACCCTCAGCAAACTAGACAACCAATACAGCACCTTCCTAATTGAGAACTCGGTAATTTCCGTCTCCTCTGCTGTAAAAACACTGGGTGTATACCTAGATTCTACCCTGTCCAGGGACAGACATGTCAGTTACATCTCCTCCTCAGCAGCCCTAACAACCAAAATAATCATCGCAGTAATGCCCCACTTGTCCACTACAAACCACCTCAACATCGCCAGGGCCACCATAGGCGCTAAACTGGAATACTGAAACGTCCTCCTATTAGGCACCTCTGCCAAAAACATTAATAAACTTCAGATCGCACAGAACAACGCTTTGAGGGCAGCCCTCAATATTCCAAAGAGGGAACACATCTCCCTAGCAAGACAAAACGCCCACTGGCTCCCAGTCAAAGAGCGTGTTCAGTTCAAGACTCTTACCATTACCCACAGATGCATATCCAATCTGCCCCTAGCTACCTTACTGAACTGATGCAACCAGTGCAGTCACTCAGACCCAAAAGGGACTTGTACGCCAACCAACTTGCAATCCCCAACTTCACTAGAGTTAAAGCTGGCGGCTCGAGTTTCGAAGACCTAGCGCCAAAAACATGGAACTCCTTACCACCCAAACTAAGAGCTGAAACATCCCTCATAGCTTTCAGAAAAGCTCTGAAAACCACCCTATTTAAGTGAATCTCACGTATAATACTACTGCATGCAACAATGTCTGTAAATTACAACTGTACCATGCTCACTGTTCCCATGTAACCTCAGAACTGTAGCCATGCCTGTAACCATGTCTCCATTTCTGTTCTCGTTATATTCACCATGCCAAGTAAACTTTCTTGTAACAGCGCCACGATGCCCGAGAGCAGCTGTGCACTTTAAAAATGCAAATAAATAAAAAATAAAATAAATAGGGCTTATTCTGTTCCGTAGTGTCGGTGCTTTTCTGTAGCATATGCCTGGCTTGTCATCAATATGTTTCAGTAAGGTGTTGTCTAGCTTTATCATGTCCCAATGCTTTTTAAGAATTTTTCTTAGTGTTGAGGCATCTGATCCATAGGTGGTAATGAATTTTGTTTTAGTTGTTTGCTACCCCTTTCTCGGTTTATCTTGCAACAGGTATGCTCTTGAGATTTTTTCAGCTTTTTTTATTGATTCCTTTACTTGTTTTGCTTTGTATCCTCTTTGTGTGAATTTGGTAATTGTTCCTTCTATGTTTGATTCAAATGCTTCTTCTGTGCTGCAGTTCCTTTTTATCCTTAGTATTTCCCCATACGGGATATTGCATATGATGTGCTTCGGGTGATTACTTCGGGCATGTAAGAGACTGTTGCCTGCAGTTGGTTTTACATACAAGTTTGTGAGGATTTTATCCTCTGCCGTGTAAATTTCTAAGTCTAAGAATTGAATCTTGTCTTTACTAAAGCTTGTGGTGAATTTCAAATTAAATTAATTTTCATTTAAATACTGTACATATTGATCGAAGTCCATTTGGTCTCCTTCCCAGATCATAAAGATATTGTCAATAAACGGACCCCAAAAAATAATATTTTTGAGTCGGTAAAGGCTTTATGCGTCAAAGCATGTTTTATTTCGAAGTAGCCCATGAATAAATTTGCATACGATGGCCAAATTTGGACCCCATCTCGGTGCCTTGCTTTTGCTAGTAGATTTTTTTGTTAAAGCAAAAGATGTTGTTATGTAAGGCGAAATTCAGCATTTCCAATAGCATGTTATTCTCTTCTTTAAACGAGATTGATCTTGATTGTGATTGATACTTGTGTATAATGATACAACGTCCAATGTTGCCAGGTTATAGTTGCTTTGCCAAGGGATTGAATCTAGCTGTTGAATGATGTGTTTTGTATCTCGAATGAAGGAGGCTAATTGCATTGTTAATGGTTGTAGATGTATATCAATGAATTGCGAGATGGTCTCCGTGATTGAACCTATTCCATTTATTATAGGTCTAAAAGATTGTGAAAGAAGCTGCAATTTTTATGGAGAAGAATTGGACGGATGACGTGTCAGTGGAGTATGTCTGGGAAGCGTTTCAATGCTAAATGAGGGGTATACTGATTGGCCTTTCGAATAAAAACAAAAAAGAAAGGGAGATGGAAGCAAAGAAACTGGGAGAGGAAATTCAAGAAATTGAAAAGCAAACAAAGGTAAATTCTACAGTGGATTCCTGCTTTGCTCTAAAACTCAAGAAAAAGAAACTAGAGAAAATACTTACTAGGAAGGCGGATAGACTCCTGTTCAAAAAAAGATGCAACTACAATGAAAGAGGACAAAGATGTGATTGTCTCCTGGCCCACTGTCTATGAGTTATGGAAAATGAAAAATCGATTAGTGCAATTGAAGGCATGACTTGCATGCTAACATATGAGCCAACAGAAATCAATAGGGAGTTCAGAGAATACTATACCGAGCTGTACACCGTAAGTACAAATTAATTCTGATGTCATGAATTTGTGCATTGAGGGATGTAATTTAAAGAGACACAAACCTGAAGGGAGAGCTTGGAGGAAGACCAGAGCATAGTTGAACTTAAGAGAGCAGTGTGTCACCTGAATACAGGGAAATGTCAGGTCCAGACGGTTTGCCAGCTAAATTGTACAAGGTTATGCCAGATGAAGTATATGAACTAATGTTGGTCATGTTGCATTCCTCAAAGAATAACGCTTTGCTACCTCCCACCACTAGACATGCCACAATTTCCTTATTTCTAAAGACAGGCAAACCCTCAGTGAATTTGAGTAGCTACAGACCAACAAGTCTGATTAACACTGACAATAAGATCATCGCAAAGACCTTGGCAATGAGACTAGAGAACCTTTTACCCGAGATTATTGACCCTGAACAAGCGGGTTTTGCTAAAGGGAGACATTCAATGGAGAACATGCACAGATAGATCCTGACCCTATATGAAAGCAGGAAATTACCAAAAGAAGTGGCGGTCTAGTCATTGGATGCATTTGATTGCATAGAGTGGGAGTACCTCATGGCCGCCTTAGAAGGTTTTGGAGTGGGAGAAAACATAATTCAGTGGGTACAGATGTTGTACTCAAAACCAACAGCAAGTGTGAATACAAATGAACTGTCTACAGAAGGATTTGAACTAGGAAGAGGAACGAGACAAGGTTGTCCATTCTCCCCACTGCTATTTGCCCTTTGCTATGGAGCCGTTAGCCACAAATATCAGAGGAGATCACTTGATTCAAAGGGTTCAATTTGGAGAGGCCTCACAAAAACTATGGCTATATGCGGACAATATGATACTGGTATTACAAAGTGTAGATGCATCTATCCCGGTAGCAATGAGTCAAATCGATACCTTCCATGATCACTCGGGATATAAAATCGAAAGCTATGCCAGCTTCAGAAGCATGTTCTAGTCAATGGCTGAGTAATTATGGCATAGTTGGTGCCAAGAGAGGATGCAATATTTGGGCATTTGGCTGACAAAGGACGTGGATCGCATGATGGAGGTTAATTTGAATTGTGTAACTGAGAACCTGAAGGATGACCTGCGGAGTTGGAACAAACTGATTCTGAATCTTTTGGGGAGAGAGAACGCATTCAAGAGGACATCTGCTCCACATATTAATTACATCGTGAGTATGGTCCCTATGGTGGCAAAAAACAAGGAAACAAGGCAATGAAGAAGATAGAGAGTTTGATACAGTCTTTCATGTGGGACGGGAAACAACTGCGTCTGAAGTTGTGGAAGCTGCAAATATCGACTGAGAAAGATGATTTGGGAGCCCCAGATTTTTCAAACTACCACCTGGCTTTCGGAGCAAGACATTTGCTTCCATTCATTGAGAATTTGACAGATGTTTGGATGCAGTCAGAGATGAGCAGGTGTACACCACTGTCACCCAGGGCGCTGCTAACATCAGAACATGCAAGTGGACGCAAATCGTAGGCGCTGACGACATTCTTGAGAGAATGTTGGCATAGCCTTATCAAGCTGACCAAAGAAGATGTCTCCTGCTCTAGTAAATCATCGTTATGGCTAAACCCTGAGATTAAGTTGGGAGGAAAAATGCAGTTCTGACCAAATTGGTTTTTGAGCGGTATCCAATAGCTGGACGATCTATTAGAAGATAAAAAAATGGATCCCTTTTAACATATTAACTACTGAAAGGGGTCTAAAGGATTGCACATTTGGGGCGGGGGGTTATCGAAGACTGAGGAGGGCTGTTGGTGAGAGAATCCCAGAAGAGAATGGACAGAGTTGCTGCAAGAATTCAAGTTAGAAGGACACACTGCTTCAAAGGTCTATGAACACCTTGCAAAATACGAGACTAATGAAAAGCTACTCAATAAATGGTCAGAAGTAATAGATTCAGAAATGAGTGATTGCAGGTGGAACAACTTATACAGGAATGTGACCTTGACATCATTAAACCTGGGATAAAGGACAAGATTGATTAACGTTATGAACAGAGTTTTCTGGACACAGCAGAAACTGTTTGAAAGGGGCTTACTAGAGTCAGAGGCATGTTGGAGATGCAAACACAGAGTGGGATTGTGTGAACATATAATGTGGGAGTGCAGCAGTTTAAGAGAATTCTGGAAAGAAGGCACATTGACTATTAACAAAGTTCTGAGGATTGATGTGGATCATGATTTTAGAAGCATTGTCTTGGGGGGAAGAGGATGTAATAGTGGATCTGTCTTTCCCACAGCGCTGTTGGCTCTTCAGGGCATCTTTATCTGCAAAGAAAATTATACTGCGGGAATGGGAGAGTGAGCAGGTGCCCTCTGCGTCTGCTTGGTTAAGAGATTTACAGTAAATGTCTGCAATAGAGAGGGTGACCATGTTGTACAGGAATAAGAAAAGCAACCTTTATGAACAAATTTGGGAAAGGTTCATGGAGTTGTAAATCTATGCATTCAATGACTTTATATTCAGAGTCAAGAAGTATGATGAAATTGTTGGAGTGCTGTTTTTATTGTTTGTTGACCACTACCGTAAAGGAGGTTGGGTGGGATTATTTGTTTATTCTGTAAAATGTGTTGAGTTATAGATTGTAATGTTTATATATTGAATAGATATGTAGGTACAAAAAAAACAAGCAACACTAGAATTTGGGTGTCAGGGTGATGAAAGGTCTGGTGAAGAGGTGAGGGTAAAATGGCATCTACTAGACGAGTGGTGCAACCAGTTTTGCAGTGAGTATCTCAGCAGGATTGGAAGGATGGCGTCCGAAACAGCGAAAGCATGCATTCCAAGCCAACTGACTGGCTCAGACATAACTTCATTGTGATCATTTTATATATCTCTGGCCTATGATAAACCTGTAAACTTAAATGAATAATGGCCATCTATATCTCCTCAATGGGCTTTAGCTACAGTGGCTATCAACCCGTCACCTATGTATATATGCACTTTCTGATATTTCCCAGTTAGCTTGGTCTTTCCGCTGGACTTATTTATCTTTCCATATTTAACACCCACCTGAATCTGCTTGCTCCTGGATGCTTCCTCAAACCCTGTGTATAGGGATCGCCTATCAAACTTCAACCTTGGGGACACTAGTGCTTCTTCCCCAACCTATTCCCTGGTCTCATTCCCTAGCCTCCCCAGCCCTTGCAACCTCCAATTAGGTGAAAAACATTGGATGTATACTGGACATCGATTTATCCCACTCCCAACAAATCAACTCTTTATCCAGAACCTGTTTCTACCATCTGAGCATCCACAGGCATATCTTCCCATACCTCACCTATCCTCACAGTTTCTCTGCCATCATCTCCATCATCCTCTGACGCCTAGACTATGCAAACTGCCTTTATCTAGGTGCACCAGCGTTTCAGCAAGGGAACTGCAAAGAATCCAAAACACTGCGGCCTGCCTACTCATTAACCTCTGTGAGAAACCAGAAGGTGTCTCACCCGCTAGTCCCCGGGGATCTGTATCCAGGCGGCCAGGACACAGCCATTGATTTTGGATCCAGTACCTGCGGGTGGACCACTGCTGGAAGGACACCTTGTTGAGTGGTCTTCGGGGAGTGAGAGACCGGATGGTGAGACGCGTTATCCCCTTCCCTGTTACACCTTTACCCCATCCTACCAGGTTGGATACTTAGGTACTCAACCCCCCCTTTCACAACATGAACACTTTCTCATGGAGAGCCTGCTATGAGAGAAAATGGACTAACACCCGAACCGTATACCTGACGTGTTCCCATAACAATGGTCAGGCACAATCAGGCCATTACTGACCATCACGCACGCCTGATTTCCATTACACTTCCAAAAAGGGATAAAAGGCTGAGCACGAGAGCACACTCGGAGCAAGGCAAAGTACATGGGGAAACAGAAGTTCCAAGATGGCAGTTTAACACAAGGAGAAAGACAGCAAAACCAAAGGGCATCCCAAGGAGGGAGGTTGCCTTGACCTTTTCGACAAGGAATAGTTACTTTCACGAAACTTAGAGAATATGAAACGTAAGACCAGGAAACCAGGTTGCGGAATCCTGCATTGTGTGTCGGAGGTACCCAGGCACCTCCCACATGGATGAACCAGGCGGTGAGAATCGCCAGCTGCTGTGGTACTGTCATTGGCTCCAACAAGAAAACAGCGTGAGTGAAATCAACACAGCCAGTGAGTTGAGGAGACAAATACAAGACCGGTATGTGTTGAAGCCAAGGTTGCAAGCAGCAACATTGTATGGCGAGCGCTGGAACGAACATTGTATGAAACGCATGTGATAACCAACGCGAGTAAAGTTCAACTGCAGATGAGAGATTGAACTTTGAAACCAAGATATACAATACCTTTGACAGAGTGGTCCAGCACCGCGTGCGTTCTCAATCGAAGGTCTCCGTAAGGGGTCCAGCTGAGAGTTGACAAAAGTTAAAGTGTGGCAAAGGATTTTGAATCAAAGTGGTCCTGCAATGATAAAAGAAATCCTTTGCACAATCGAAAGTCTTTGGTGTTGATATAGTAAAGAAAGTTGATGGAAAAGTAGATAAAGTTGGTCCGAGGCCCGCATAGGGAGATCAATTGAGAGCTTTGAGGTTAAACAAGTTTTTATTTCATTAGATAAATTGGTCGGAGCCTGGCAGAGGGAGACTGATTGAAGATTTAGTGTTAGAAAGGATCTAATCCGGGCAGAGGATGATCCGGGGTGAACCGTGAATCACCAGAGAAATTGGATACCTGGAAATCCTACAACAACTGTGTATATGTGAAATACGAACTTTGTTTCAAACTTGATATGAGTTCGGTGGAGGGAGATCCAAGGTGAACAGTAAATCACCTGCCTGAGAAAAGTGTGCATAGGAGAATCCAAGGAAAGGAACTTTGTTATTTGTTTGTTGCATCAGGCCCTCTGAAAGAAGAGACTTTGAATGGCAAAGAGACTTTGGCACAGAAGGCCATGATGTTGGAGTTTTGAACTGCACCCTCATGCTAGAGAAGCCAGAGACTGTGCTAAGCATGAGTGTGCCACCTTATCCCGTGCTGAAAACGTGGGGAAGGGAAGCCAACAGCTTGAATATCCTGACATATCATTTCTTGTATACTTTTCTTTTGCATACCATTGTTTCCCACACTATTTGTATTTAGAGGTAAGGAATGGCAATAGGTTTATTAGTATAGGCACTTTTATTTTGGCAAGACACCACTAGGACTGTGTTATTATTATTTGATGGTCTGTCACACCGCTTCCTACTAAGTCAAGGACACGCCCCTCCGCGTCTACCTCTATCCGCGCTCCCCGGCACACACGCTCAGATTCATGTACTTCGTTTCCCACTCACGTTTCACACAACAGGGCACGGCATGGCATGTTTGGCGGAGCTGGCGTTTATCGCCCTTCACGGCTGTGGCAAACCAAGTGGAGACTCCTTCACTCCAGGAACTCACATCCTTTGCGGAGACCGGCGCAGCCCGGCGCGTCACGGATCACGTGACTCTTAGTTGCCTAGCAACGCTACAACGCTTTCGGTTCACTTCTCACGTGATACTGTCACGTGCGTCCCTTCCAGGGATAAAAGGAGTTCGAAAACCGAAGGCGTTGCTTCACAGCTGTTTCAACTAGGATCACGTGACGCTCTCTCTTCGTTCAAGGACCTGTTCTATTCTGACCTACTCTTGCTCCACGGATCGTCTTTGCTTAACCCTTCACTGACTCTGGAACTTTGGATTGCCTATTGCCGACTTACGCTTGCTCCACGGATCGTTTTTGCTTAACCCTTCACTGACTCTGGAATTTGGATTGCCTATTGCCGACTTACACTTGCTCCACGGATCATTTTTTCTTAACCCTTCACTGACTCTGGAACTTGGATTGCCTATTGCCGACTTACGCTTGTTACACGGATTGTCCTTGCTTAACCCTTCATTGGCTCTGGAACATTGAATCATCTGTTTTCTGACCTCGGACTGCCTGGAGTTCTCTACAGATCACGTATTTCATTAGGACCTCGGTCCTACAATAGGTGGTTACCTGCTCTCCTTTACAGCCTTGTCCAGCCACAGTCTGGAGGTTCACGCCTCTTTCAGCCTTGGGAAAGACACAAGTCCACACAGGTATTCCAGTGTTTTGGTATTTGCATTTGGGAAGATTGTGTCCTGCTTTCCTACTTACATAACCATTGTACCTTGCCTTACAGCGCTCAAGGGGTTCTTTCGGCTGTCCCGCGTCCTGGCTTGGGGACTTCCACCTGTGGTCTTAATAATCACGCTGACAGTATTTCTGGTGTTGTCAGGGTGTTTCTTGGGGACAGAGGGGTTGTTCATACTCTACACGACCAACGAACTTCGTAACAGACTGTGAAGCCTTTTTGGTTGTCCAGAGTATGAATCCCTCCGCCGGGGATCCAGTGACCGCTTTGTTGCAGGCAGTGGAGGCCCTCAGGACCGACATGGCGACCGCCACGCCAGCCATACATCACCGTCTGGACGCCCTACAAAGCACACGTTTCCCATTACCCACGGATGCCGATTTCGGGGACACAGTTCCCCCAGCCCAACCAGCACCTGTCACGGCCCCTGCACCCACTCCTGTATTGCTAACTACACCTGTCCCTCTTGCTGCGCCAGAACGCTACCAGGGGGACCCTCGGAAGTATCGTACTTTCGTTAATCAATGCAAATTACATTTCTTGTGCAGGCCCTTAGCGTTTCCCGATTCTGTTACAAAGGCCGCGTTTCTTCTGTCCCATTTGTCTGGGGTGGCGGCCACCTGGGCGAACCCAATGCTGGAGAACGACCATCCCGCTCTATATGATTTTGATCTTCTTGTATCAGAAATGGCCAAAGTCTTCGATACACGCTATAAGGCCCAATCAAGGGATCTCGAACTCCTGGATCTAACACAAGGTAAACAATCATTGATAGAATACATTACTAGCTATAACCAACTCGCTGCTGAAACATCCTGGCCAGAGGAGAAAAAGGCAATCGTATTCTATCATGGCCTATGCAACGCCATGAAGGATGCACTCTCAGTGGTTCCTGCCCTTCCCTCGGTATTTTCGGATCTGGTGGATCTTGCTTTACAAGTTGACGCAAGGAGATCCGAGAGAAGGGCCGAAACAACGTTCACTAGTCAATCTGGACATTCCGTTTCAGCCACCCCTGCTGAACCCATGCAAGTAGGCGGTATCCGTAGTCCGATAACACCATCCGAACGAGAACGTCGGAGAAACGATAATGCCTGTTTTTATTGAGGGTTAAACGGACACTTTGTAAGGGAATGCCCCCGACGCCCCAAGAACAAAACCTCGGGTTTTCAGAAGGCTCGCCCATGATACAGGGGGCACCGGCGAGCCTGTCTATGACCCCCTCTGAACCCACCTTCGGGCCTGTCAGACCAGTGGTAGTTCATGCCCTACTGAAGCCCACTAGGGAGATCGCACACATAGTTCATATTGTAGTTGATTCTGGGGCCACTGGTTGTTTCATCGATATTCCCTTGGCCCATCGTCTCAATCTGCCCCTGGTCAGGAAAGAACACCCGGAACCTGTACACGCCGTGGACGGCACTTCCCTGTCTTCCGGCCCAATCAGGTTCCAGACTGCTCCGATGGAAGTGGTGATACAAAACATCCATAGGGAAACCATGTCGTTTGATCTTATCAATGCACCACAGTTCGACATCATATTGGGAATACCCTGGTTACGGCAACATAACACGTTGATCAATTGGGGAAATGGACAAGTCACGTTCGAATCCGAGGTGTGTCAACAGTTTTGTCTCATTGAAGCTGACTCGCTGTCCACTCCTGCCACGATCCTTGGTGCCATGGCTGCCACCCATATCGATGACATTGTTCCAGACCCTGTGCTTTCGCACGCCGTGGGGGCCATTACAGCTAACATACCCGTTGCCTACCACGATTTCCATATGGTTTTTGATAAAGCCACTGCTGAGGGTCTACCCCCACATAGACCATACGATTGTCCGATTG
Organism: Ambystoma mexicanum; assembly: GCF_040938575.1. Taxonomy (NCBI): domain Eukaryota; kingdom Metazoa; phylum Chordata; class Amphibia; order Caudata; family Ambystomatidae; genus Ambystoma; species Ambystoma mexicanum. The sequence goes on along the minus strand of NC_090923.1, from coordinate 95,762,353 downwards.
ACCTGGTTCCGGAGGCTCCCATTCCCAGGGGTAGGGTCTATTCGTTGTCACAGTCAGAGGAGCAAGCCCTTAAGGAATACATACATCGGGCTTTGAAGTTGGGTCACATACGGCCTTCTTGTTCTCCAGCTGCCAGTCCGATCTTCTTTGTGCCAAAGAAGGAGGGCGATCTTCGTCCATGTGTGGACTACAGACGGTTAAATTCCACCACCGTAAAAAACAGGTACCCGCTTCCGCTCATATCCACGCTGCTGGACAGGTTGACTAAGGCTTCTGTCTTCACCAAGCTGGACCTAAGAGGAGCGTACAACCTGATTCATATGCGGCTTGGGGATGAGTGGAAGACGGCGTTCTGCTCCCGACAAGGTTTATTCGAATATACAGTAATGCCCTTTGGGCTTCGTAATGCTCCCGCGACGTTCCAACGATTCATCAACGACGTATTCTCGGACATCCTGGATACGTTCGTGGTGGTATATCTGGATGATATTTTGATCTACTCATCCTCCCTGGAGGAACACGTCGGTCATGTTAGAGAGGTACTCTCTCGCCTCAAGGCAAACGCCTTGTTCGCCAAACCTGAAAAATGTTTATTCCATTCAAAGGAAGTGGAGTTTCTGGGTTTTCACATCTCCCCTGGGGGCTTGTCCATGAACCTGTCTAAGGTTCGTGCTGTCACTGAATGGCCAACTCCCGTTAACATCAAACAACTCCAGTCCTTTCTCGGCTTTGCTAATTTTTACTGGCGATTCATCGCCGGCTTCTCTTCTATCGTTTCTCCTCTGACCGCTTTGACCAGCCCTCTTGTCCCGTTCTCTTGGACCCCTACACATCAGAAGGCTTTCGAGGCACTCAAGGCCAGGTTCGTTTCTGCCCCTGTTTTGCAACACCCCGATCCCGACCTCCCCTACATTCTGGAGGCAGATACCTCCTTGTTTGCTCTAGGTGCGGTACTGTCTCAGCCTTGCCCAACCACGGGTTGTTTGCATCCGGTAGCCTATCACTCACGAAAATTCTCGGCAGCCGAATCACACTATACTCTAACCGAGAAAGAGTTATTGGCCATCAAGGACGCTCTACAAGCGTGGCGACATCATCTCATGGGGGCAAAGTATCAGACGGTGGTATATACAGACCACAAAAACTTACAAGACTTGGCCTCCCTGAAATGTGCAAACAGCAGGCAGGTGCGTTGGCATTTGTTCTTTGCCGCCTTTGATTTTGTAGTCAAACACAGACCAGGTCGCATCCATGGCAAGGCTGATGCTTTATCCCGTTCTCCTGGCGGGGAGTCATTGTCTCTGTTCCCCGACACACTACTAGGAAAAGGCCATATTATCTGTATGTGTACGCCATCTCCCACCATGCTTACCGACATTAGACAATGGGTTTCCCAAAATCCTCATGCACTCACCGAATGGGACGTTGCCCTTCACGAGGGGTTACCATTCATCCAAGGCAAATTGTTCCTCCCTACATGCGATGTACGCAACCAGGCACTAGCCTGGTCACATGATGCTGCTATAAACGGCCATCCAGGGCAACAACGCACTTTAGACTTGTTACAACGTTGGTGCTGGTGGCCCTCCATGAGGAAAGACATTGAACATTATGTTAACACGTGCTCCATATGTGCTCAATGCAAACCACGCAGGGGACGGCCTTTAGGGTTACTCTTACCGTTACCGGTACCTCCCAGGCCCTGGCACACCATCTCTATGGATCTCATCACCGACCTGCCCCGCAGACAAGGCTACGATACCATATGGGTTATCGTCGATTCGTACACCAAAATGGCCCGCTTTATCCCCTGCACAGGCATACCGTCTGCCCCAACCCTGGCTCGCTTGTTCTTTAGAACTATCATCTGTCTCTTTGGTTTACCGCAGGTCATCATCTCAGACCGTGGATCGCAGTTCACGTCCTGTTTCTGGCGCGCTCTCACCAAACTCCTGGGTATAGTTGCTCGCTTCTCTTCGGCCTATCACCCTGAAAGCGACGGGCAGACCGAGAGGGTGAATCAGGCTCTAGAGCAGTACTTGCGGTGCCTGTCCCTTCAGTACCAAGACTCCTGGTCCAAACTGTTATACCTAGCTGAATTTGCGTATAACAACTCCCGTCATTCGACCACTGGTTTCTCCCCCTTTTATGCTCTGTATGGACAACATCCGCGCACCCTGCCGCTCCCTGATTTCCCCTCTGCCACTCCTGCTGCTAATGCCTGTGTGCGCGATCTGGCCGGTGTGCATGCCCAGACACTGGTCCATCTCCGTGAAGCCCAAGCGGTGATGAAGACTAAGGCTGACCGCAAGCGGGCGAAGGCTCCGGAGTATCAGGTGGGCGACCGGGTGTGGCTGTCGACCAGACATTTGCGGATCCCTGGTTGTCGCAAACTGTTGCCCCGTTTTGTGGGCCCTTACCGGATTACCAAGGTCTTGAATCCCGTGGCTCTCAAACTCTCTGTTCCCCTTTCCTGGCGGATCCACCCGGTGTTCCATACCTCTCTCCTCAAACCGTACCTTGCTCCCACTTGTGTCCTTGTCCCGCCTGCCCCTGTCTCTGTGTCTTCCCAGGACGTTTTTGAGGTTAGTGCTATCCTCGGTTCCCGTTACCATCGGAGTCGCCTTCAATATCTGGTGGACTGGCTGGGCTATGGTCCCGAGGATCGTTCCTGGGTTCCCTCCCGGGATGTCCGGGCTCCGCTTCTGGTGTCGCGGTTTCATTGGGACAACCCTGCTAGCCCACGTGGTCATGGGCCTTTGAGGGGGGATTCTGTCACACCGCTTCCTACTAAGTCAAGGACACGCCCCTCCGCGTCTACCTCTATCCGCGCTCCCCGGCACACACGCTCAGATTCATGTACTTCGTTTCCCACTCACGTTTCACACAACAGGGCACAGCATGGCATGTTTGGCGGAGCTGGCGTTTATCGCCCTTCACGGCTGTGGCAAACCAAGTGGAGACTCCTTCACTCCAGGAACTCACATCCTTCGCGGAGACCGGCGCTGCCCGGCGCGTCACGGATCACGTGACTCTTAGTTGCCTAGCAATGCTACAACGCTTTCGGTTCACTTCTCACGTGATAATGTCACGTGCGTCCCTTCCAGGGATAAAAGGAGTTCGAAAACCGAAGGCGTTGCTTCACAGCTGTTTCAACTAGGATCACGTGACGCTCTCTCTTCATTCAAGGACCTGTTCTATTCTGACCTACTCTTTCTCCACGGATCGTCTTTGCTTAACCCTTCACTGACTCTGGAACTTTGGATTGCCTATTGCCGACTTACGCTTGCTCCACGGATCGTTTTTGCTTAACCCTTCACTGACTCTGGAATTTGGATTGCCTATTGCCGACTTACGCTTGCTCCACGGATCGTTTTTGCTTAACCCTTCACTGACTCTGGAACTTGGATTGCCTATTGCCGACTTACGCTTGTTACACGGATTGTCCTTGCTTAACCCTTCATTGGCTCTGGAACATTGAATCATCTGTTTTCTGACCTCGGACTGCCTGGAGTTCTCTACGGATCACGTATTTCATTAGGACCTCGGTCCTACAATAGGTGGTTACCTGCTCTACCTTACAGCCTTGTCCAGCCACAGTCTGGAGGTTCACGCCTCTTTCAGCCTTGGGAAAGACACAAGTCCACACAGGTATTCCAGTGTTTTGGTATTTGCATTTGGGAAGATTGTGTCCTGCTTTCCTACTTATTTAACCATTGTACCTTGCCTTACAGCGCTCAAGGGGTTCTTCCGGCTGTCCCGCGTCCTGGCTTGGGGACTTCCACCTGTGGCCTTAATAATCACGCTGACAGTATTTCTGGTGTTGTCAGGGTGTTTCTTGGGGACAGAGGGGTTGTTCATACTCTACACGACCAACGAACTTCGTAACATGGTCGTAGCTTGCTCCCATCTTTAGATTTAGGATTAGATAGGTGTTTTTCAAACTCAATTCAGGTTCAATAAACGCCTTTTGATCTGTGGTCACTTGTGTCTGTCTTACTGCTGATACAATGCCTTTCTTACACCTCCCTCCCAGAGAACACATCAGCCCTACATTAAGAGTCCTCCACTGGCACCCTATTGGTCAACCTACTACCTTTAAGGCCATGTGCATCACTCATTGTGCCATCCACAACACCTTCCCGGAATTCCTCCAAGACAGACTCACTTGCTACCAGATATCTGGGACACTCAGATCAGGCATAGCATCTCTCCTAGTTGTCCCACACTACAACTGTACCATACTGGGAAGATCCACCTTCTCCGTCCAACATTGATAATCACTTGGCATTCAGAAAGACCATCAAAACCTAACTTTTCCTTTCCTCCTCTTGAAACCTTCTCACACTCTATACTCTAGATGCACGCACAAAGACACTGGTCCAAACTCAACAACACACCAAGCCACCCAAACCTCCATGGGTGCCACCAGGGTTTGCTGCGGCACATTGTGATAAATTCAGCAATCCCACTTTCCCCCAAATGATTGTACATCACTACCCCCTCCCTCTGGGCCCTCTCCAACTTCTCAGGCTCTCAATCTAGGGAGACCACAACTGGCGAGACCAGCCAATCGCATTGACCTAGAAACATGACATTGAAGATGAACTCTATCCGAGTTTAAGGTATGTATACCTTGCACCACGTCTGTGGACACAAGCCGCAGGCACAGCCACCCATCCATGCACTATAGAATGCATCTATGGCTATGCAATTGCAGTCTAGCACCTCGCATAGTCGTCCACACTGAAACCCCTGATGTACCTCAACACCTCAGCCATTAGCACACAGTGACAACCTATGAAAAAAGTTGATCTAGCTGGGCACACATTGACTCTCCGGCACAAGCACTCTATCCTCAGCCACCAAGAGCACCTGCTCATGTGCCTGACCTCCTGGCTGCATACTGATCCTAGCCAGCCCCCCTAAATCCTAACCTGGGAAAATGCACAGACACATCTTAAAAGATGAACTCCTATAATCTCCCACACATGGACTTTGGTCCTGAGTGCACTCCAACCACAAAGCGCATTGAGGTCATACAAATGGGGAAAGGGCGCTATATAAATGACAAATACAATGCAATACAATAATAAGAGGGGTTTTAGACCACAGACTAAGGGATCAGATAAAGGAACAGTAAATGATCAATCCTAGGGACAATAGTATTGGTTATTGTACATTGAATAAGTGATCAAGCTGGAGGATTATATCAATGGTTTTAGTCTATGGAATAAGAGATCAAACTCAGGCTCAATCTTAGATATAATATCATTGGTTTTCGTTTTTTGAAAAAGGATACATCGCTGAGGCAATAACATAGGGTTTAGTCCATTATATAAGGAATCAATTTTAAGTATTATATCAGTGGTTTTAGTCTATGGAAAGAGATCAAGCAAGGGATCAATCTTTGATAAAACAACATTGGTTTTAGTACTTTTGAAAAAGGATAAATCTAGGGGACAATTACATTGGTTTTAATCCATGGAATGAGGGATCAATCTGGCATATATTGTCAATGTTTAAGTGCATGGAATGAGCAATCAAACAAGGGGACAATAATAGACCAATGTGAGAGACAACGCCATTGGTTTTATTTCATGGATTAAGGGATCATTTTGAGGATCATTTCAATGGTTTTATTCCTTGTAATGAGTGATCAAACAAAAGGACAATAAGGGTTCAATATTGGAGGCAATACAATTGGTTTTAGTCCATGGAATATGCGATCAGTCTTGAGGATAATATCAATTGTGATTTCCATGAAATTAGGGACCAAACAAGGACAATATGAGATAAAATGGGGGGATGATAAATGTAGCATTTGTCTTTAAAATAAGGAATTAATCTTGGGGAAAACACCTCAGCATTAGTCCATGTGATGAATGATTAATAACTATGGGGTTTTTGTTTTTTATTAGCATTTTTTATAAGTGAGAAACTTTTCACATAAGTCAAAATGTAAATCATAACCCTTACAAATACTTTTAAGGATAATACAAATAGCTCAAATAATTTATAAATTAATATTCACAATACAAACGCGTTTATACTGAAAGCAGCATTGCTATTTTACAGTATTTCCATTAGCTGCCTATTACAGCCATATTGAAAGGATGAATTTTTATCTGAAATTTCACTATTTAGTCACCTAAACAATCTTCTTAATCCCCTAGAAATACATTCAAATAAAATTATTATAATAGGTGTATGGTGTTTCAAATCTTAATCAAATCAATAGTTAATGAAACTTCATTTTCTGATAAAACTCTGTACCAAAAATAATCTGTAGCGAACGAATCTGCTGAGTGTACATACTTACAAAATGAGTGGTATCTTAAGTCAATTAGGGATGGACATTCACTAACCAAATGGTTTAGACTTTCTTTTTCTTTTCCTGATTTGCAATGTTGGCAATAATCATTTTCTTTAGATTGAAGGCCTCTTAAATTGAGTATTTCACCAGTTGGTAATAAGTTAAATCTAAAGCACATACATTGGTTAAACCAATTTGCATTTCTTTATCTCAGTAGGCTTTGAAACAAGAATATCTGTACCAGAATCTTTGTTCTTTCAAATAGTTGCACAATCCTTTTTGAAGATTCAGAGAGGACCACTTTTGTCACTTGTCATTAGAAGCTGAATAGCTATATATAGAGTTTTATTATAAGGTGTTAGTATTTCCATGTATAATTGTAGTTTTCTCCAGCAATACCAAACTTTTAATGAAATAAAACCTAATTTGTGATGGATCACAAAAACTGGAACACAGTTTGGCAATAATAGAGTTCATCTCCATATTGTGCCTTCAATTTTCCTTAGATCAATACTTTTGTTGGGGGGTTTATTTCCAGGAATATACCAATGCCGGGATAATTTTGCTTTGATAATATTGTATCAATGGTAGTATAAATAATCTACCATACTTGAAATTATTCTGCTTCATTTGGCTGACATAAGTTTTAGCTTTTTCCGTATTTGCTTCCTTATTAGGGTATGATCTATTTTTATATCCCCAGTATGAGTCAAATATTTTCAATGTAACTCCCAGTCTGCAACTCCTGGATCTGGCAAATCGCGTAACTTTAGTGTTCTTAGTATGATTATTTTTTAAAGTGAATGCTCTAAAGGCCTCAATTAGTTTTTACAGGCCTATTTGCGTATTATATAGGAGGATAACATTGTTGGCATATGCTATCCAAAACATCTTTGTAGCCCAGAGTTTGGGTGAGATGAAGGCAATCCTTTCCAGTGTATCTCCCATATCTGAGACGTATAGATTGAATAGACGTGGGCGCCAGCACATATCCTTGTCTCAATCTTTTGGAGTTAGACATATCTTTGGTGATGGCACCCTGTCGATCCAATCTTACACATATGTTGGTGCCTTCATGTATTGTCTTCAACAGCGGCAGTAGTCCATCATATATTAGCCATTTTCTTAGGTTATGCCACAATTGCATCCTTTTCACTGTACCAAATGTAATTGACATTTCGATACATGCTATCTATAGTGGGGCCGGAGGGGTGAATATTTTACCCAAGCTGTTTGGATTAAAGTATCCATCAAGAAACCATTCAGGGTAGTCCCCACTCCATGTCCAAAACCAGTATGATATTTGGATATTCAATTATTGTCAGCTACTAATTTTTCCAATTTTATTTTAGAATGAGTGCAGCAAAATGTTTACGGTCTCCATCTGGAAATGCAATGGGCCTGTTATTACCTGGACATTTTATATTTCCTTTTTTGTAGATAGGTATGATATTTGCCAATTTGTTTTTTTTTTCAAAGTATATTCGTAAAGTTTATCTATAAGGTAACCGACAAAACGTCTGGTAACATTTAAAAGACAATGTTGCTGGGTCGATTAAGTCCCGGGGCCCTGGATGCGCAAAGTTATTTAATAATTCTATAAATGTCATCTATTTCAAAATATATAATCAGGGATAATGTGATCTCAGCTGTCTCATTTAATGGAATAAGTAGGTCATACAATTAAAAATTATATTTTTCCCAATTATATGCAGTTATGGGATTTGACCTGCCTTCAAAACACACTTGTTGCAGCATTCAGCTCTTAAGAGAAGGAACTTGAAAAGGGAATGGTTGTTTGGAGTAGTAATGGTTTTCATCCATAGAAAGAGGGATCAATCTTGGGGATTATAGCTATGGTGTTAATCAATGTAATGCTGCATTATTCCCAGGGAAAATAGTGAGGGTTTTAATTAATTTAATGAGGCTACATTCATGCATGGAAAGAGGGACCAGGCTTAGTGGCAAAGGACATTTTATTAGTTCATGGAATGAGGGCTTAATAATGTGGGACAATATTTATTTCAAGTATTTGTATTGTTCTTTTGCCTGTTCTGCATGCTCCACAAAATGAATGATTGCTCGGCACTTGGGCAATCAGGAAAGAGAGGTGCATGGAAAAAAAGAGGTCAGAGAGAAGGCCAACATAGAGATCTTGAAGTTGATAGAAAAAGCCAGATCTTGAGGAGTTTTCTAAAGAGAAGTAAGGAGTTGGATTGACAGATGAAGGGAGGAGGAGATTTCAGTCTCCGTTGGTGGCAAGGTGTCTTGGCAAGTCACAGAATAGATTCTCATCACCGGTGACTCACGGGTTGATTTGCAAGTCATCTGTACAGCAGTCAAGATCGATGTAATGATTGCAGAGTAGGACTATGAGCCGTTTTATGTACATATTGAATAAAATGGGTGTGGGGGTAGCAGAGGTAGCCCATAAGGGAAGGGATGTGGGAACAAGGAGAGGGAAAGTTGCCTGGTTTGACTTGTTGTCAAAATCGTAGCCACTTAGTCAGAAATCTTGCAACCAGATCAAGGAACATCCGGATGTCCCAGCATCGTGTTCCAGCCTTTCCAGGAGGTGGGAGTGGTTAACAATGTCAAAGTTATCTGACAGAATAAGCAGCATAAGCATGGAGAGGGTGCAGTCATCTCCAGCTGCAGATTTGGTGCTGTGTTTGGGTGTAAAACCAGACTGACTAGAATCTAGTAGCCACCTGTTTTCAATGAATCTGCGGCTGTGTGTAGCGATCTTTGGAAGTCACACAATGCAGTGGAATTTTGAAAGAATTTGAGGCTCAAGGGATGACTGGCTGATTAATGGGATAAAGAATGATGCCATCAGAATGTCCAGGGGTCAAGACCTAAAAAAACGTTTGGGGTACTCATTAACATATGCAATGTGATGTGACGTCACCAGAAATTAGCATATCGGGTGAAATATGCACATTTCTCTCCATTGGCTTTGCATAACCATACAAACTGCACAAGAAGAATGGGAATTTGCCTTTCATGAACTCAACAGAAACAAAAAACAAACAATGGCAAAACTAACCGTTTGGGCTTGTTTATGAGTATTAGGCATTTGCCAGGCACTCGCACCATGTTGCACCTGCTACCATGAAAGGCCAGTTAATACCACTATGGCAGTGCTTGGCAAGCACTTTTCCTGTGCCAACACAAAAGCTCAAGCTGTGGGCATTGCCAATGCTTTTTTTCAGATATGTCCAGCTATTATAGAGAAGAGGGAAGATTGTATGCAAATCAGGCATTAGTTTATTCCATACCTTCCATCAATTAGTCTTCAGTGCTTAGGAAAATGTTGTGGGACAGGCCTTCTCACAGCACTGTGGGGTGTGTGCCTTCCAAGTGCCCGCCCTTCTGGCTTTCTCTGTAAAAGGCTGCACTGAAGCCCAGTTAGGGGCAGTCAGGCTCCAGGATCTGCCAGGGAGATAGCATGCATTGCAGCGCTATCTATCTACGTGCTCTCACCCACTCATCTAACCTTCTAAGTAACAGCTCGATGAAGACAACAGCCCCTTCTTGGACTTGCAGTCCACCAACTTTAAGCAGATTTTCTTCATTTTCATTTGTCTGTGCTGGGCTCCTGACACGTCCATGGATTCCCTGGACCTGCTCCAATGATCCACTTCTGTGCAATCCGATCCGAGAATTGAATGAAAAACAAAATTAAACTGCGAAGGATCAATCCTCTGCTGCAAGGCTGGCGTCTCTGCACTGGAAGGGTCTTCGGCTGCCATCCTGCTCCTTGCTGGGGAGGCCAGTGAGCACCAGTGCAGCATGTCCAAAGCCTCTGGGGATGTAGGGGCGGCAGCAGGCAGGAAGGGTGGCTACTGCTTGGCCAGGGAGTCCCAGTAGTGTGTGGCATAGCACTCGGCTCCCAGCTCCCATCTTGCCTGGACTTCCAGCCACGACATCGGTGCAGGTTTATGTTTGCAACTTGTGCAATTCCTGCAAGAGCTTGCCAGCACGCAGGTACTCAGTAGGAGCAGCGTTTGGAAATGTGTCTATCCATGCTGCATAGCGAAAAAAAAACATGCAGTCATGCGCTTCTCAACAGACAGGCTCCATGCACGCGCATTCCCTGTGAACTTTAGTGCAAACGGTGTACGTGGTTTCACCAATTAAAATTCATGCACGAGAACTCAGGGCTTGTACACAATATATAGGCAAATTGTTTATCTCTGTTAAAGTCCATGCATCAGCACTTATGAGCCGTATTGGTGCAGTTATTTTCTTTTTAAATAAAGATCACATGCACTACCCACATGTCTCGTGTACATACTTGCATGTTTTGCTATAAATAAAAATGAAAATACTTGTGTTTATGGCTATTATGCAGTGCCTTAAGTGTCTCTCATCAGTGTAAAAAACAAGTCAGATTAATGGTATCTTTCCCATTCAAAGATGGCCGCTAGTTTCAGCTTGTTTCCAGAGAGCTTCCTTAGAGACAGTCATCCAAGATGGTGGCCTCCATGGAAGAGTTCACACAAAATCAAAGAGTTCCGAGATGGGCAGAATGGGTGGGATTAGCCATAGGGATTACATTGGCTAGGGGCAGGGAATGGGAGGGATTACAACTGTGTATCCCTCCTCAAATATCATCTCCATTGGAAAAGCATTACAGATCCTCATTCAAAGCATTTATTTAAAGCTCTTATGTTAATGACAATAGTTTCAGCTTTTAAGGTAGCACTTTCAGCGCCACCTAATAGCCCAAACTAACCAAGGGAGTATATTCTCTTCTAATAGTTTTTGAAAATGTAAAAAAGTGTGTACTTTTTAAACTCCATGAATCAATGGCAATGTTTACCGTGGCGAGTGCACTCCCAAAATGTTACATTTCACCTTTAGGTGTGTGTTATTTTTTACCAGCTATATGGAGCCGTGGTGAAGAGTCTGACCTCAGAACATGGCACTGCAGTTCAAATCCACAAGTTGCATGTAAAATCATAAATGTGAAAAAAAGACAGTCAAAGTGTACTGTTTTACACACGGCCACTAAAATACCAGGGTGGAGGACATCCGCCCTTTGGAAAAAGTGGATGGACGCCGTCCCCTATGTGTACCCTCGACTTGAGCCCTGAGATTGCCTGAAGCAATAGCAATGCTTTTAACAATGCCAACAGCAATCACAATAGGAATTATTTTAGGAATAGCAATACCAATAGCCATAGCAAAAGCACTGCTTTTAGACTGCATATTCTCGCCTGTTCGTCCAGCCACATGATTGGCAAATGGCACTTCGTCCGGTTGCGAATGAAGGATCCCTTTGTGTACTAAACAGAGTGTTTTACATGTTTCCCAATGCAGTGCCTCAATAGCTGAACAGATGCGAAGAAATGTATGGATTAGCACTAAGAGTTTTGATAATGTGTTGTGCACGCAGAAGAGAGATCATAGAGTTTGCAACATGCCCCAGACAAATGCTATGCCCCAAACGAGATCTGCCTCAGAGAAATCGTCACACTGCCAATACGCGATTAGCGAAAGATTCTAGATTAAGTAATCTTCATAATTTGCTCTGCTGAAATAAACAGGTTCATGCATAATTTGCTCTGCTGAAATAAACAGGTCCATGCAGTGAGGGGTGGGCCACCAGTGATATAACAAGTAGGACACATTAGCGAACATCCTACAGCAACAGTCACGCTCACAATTAATCTTAAGTTTTTGAGGTGGTCCCTTTCTCTGCTTAGTTATGCCATAGAACACAGCTGCCAGGAGGTTCATTTTTATGAGGATCATCTTCAGATATCACTTGGTTGCTACTTACTGATATGGGAAAAGCAAAACTACAAGTCCCAGAACCCAGTGTTGGTGCCCTAAAATATGTTCTGGCCCAACTAAGGTCAGAGGGCTCAGTGAATGTAGTGCTTGCTACTGAGATCTGGGAACAGTCAACAGGTCAGAGGTTACAGTGCTGGATAGGCCGATTCACCTTTTATCCTGCTGAGGTTACTCATTATTATTATTTTTAAGGTATTCATTGTGCATCGACCTCCGAAAACAATGGAGCGCTTTACAATCATACGGGGAAGAATATGGAGTGGGGATTTAACTACAGAGCAGGGGTAAGGGGGCACTTTGTCAGCAAGGGATCTACAAGCAAACAGGGGAGGATCAGATCACTCAGTCTCAGGTTGGGTAAATTGAATACAATTCATTTGGGTAACAGTAACAACTGTTATGTCCATGTTACTAAAAACAAGTAGGGTACAGGGAGATATGATGATACGACATGACCTTTGATGTATTGGTGAAAATCCACTTGTGTCTATAGGAGTGTTGTGCTACATTTTGTTTCAAACACTGTTAACACAGTTCCCCATTTCACCTATGTTATTGGCAACCCATACTGCTTGTTACGGTTACACACATGGTGTGCACTGCATGCTGAAATGGAAACCCTGACACACATTTCTTCACAAAGATAGCTGGCAGTGCGCTGTATGGTTTGAGGGTCACCTGCTATCCTTATTGTGTAATTGTATCCAACAGCGCTAGTATTGTAGGTCAAGCATGTACAAGAAAAACAACAAATCCCAGAGTTCAAAACGCAGACATCCAAAGGCCGTGGCTATCGTATCTGTGGATTGGCTACACGATTTGGGGAACGTTGGCAGCTTTGGATCATCAGCCAGCACTAATTCCTCTAGCACATGCACAGCCTTCTAGCATGAAATAAAATGATTCCGCTGCCTGTCCCTGCCTCATCCCTTCGGGGTCACCAACCTCACAATGTGTCTCCTAACTTCCCTACAGGTGAGTCCACCTCTGCAGGAAGCATGGGCCTTCACATCCAGATGAAATTACCAGCTGAAGACAAAGTTTCAGAATACTGCAAGGGCCACAAACTTATCAAAGGATTGAGGGGTTCTTTGATCACTGAATACAATGACACTCATGTTATTAAGAGTCTGTGTCATGGATGCTCTAGACAAGATTGATTGCACCACGGATGGTTGTAGACATGGGCGTAATTTTAGTGAAGGACAAGGGTGTCTCCCCCAACTTTTGTGGCACACCGTTTTGTCCCACTCCCAGTGGGGCAGAGCTTAGCTTATGCTGGAGCTGTCATTTGGCAGGTTCCCCTTTTATTTAGATGTCATGCCCCCCAACATTTTCAGCAAAGTTACTTCACTGGTTGTAGACATTCCCCAGGACTGCTCTCCCACAAGCGTGAAATTACACAATAAAGGGGAGAAGTCTGGTGGAAAGGGGGAGGTATGCAACACAGCTCTCTCCCAGGCTGTAGGTAAAGAATAGAAATGGTTATTTGCAGGAAAGCTTACCGCCTGAGTCTCACTTGTCTCTTGAAACGGCCAGTGGAAGACAGGATACCTAGCTAGCCACACACTCCACCAGAGAATCCTGGGTACATGGATCAGATACCCACCTAGTGAAGAGTCAGAGAACCAGGGGTCTAGCAGGCCAGAAAGGACCTAAAAAGAAGTGCACCGGGACCTGGCCCAGGCAAAATGGGGATGGAAAGCTGATGGATAAGGAAGATCAATGCCAAAAGAAGGGAAAGGGTAGACTCAAGTCACCAGCCCAAAACACAGCCCCAAGAGTCAATCCAATAAAACGCAAGCCAAGGTCTCGTCCAGATATGCTTCAGAGGGCCAGAATAACAACCTTGGTCCAAGGTCAAAAAAGCCAAGTCAAAAGGGAGAGAAAAGCTGGATTCCAATGTCAGGTACATCCAACAGCTGGAATCAGCTCAGCTGGAGACGTCGAAATATTCGCGAAATCCAGAGGCAAATCCAAGTGACACGAGTCAAGGTTGAAAAGCCAGGAAGACAGTGAATGAAGACAAACCGCTGCTCCTCGGTTGTAACTCCCAGTTGAGGAGCGTGTATTTCCCGGGACGTTGACATTTTACTTTCACCCTGGCAGAACATAGGGTCTTTCAGGTACCAAATAGGCGTGCGTCTGGGCACGGATGACATCAGGGTTGGTCAGGCCTTGTGGTACTTGCCAAGTCTTCGGTGGGCCAGATGCCAGGCAACTGCCAGCATCTCCGACCCCAGCGCCTCCGGAATGCGCCGCAAATACCAAACTGGGACAATTTGATTGAATAAGTTCACCCAGAGGTAGCCTTGACAACTCTGTTAGTGCCCCCCTTCACCATGTGGACCCTCAGACTCGTGCAGTCTCGCGCAGTAGCATACCTCCTGGCTACTGGGACCCTACAAACATGCTGTTATTCTAATTGTCCAACTGTCTCTCAAAATAAGAGGGAAACTAATGAAATACAAGCAGTGCTAGGCGTATGCTGGAGGTGTCAGGTGCTCAGCCCTGGGACTTATTTTGAAGCAGCAGCTGCAATTCTGACAGTGTTGTTTGCCATGATTTTAGGCTTCTCCCAGTGCTGACTCTGCCCCAGCTGCCCAGCTTTCTGGCTGCTTTAATATATTTTACAGTATTGGATTGTTACATGGGCTGCCCTGCATAGGTGTATTAATGGTATAGTTAGAGGCCAGCATATCTAGATAAAATGATTTTCAATGCAGCATTTGGGACAGTTTTCTCATATTTCTATAAGCTTGCCTGCTACTCTCAATTACATAGCGGCTCTCATCTTCAGAAGCACAAACACTGGAAAAGGTAACTTAGAAAGCTGAGAAAAAATAGTTACATGAAACTTTCTTTGAGAAAATGATGTATTTTCCCTGGCCGCATATACTTAAGGAACTGGAAAACTGAATCGCCTCCAACAGTCCTTAGTATTTAATTTTGTTGATTTTACAGGCCAAAGATCTTTTTAAATGGACCACTTCATTTTACATTTTCGCATTCTTACACTAGGGTTACCCAGCGTATGACATGCTGATGTATCACTCTCTATCACCCCACTGCCCCTCTCTCTCGCTCTCTCTCTCTCTCTCTCTCTCTCTCTCTCTCTCTCTCTCTATCTATCTATATCTCCCTCTTGCTCTTGTTCTCTCTCTGACGTTCTCCCACAGACACGCGCACACACTGTCTTTCTCTCTCAGTCTTGCTCTTTGGGCCTGATTCATGGAATTTATTGTATGGCAAATAGGGACTTTTTGCACCAAAAAGTGCGCGAAACCCTTCATTCATGGAATCGACTGCGCTGGGAAAATCAGTACACTGCAGGGCTGTCTCGTAGACGTCCCTTCGTGCAGTAGATCGCATTGCACGAGAAACCTCGCAGAGCATGGGCTTGGTCTGTGCATAGACCACAGTAGGAGGTGGAACATGCACAATGAGGAAGAACAGGAAAATTGTGGCCATTTCCGAGGTACAGCCTGCGCACGGCGATCACACGCCAACAGCTGCGCAAGTAAAGTCGTATTCATGGATCTGACCACGCAACCTCACCTCGGGGAAATGACCATGCAAAGCTCTCAATGTAACCGCCACTGGCAGGAAGGTGTAAAGACACATGCGCATAGGAATTACTGCACAGAAGGAAGATTGCATGTTGGATTTAGGGGTGCGTGCACACAGTTGGGGTTCCGATAGAAGTTAGCGAAATGCGTTAGAAGTAGTATAGAAGGGTGCAGGAACGGTTTTCGGGGGTACACATGCATATTTACCGGTAAATGACAACTTTTATGAGACATGTTACACATGTTGATGGGGTGCTGGGAAAAGTTACGAGGACCTCTACGCAGTGTCTCCCGGGTTCTGCCTTGGTTGTGGGGGTTTGCATGACGTGGTTGAGGAGTGCACAAAGATCTATAGGCAAGGCTGGAATTGCTTTGCGCGTGTGTGTTGTGGGTGTTCCGGCCACTCCTTGTGCATAGCGCTGTTATGCGTGGGAAATTCTTTGACTACACGCAGCACGCAAGTTATCTTATTGGCGCGGTGATGCCCAAAGGACTATTTGTGGCACAAATTTTGCGGGGTCAATGCGCCTATTTCCATGAATCGTGCCCATAGTCTCCCTCGAGCATGTTTGCTAGTGCCATCCCAGCCGTTGCTGTCAGTTGCGCGGCTAGAGGAAAAAGATAGATACCTTGGAAGTTGTAGGAATTCAGCTGTTTTTTGTTGTTGTTGCATAAGCTGCTATGAAAATACAAAAAAGGAAAATGATTGTATTAAAATTGTAAATTGGTTCTTTTTTAATTTTACAGTGAACATTTTTGTCATGATACTGTTACATTTCTCTTAGTGAGCAAAGCACTTTACTAAAAGCTACAATAACCACATATATTATTTTCTGATAACTTATCATCCCCGGATGGACAGCCTGGTTCAGTCCGAAGGCATTCATCCAAAATACCCCTGTGATAAAGGGAACAGGGAGAGCATGATTTCTATGGAATCAATGAGCATTTTGTGAACATAAGAATGACCACAGATCTTTATACATGTCAAATATGTCTGTGATGAAATGGTTGTATGTTCTATTTCGCAAAACACTTACCCTGACATTGAAATGTTTATATACTTACACCATGCACCTCATTACGACCCAGGCGGTAACCAGTTGCCGCCGGAACCTTACCGATTCCGCCATGGTGAATGGAGCAATTACTGCCCCATTCCAAGGTTGGCGGGGGCGGTAATTACCCATTCACCATGGCCCTTCCCATTCCCATTTTTGCCCCCATAGGGTTCAATGGGAATGGGGAAGGCGGTAATAAAGGTACCGCAAATTGCGGTACCGTTATTAGCTCCAAAGTCCCTTTGCGGGTCCTGTCCTTAACGCCTGGTAAAACCAGGCGTTAAGGGAGGACCTGCAAAGGGACCTCGGAATAGGGCGGTAAGGGATTACCGGCACCAGTGCCCTTACCAGTACCAGTAATCCCTTACCGTCTGGGTCGTAATGAGGCCCCATATATACTGATTCGGATAGTATTAGGATGGGAGGATAAAACATCCGGCCTCGGGAACTCCACCGGAGTCCAATGGCAGACATGCCAGCCTGGATATAATGTATTTTTTCCTGAGCTGAATTGTACCTGGGTCTCAGAGTAGGGATGGCTGCACACATGCTCCAGTCTCAAATGCACAGACATCCTAAGAGAATTACCCATATATGTTTATAAGATTATGGTTTAACGTGTTGTGTGACGTAGTCCCAAGATCCCAAACCAAAAACACCACAAGGACCTTTGAACCTTTCATCCATCCAACACAGTGGCAGGAAGTCAGGCCAGACATAGAGATGCCCCTGGCACTGTTTTACAAATTAAGCTCCGATATAAGTACTTGCCTGAAACTCCAGCACACTTAAAACCACACAAGTGAACTCATGAAGCGTTTAAGCATCTCTCGTTCACAAAATGAAAAGACTCCAATGTGGTCAGCATAGCTCAGTCAGTTGTGCATCAGCTTCGCGGTGTGAGATATGCAATAGGTGTAATTCACACGTGTTCGTCTCAGCCTTTCACTGTTATGGTTAATAAAGTACTTGTTCAGTCGGGCTACAAAATAACCTATTTTGCAATCACCAAAAGCAAGTGTGTTCTGCTTTTTGTACAAAATTCCTATAATATGGATTACAAGTGGCAGTATTAGTCCCAATTTATTTGTGTCCATTGGGCTCAATGGAGGATTTCAGCAGAATTACTGCAGCTGTAATTGCACTGTGGTAAATCCACCAAAATTGGATGCAAAGTTGGCGGATTTACCTCTACCTCATAGATGGAAGTGAGTCCTCCAACTTTCCGCCAAACTTATAGTTGGGCAGTGCCGTAATGCGGCAGAATATGGTAATACCCGCACCACCCAACTTGTAATGAGGCCCATTTTGTTCGTTTTTATTTTGGGGTGAGGGCAAATTACAGCTCTGAGTTTGTGTAGGAATTTACAATCTCATTTAAATCCAATTTGCAACAATGGAGGCCAGAAGAAAGAAATCAATAGTGTTATTTCTGGGTCAAGGGAACTTTGGCGCTATGTGTTTGCAAACCTTCTGTTCATTTAATAATGTGAGAAGAAGACCTGACAATTGCCGGCACAGTTTCCTGCCTGTGAAGTACTTTACTGTGTATAAGATCGGCTGTGGGCTTTTGTTAAAGAGGAATTGGCAAAGCCAACTGGTTTGATTTTGTGTAGGCATGTGATTCGCATTTTCCTGGCGCTGCCATAACGGTTCTACCTAGCAAAAAGATGCAAATGGCTCTTCTACCTGGGCATATGATGGCAATGCCTGACAAAGGTCTAGCTAATACATGTACAAAGGCCTCGACTCTTTACTTTACCAGTGCTTATTTTTAACAGGAATTCAGTGCAAGGAACAGATACAAGACTGTACATAATACTTATAAATCAGGAATCTCAAGGTACACTTGGTTAATAGAGTTTTAATACATCCAGAGCTGGTTTGTAGCTGCAATGAAACCATTGCCTTTCAGAGGCTGTTCAGAAAGTACAGAACTAGACTCAACGAGTTTCCAGGGGATGTGTTTTGGGGCAGGGAGGAGCAGGGAGTTGAAGGGACTGGCCATAGGGTATTCATGGCTATGGACCTTTAATGGGTGCATAAATAACGAAGCAACACCCACAGGCTGTATGTTCTTCCTCACAGCTAATCTCTCTTCTAACTTTACTTCACATGGCAATAGATCCATCCTACAGGCAACACTTTCAGCACCACTAATGGCCAGAATTACAAAGCGCGCACTGCTCAGCATGTTGCCCTTTTTGTGTTTAGGGGGATTTGCTACAAGAGACAGCAGCGCTTTTTTCAAAACACTATGTACAGTCTGAGCAAATCCAACATGAAGTGTTGCACATGGAACATTATGTACAGTATGAGGAAATTCCACATGAGGTGTTGCATACAGAACATTATGTACAGAATGAGTACATCCAACCTGAGGTGTTGCATACAGAACATTATGCACAGTATGAACAAATCCAACCTGAGGTGTTGCATACAGAACATTATGCACAGTATGAACAAATCCAACCTGAGGTGTTGCACATGGAACATTATGCACAGTATGAACAAATCCAACCTGAGGTGTTGCATACAGAACATTATGCACAGTATGAACAAATCCAACCTGAGGTGTTGCACATGGAACATTATGCACAGTATGAGCACATCCAACATGTGGGGTTGCACATGGAACATTATGCACAGTATGAGCAAATCCAACATGAGGGGTTGCACATGGAACATTATGCACAGTATGAGCAAATCCAACATGAGGGGTTGCACATGGAACATTATGCACAGTATGAGCAAATCCAACATGAGGGGTTGCACATGGAACATTATGCACAGTATGAGCAAATCCAACATGAGGGGTTGCACATGGAACATTATGCACAGTATGAGCACATCCATCATGCGGTGTTGCGTATGAAACATCATGTACAGTATGCAGGGCTTTAAGTGGGCCGGGGCCAGCCGGGGCCGCCCCGGCAGTCTCCAAAAAGTGGGACTGAGCCGGGGCCCTGCCGGGCCCCGTCCCACCGCACGCAACATTGGCGGGATGCATTATCCCGTCGCGGCTGCCGCCGCGACGGGAGATGCGCCTGCCATGAAGTCAGGCGATCTGACAAATGTGGCAGCCAACCACAGCGATGCTGTGCCTGGCTGCCACTTCTGTCAGTCATAATAACTGCCTCTGGTGACCTCTCGCGCGAGGGGTCACCAGAGGCAGTTACTGTCCCTTTGTTTCCCCAGGTCGCCGAGGCGTCTTTAACCCTCGGCGAACCTGGGGATTCCTTGACATGTTGCGAGGTTTATGAAAGATGGCTTTGAAAGTACACAATTCAAGCCATCTTTTATAAAGCTTTGCCGACGGACAATTTTGTCCGTAGTCAAAGCTTTATAAAAGATGGCTTGAATTGTGTACTTTCAAAGCCATCTTTTATAAAACAAAATGTTTAAAAAAAAAATGGCCTGAAAAGTAAGCAAACCGTAAGGTATGCACACACACATATATATGCATGTTATATATCTGTGTGCGTACCTTACTATGGTTTGTTTACTTTGCAAGCCATCTTTTCTAAACATAGAAATATGTATTTGCAAAGTACACAAACCATAGTAAGGTACGCACACAGATATATAACATGCATATATATGTGTGTGCATACCTTACGATTTGCGTACGTTTTAGGCCACGCCCCCCACAGGCCACGCCCCCAAATGAGGCCCCCCCTCGATTTCTTACCCCACTTAAAGCCCTGACAGTATGAGTACATCCAACCTGAAGAGTTGCATATGGAACATTACATACAGAATGAGGAAATCCAACATGAGGTGTTGCATATGGAGCATTATGCACAGTATGAGCAAATCCAACATGTGGGGTTGCACATGGAACATTATGCACAGTATGAGCAAATCCAACCTGAGGTGTTGCACATGGAACATTATGCACAGTATGAGGAAATCCAACAGAAGGTGTTGCACATGCAACATTATGTAAAGTATGAGTACATCCAACCTGAGGTGTTGCATATGGAACATTACGTACAGAATGAGGAAATCCATCATGAGATGTTGCATATGGAATATTATGCACAGGGCGAGCAGATCCAACATGAGGTGTTGCATGTGAAATATTATGTACACTATGAGCACATCCAACATAAGGTGTTGCATATGGAACATTTTGCACAGTATGAGCAAATCCAACATGTGGGGTTGCATATGGAACATTACGCACAGTCTGAGCACATCCAACATGAGGTGTTGCATATGAAACATCATCTACAGTATGAGCACATCCAACCTGAGGTGTTGCACATGGAACATTATGCACAGTATGAGCAAATCCAACATGTGGGGTTGCACATGGAACATTATGCACAGTATGAGCAAATCCAACATGTGGGGTTGCACATGGAACATTATGCACAGTATGAGCAAATCCAACATGAGGTGTTGCATATGGAGCATTATGTACAGTAGGAGTACAACCATCATGTGGTGTTGCACATGGAACATTATGCACAGTATGAGGAAATCCAACAGAAGGTGTTGCACATGCAACATTATGTAAAGTATGAGTACATCCAACCTGAGGTGTTGCATATGGAACATTACGTACAGAATGAGGAAATCCAACATGAGGTGTTGCATATGGAACATTACGTACAGAATGAGGAAATCCAACATGAGGTGTTGCATATGGAACATTACGTACAGAATGAGGAAATCCAACATGAGGTGTTGCATATGGAGCATTATGTACAGTAGGAGTACAACCATCATGAGCTGCTGTGCATGGAACATTGTGCACAGCAGGGGCTTCTCCAACATGAGGTGTTTTGGACATGGAACATGATGCACAAAAGGAGCTTCTGCAACATGAGGTGTGGCATATGGAGCATTATGCAACACAGGAGCTCGTCCAACATGAGGTACAGCACATGAAACATTATGCCGAGAATGAGCTTCTCCAACGTGAGATTCTGCACATGAATTATTATGCAGATAGAACGTCTACATCATGAGGTGCTGCACATTGAACTTTATGCATGTTAGGAGCTTCTCTAACACGATGTGCTGCACATGGAATCCTATGCAGAGCAGGAACTGCTCTAACATGAAGTGCAGCACATGACACCTTATGCACAGGAGGAGCTTCTCTTACGTGAGGTTCTGCACATGGAAAATTATTCACAGCAGGAGCTTTTCGAATTTGAGGTGTGTCATATGGAACATTATACACCACAGGGGCTCCTCCAACAGGATGTGCTGCACATGGAACGTTACACACAGCAGGAGCTTCTACAACATGAGGTGCTGTATATGGAACATTATGCACAACAGGAGCTGCCCTAAAATGAAGTGCTGCACATGGAACATTATGCACAGCAGGACCTTCTCCTACACGTGGTGCTGCACAGGTAACATTGTGCACAGCAGGGGCTTCTCCAACATGATGTGGTGTACATGGACAGCAGGAGCTTCTCCCGCATGAGGTACTGCACATGAAACATTATGCACAGCAGGTGCTTCTCCAGCATGAGGTGCTGCACATAAAACATTGTGCACAGCAGGAGCTTCTCCGGCATGAGGTGCTGCACATGAAACATTATGCACAGCAGGAGCTTCTCAAACATTATGTGGTGTACATGCAGCATGATGCACTATTGGAGCGTCTCCAACAGGAGGTGATGCACATGGAACATTGTGCACAGCAGGGGCTTCTTCAGCATGAAGTGCTGCACATGGAACATTTTGCACAGCAGGACCTTCTCCTACATGTGGTGCTGCACATGGAACATTGTGCTCATCAGGGGCTTCTCCAACATGATGTAGTGAACATGGAACATTGTGCTCAGCAGGGGCTTCTCCAACATGATGTAGTGAACATGGAACATTGTCCACAGCAGGAGCTTCTGCAGCATAATGTGCTACTGCACATGGAACATTGTGCACAGCAGGGTCTTCTCCAACCTGATGTGGTGCTGCACATGAAGCACTGTGTACAGCAGGTGCTTCTTCAACATGATGTGGTGTAAATGGAACATGATGCACATCTGGGGCTTCTTCAACGTGATGTGGTGCTGCACATGGAACAGTATGCACAGCAGGACCTTCTCCTACATGTGGTGCTGCACATGGAACATTGTGCACAGCAGGGGATTCTCCAATAAGAGGTGCTGCACATGAAACATTATGCACAGCAGGAGCTTCATGCACAGCAGGAGCTTCTCCAGCATGAGGTGCTGCACATGGAACATTATGCACAGTAGGATCTTTTCCAGCATGAGGTGCTGCACATGAAACATTATGCACAGCAGGAGCTTTTCCGGCATGAGGTGCTGCACATGTAACATTATGCACAGCAGGAGCTTCTCCAGCATGAGGTGCTGCACATGAAGCATTATGCACAGCAGGAGCTTCTCCAGCATGAGGTGCCGCACATGAAACATTATGCACAACAGGGGCTTCTCCAGCATGAGGTGCTGCACATGAAAAGTTATGCACAGCAGGCGCTTCTCCAGCATGAGGTGCTGCATATGGAACATTATGCACAGCAGGAACTTCTCCATCATGAGGTGCTGCCCACGAAACATTATGCACAGCAGGAGCTTCTCTGGCATGAGGAGCTGCACATGAAACATTATGCACAGCAGGAGGTTCACCAGCATGAGGTGCTGCACATGAAACATCATGCACAGCAGGAGCTTCTCCAGCATGAGGTGCTGCACATGAAACATTATGCACAGCAGGGGCTTCTCCAGCATGAGGTGCTGCACATGGAACATTATGCACAGCAGGTGTCATGATCCATCGATCACGCCCCTTCTGGTCTTCCTGGTCCCTGGCACGTCGGGGGTTACTCGCTGTAGTACACCCAACATGGCCGTATACACGGAATGCGGTCTATCGACCTTTACGTCCTATGCAGCACATTCTATATATTAGCCACTCCCCTGCGGTTCCGCACGTCTCAACTCTACCGATAGCTGTGGCCTGACGTGCTCCGCAGTTCGTTCTCCTGAACTGTGTTGCTTCCTGGTCTCTGGACCTTCCTCCTTCTCCTTTCCTACTACCTTCTTTGATCCTGTCTCTTCTGCGTTCCGCGCTGACCGCCTCCGTGTGCTGTCTCCATTCCAAGATTCCT
Organism: Ambystoma mexicanum; assembly: GCF_040938575.1. Lineage (NCBI taxonomy): Eukaryota > Metazoa > Chordata > Amphibia > Caudata > Ambystomatidae > Ambystoma > Ambystoma mexicanum. The sequence continues at coordinate 95,738,500 of NC_090923.1, read as the reverse complement.
GGAGTTTCCTAGATCCCGGACGAAGAAGCTGAACGAATCCTGGAATCTGAAAACGGCCGAGCGGGCTTGTACAAGACCCAAACTGCTCGAAAGAAAACCCCGACAAAGGACTCCGCAAAACAGAGAAAACAGGTGAGAAAAGGGGAAACCTGTGACAGATTGAGACGCCACCTGACCGATCTCAATACAGACATGGAAGCGGAAGTCCAGGATCTTATGCTTGGCATGCAAGAGCTGACGACCAAAGTGCAAAACTTAAAGGCGGAAAACGCTGCGTTAAAACAATTGGTGTTATCCCATGATTTCGCCACGAAGGAGAGTGTAATTCTGGGCGGTGTCGTTGATAAGTACGACGGTTCAGCAAAGAGCCTTCGTGGATTCCGAGATTCTTGTTTGGTCCACTTTACATTTAAGCCTTATTATTTTTCTACGCCCTGGGCTAAAGTGGGCTTTATAATTTCGCATCTTTCCGAGAATGCCTTGACCTGGGCCACCCCATTGGTTAACTCTGGTGATGCTCTCCTGGATGACTACGATGGCTTTATAGAGGCCCTCAAGACCATGTTCGAACGCCCAGAACAAGTTTACAGTGCCCAGGAACGTCTACTCGACTTTCATCAGGGTACCCAGGACTTGCTCATGTATGTCACACGCTTCAAACAGCTGGCTAAGGAAGCGGATTGGTCCTCTGAAGCTTGCTTTACTTTATTTCGAAGAGGGCTAAACAAAGAGATCAAGGACGCACTAGCCAGAGTGGCACGCCCGGGTTCCTTTCAAGCCCTAATGGATCTCGCTCTACAGATTGACTTTCGCATTCAGGAGAGAAAGGCAGAAAAGAAGAAAACCAAGTTACCACTCCAGAAAAACCCCATTGGAACCCCTTCGAGCTCAGAAGGCATTTCTACTCCAAGCAATGATCCTGAACCTATGCAATTAGAGGCCTTCTGTGGACCCATTACACCACAAGAGAGGATGCGAAGAATTCATACTGGATTATGTATGTATTGTGCATCCGATAAACATTTAGTAAGAGAATGTCCGATTGCCCCCCCACGGCACTCAGGAAACGCCAGCTCCCGATCCTAAACGGAGCGCAGGTTTGGGAGAGAGATGTCTGCTCCACCTCTATTACATCCTTGAACTCTCCTGGACAAAATTCCTTTGTAATCTTACAGGCCTTCTTGACAACATCCAAGAAAGAAATATATCCCATCCTGGCACTGGTCGACAGTGGAGCTATGGGGGTATTCATAGATCATGAATGGGTCTTAAAAAACCTTTTTCCTTATGAATCCCGGACTATCATGCAACCTGTGGAAGCAATTGATGGAAGACCCCTTTCTTCCGGACCTATAACCCTGCAGACCAAGGAGATCGAGCTTGCTATAAATCAACATCAAGAAAGGATAAGATTTGACATCATCAAGTCTGCCCATTACCCCATGGTTTTGAGAATGCCCTGGCTTCAAAGACGCAACCCCTATATCAATTGGGCAGCGGGATCCTTGTTCCTGGGTTCTGAGTTTTGTATGTCCCACTGCTTACATCCAGACCTTGATCCTACACCATCTAAGGAATTTCCTACAACTCATCAGAACACAATCTCAGTTTCAAACATCATCCGGGTCCCGGAGGCTTACCAGGAATATTCCGATGTTTTCTCCTCTGCCATTGTTCAGGCCTTACCTCCCCAAAGACCTGAAGATTGTGCTATTGAGATGGAACCTTCCGCGGTGATTCCATTTGGAAGGATGTTCATCCTATCAGAACCATAAAAGAAAGCCCTTCGTGAATACCTGGACACTAATCTCGCAAATGGCACCATACGAACATCTAAATCTCCATCAGGGGCCTCCCTGTTCTTCGTTCCTAAAAAAGACACTAAAGAACTCAGACCGTGTCTGGATTATCGAGGTCTAAATCAATGTACTCTCAAGGACCGCTATCCGTTGCCCTTGATCTCAGACATCCTGGAGGCAGTAAGAGGCGCAGTTGTGTTCACCAAGCTGCATCTCAGGGGCGCCTATCATTTGATTCATATCAGGGCAGGTGACGAGTGGAAGACAGCCTTTAGAACACCCTTTGGGCATTTTGAATACTTGGTCATGCCCTTTGGACTAGCTAATGCCCCAGCGGTGTTCCAACGTTTCATGGATCGAGTGTTCTCGGACATGCTGTTCCTTTTTGTGATTGTCTATCTGGATGATATTCTAATATTTTCGAAGGATCCTCTCAAGCACGAAGAACATGGGAAAGCAGTTTTGCAATGCTTACGCGAAAATAAACTCCTGGCGAAGCCCGAGAAATGCATCTTCCATACTTCTACTGTTCACTACCTAGGGTTTGTCCTTATTCCCGATGGTAACGGTATGGATCAGTCCAAGGTCAAGGCTATTTTATCCTGGCCTAGCCCCGCCTCAGTGAAACAGATACAATCCTTCCTGGGCTTGGCTAATATTTATAGGAAATTCATACCTTCCTTTACCGAGATTGTCCAACCAATAATTGCCTTATTGAAAAAAGATGTTCCCTTTCATTGGACCATGGTCCAAGAGAAAGCCTTCCAACAGTTAAAGTCTGAATTTACACAAGCTACCATTCTTGCTCAGCCTGATGTTAATCAACCATTCATAGTGGAGACAAACGCCTTCAATTACGCCATTGGAGCCGTTCTAAAACAGCAATTCGAGGATAGCTTGGAACATCCCATCGCCTACCTTTCTCGGACATTAACTCCTAGTGAAACCTATTACTCCGTCCTAGAGAAAGAGCTGCTAGCCATCCGTCAAGCCTTCCCAGAGTGGCGTCATTTACTTCTAGGAGCCACATTTCCGGTCCATGTCCCCACGGATCATCGAAACCTCCAAGTATTGCAAGCCCTGGAATATAGGAATAGTCGCCAAGCTCGGTGGGCCTTCTTTTTTGCCCAATATCAGTTTCAGATTCACCATATCCCTGGAACCCAAAATGTAATAGCTGATGCACTTTCGTCGTCCAGACTATAAACCTCTGGATGATCGGACGTATCCCAAGATGTTTCCTCATACCATATTTATAGCTCAAGCAAACAACCTCCTGGAAGAGATTTGGGTGCAAACTCAGACTTCGGAACTTTGGAAAGGACTTTCAGAGAAGAATCAATGGGACTTCAGAATCAAGGACGGATACTTGTTCAAGGATACTAACCTGGTCATCCCCACACAGAAACATCCCCACAAAGGATAATAAATCTCTGCCATGATACTCTTCACTCCGGTCATCGCGGTATTTCCAACACCCTCCATCTAATACAAAGACAATTTTGGTGGCCCAAGATGAAGACAGACGTACAGCTGTACATTCAATCTTGTTCCGTCTGTAATCAGAACAAACATGATAAACAGAAGCCAGCAGGTCTCTTATTACAGCCAACTCCACCAACAAGACTTTGGGAAATCATAGCTACAGACTTCATTGTGGAATTGCCGCCTTCCAGAGGTTATGCCACTATCATGGTCATCATTGACCTATTCACTCATATGGCTCACTTTACTCCTCTGTATAAATTACCATCCTCATCAGAACTTGCTGGTATTTTCCTGGAACACATCTTCGGACTGCATGGACTTCCTTCCAAGATCATATCGGACAGAGGACCACAGTATATCTCTCAGTTTTGGAAACACTTCTGCAGGATATTAGCGATGCAACAAGCTCTTTCCTCGGGATATCATCCCCAAACCAATGGTATCACAGAACAAGTGAATCAAACCCTTGAACAATATCTTCATTGCTTCTCTACCAAAGTCCAGGATGATTGGTCACTTTTAATACCAGTGGCCGAATTTGCTTACAATAAATCGGATCATTTGCCTATTAAGACCAGCCCTTTTTTCTACAGCCAAGGATTCCACCCTTCGGTCTTACCTTCTGTTCTTCCACACCCAACACCTGTTCCAACTGTCGATTCCTAGATCGAAACACTCATCAATGTACAGAAAGACGCCAAGGAACATCTTGAGAGTGTGCAAATCCAAACCAAGCACTATGCAGTTTCAAAGAGAAGACCATGACCTTCTTACTCTATTGGGGATAAAATATGGCTATCCTCGAAACTTCTGCCCCGACATCTCAGACCGAATAAGTTGGCTCCCCGGTATTATGGGCCCTTCTCTATAAAAGAAATCATTAATCCTGTGGCCTTTTGACTCCAACTTCCGGACTCCTGGAAGAAGATACATCCAGTTTTTCACAAATCTCTGTGGAAGACATTCATCTAAACCACCCGGACTACTCTTAGACCTAGTCCTGTGATTGTCGATGACCAGCTGGAATGTGAAGTTTCTCGTATTTGTGACTCCCAATATAGACGAGGACGACTTCAATACCTGGTGGAATGGAAGGGCTATCCACCCAGTGAACGTACCTAGGAACAAGTCTCGAATTTAAACTCCCCCAGATTGCTCAGAAGGTTCCACCGAATACATCCAGGTAAACCCGGTGGAACGGGTTTTAGAAGGGGGCATGCTGTCATGATCCATCGATCACGCCCCTTCTGGTCTTCCTGGTCCCTGGCACGTCTGGGATTACTCGCTGTAGTACACCCAACATGGCCGTATACACGGAACGCGGTCTATCGACCTTTACGTCCTATGCAGCACGTTCTATAAATTAGCCACTCCCCTGCGGTTCCGCGCGTCTCAACGCTACCGATAGCTGTGGCCTGACGTGCTCTGTAGTTCGTTCTCCTGAACTGTGTTGCTTCCTGATCCCCGGACTTCCTCCTTCTCCTTTCCTATTACCTTCCTTGATCCTGTCTGTTCCGCGATCCGCGCTGACCGCCTCCGTGTGCTGTCTCCATTCCAAGCTTCCTGGAGTTTCCTAGATCCCGGACGAAGAAGCTGAACGAATCCTGCAATCCGAAGACGGCCGAGCGGGCTTGTACAAGAACCGAACTGCTCGAAAGAAAACCCCGACAAAGGACTCCGCAAAACAGAGAAAACAGGTGAGAAAAGGGGAAACCAGTGACAGCAGGAGCTTCTCCAGCATGAGGTGCAGCACATGGAACATTATGCACAGCAGGAGCTTCTCCAGCATGAGGTGCAGCACATGGAACATCATGCACAGCAGGCGCTTCTCCAGAATGAGCTGCTACACATGAAACATTGTGCACAGCAGGAGCTACTCCAGCATGAGGTGATGCACATGGAACATTGTGCACAGCAGGGGCTTCTTCAACATGATGTGCTGCACATTGAACATTATGCACAGTAGGACCTTCTCCTACATGTGGTGCTGCACATCCGGGGCTTCTCCAGCATGATGTAGTGAACATGGAACATTGTGCACAGCAGGAGCTTCTCCAGCATAATGTGCTGCTGCACATGGAAACACAGTGCATAGCAGGTGCTTCTTCAACATGATGTGGTGGAAATGGAACATTATGCACATCTGGGGCTTCTTCAACATGATGTGGTGCTGCACATGGAACATTGTGCACAGCAGGGGCTTCTCCAATAAGAGGTGCTGCACATGAAACATTATGCATAGTAGGATCTTCTCCAGCATGAGGTGCTGCACATGGAACATTATGCACAGCAGGAGCTTCTCCAGCATGAGGTGTTGCACATGAAACATTATACACAGCAGGAGTTTCTCCAACATGAGGTGCAGCACATGGAACATTATGCACAGCAGGAGCTTCTCCAGCATGAGGTGCAGCACATGGAACATCATGCACAGCAGGCGCTTCTCCAGAATGAGCTGCTACACATGAAACATTATGCACAGCAGGAGCTTCTCCAGCATGAGGTGCAGCACATGGAACATTATGCACAGCAGGAGCTTCTCCAGCATGAGGTGCAGCACATGGAACATCATGCACAGCAGGCGCTTCTCCAGAATGAGCTGCTACACATGAAACATTGTGCACAGCAGGAGCTACTCCAGCATGAGGTGATGCACATGGAACATTGTGCACAGCAGGGGCTTCTTCAACATGATGTGCTGCACATTGAACATTATGCACAGTAGGACCTTCTCCTACATGTGGTGCTGCACATCCGGGGCTTCTCCAGCATGATGTAGTGAACATGGAACATTGTGCACAGCAGGAGCTTCTCCAGCATAATGTGCTGTTGCACATGGAAACACAGTGCATAGCAGGTGCTTCTTCAACATGATGTGGTGGAAATGGAACATTATGCACATCTGGGGCTTCTTCAACATGATGTGGTGCTGCACATGGAACATTGTGCACAGCAGGGGCTTCTCCAATAAGAGGTGCTGCACATGAAACATTATGCATAGTAGGATCTTCTCCAGCATGAGGTGCTGCACATGGAACATTATGCACAGCAGGAGCTTCTCCAGCATGAGGTGTTGCACATGAAACATTATACACAGCAGGAGTTTCTCCAACATGAGGTGATTCACATGAAACATTATGCACAGCAGGAGCTTCTCCAGCATGAGGTGCTGCACATGGAACATTATGCACAACAGGAGCTTCTCCTACATGAGGTGTTGCACATGAAACATTATACACAGCAGGAGCTTCTCCAGCATGAGGTGCTGCACATGGAACATTATACACAGTAGGATCTTCTCCAGCATGAGGTGTTGCACATGAAACATTATACACAGCAGGAGTTTCTCCAACATGAGGTGATTCACATGAAACATTATGCACACCAGGAGCTTCTCCAGCATGAGGTGCTGCACATGGAACATTATGCACAGCAGGAGATTCTCCAACATGAGGTGATGCACATGAAACATTATACACAGCAGGAGCTTCCTGCACAGCAGGAGCTTCCTGCACAGAAGGAGCTTCTCCAGCATGAGGTGATGCACATGAAATATTATGCAGATCAGGAGCTTCTCCCGCGTGAAGTGCTGCACATGAAACATTATGACAGCAGGAGCTTCTCCAGCATGAGGTGCTGCACATGGAACATTATGCACAGCAGGAGATTCTCCAACATGAGGTGATGCACATGAAACATTATACACAGCAGGAGCTTCCTGCACAGCAGGAGCTTCCTGCACAGAAGGAGCTTCTCCAGCATGAGGTGATGCACATGAAATATTATGCAGATCAGGAGCTTCTCCCGCGTGAAGTGCTGCACATGAAACATTATGACAGCAGGAGCTTCTCCAGCTTGAAGTGCTGCACATGAAACATTATGCACAGCAGGAGCTTCTCCAGCATGAGGTGCTGCACATGGAACATTATGCACAGCAGGAGCTTCTCCTACATGAGGTGTTGCACATGAAACATTATACACAGCAGGAGCTTCTCCAGCATGAGGTGCTGTACATGGAACATTATGCACAGCAGGAGCTTCCTGCACAGAAGGAGCTTCTCCGCATTTTCATTATGCACAGCAGGAGCTTCTCTGTCATGAGGTGATGCAGATGAAATATTATGCATAGCAGGAGCTTCTCCAGCATGAGGTGCTGCACATGAAACATTATGCACAGCAGAAGCTTCTCCGGCATGAGGTGATGCACATGAAATATTATGCACAGCAGGAGCTTCTCCAGCGTGAAGTGCTGCACATGAAACATTATGCACAGCAGGAGCTTCTCCGGCGTGAGGTGCTGCACATGAAACATTATGCACAGCAGGAGCTTCTCCAGCATGAGGTGCTGCACATAAAACATTATGCACAGCAGGAGCTTCTCCAGCGTGATGCACAGCAGGAGCTTCTCCGACATGAGGTGATGCACATGAAATATTATGCACAGCAGGAGCTTCTCCGGCGTGAAGTGCTGCACATGAAACATTATGCACAGCAGGAGCTTCTCCGGCGTGAGGTGCTGCACATGAAACATTATGCACAGCAGGAGCTTCTCCAGCATGAGGTGCTGCACATAAAACATTATGCACAGCAGGAGCTTCTCCAGCGTGAGGTGCTGCACATAAAACATTATGCACAGCAGGAGCTTCTCCAGCGTGAAGTGCTGCACATGAAACATTATGCACAGCAGGAGCTTCTCTGGCAAGAGGTGCTGCACATGAAACATTATGCACAGCAGCAGCTTCTCTGGCGTGAGGTGCTGCACATGAAATTTATGTACAGCAGGAGCTTCTCCGGCGGGAGGTGCTGCACATGAAATATTATGCACAGCAGGAGCTTCTCCGGCATGAGGTGCTGCACATGGAACATTATGCACAGCAGGAGCTTCTCCGGCATGAGGTGCTGCACATGGAACATTATGCACAGCAGGAGCTTCTCCGGCATGAGGTGCTGCACGTGAAACCTGCACAGCAGGAGCTTCTCAAACATTATGTGGTGTATATGCAACATAATGCACTACAGGAGCTTCTCCAACAGGATGTGATGCACATGGAACAGTGTGTGGTATGGCTGTGAATGGGTTAGACTGTGGTGTGATGAGGAAGGAGGTGGTCAAATGTTCTTGGCAAAATATTTAACACCAAACTGCTACTTCTTTTCGGAACAGGGAGTAAAAATGATTTTCAAAGAAGCTGACAACCTGGAATTAGAACCGAAGCCTCCAGGTCGCAAAATAAGCAACTTGCAAAATGTGCAACATGCAAAAATGCAGACTGCATTGAAGGGCCAGCATATGCCTGAGGTGTTTCTTCAGGAATGGCTTCAGAATAGCACATTTGGCGGAATTGCAACTGCATCAGTTGCATATGTTGCAACAGAGCTCAATGGACCTTCATCGACACTAAGGCCATGCACACTGCCCATTCCTTTAAGTGCTGTCGCACAGTGAGGGCTGCATGGTCTTAAACTCTGTCTTTGCACTTATACAATAAGGAGCTACTTTTTCTCTGTGGCATGACGTAAAAAGCCATAAAAGCGATGTGCAATTTTCATTCTTTTGTATTGCAGAGAGAAGGGGCAGAACACAACTTGAGTTTCCACTGCACACTTCCCATACAAATAGTCCAGCATTTACACCTGCGTGCATTTTCAGGCCGTTGTCTACCGTGCATACGTGCCATGCCAGGCGCGTTTACTTAATTTGCACGGCAGAGTGCATAAGTGCAGGTCAGAAGGAGGTTTTGACGCTTATACTCCACCTGTTGCCCTGCACTTTCGCAAAAAGTTTAGTATTATGAATAATGCATTTGTGCCTGTTTCGGATTGGACATTGTATTATGTCCCTGGTCGGGATTGGATATTGTATTATGTGCCTGGTCGGGATTGGATATTGTATTATGTGCCTGTTTGGGATTGGACATTGTATTATGTGCCCTTCTGGGATTGGATAGTATATGTAGTATGTGCCTGGTCGGGATCGGATATTGTATTATGTGCCTGTTTGAGATTGGACAGTGTATTATGTGCCCTTCTGGGATTGGATAGTGTATGTATTATGTGCCTGGTCGGGATCGGATATTGTATTATGTGCCTGTTTGAGATTGGACAGTGTATTATGTGCCCGGTCGGGATTGGATGTGCCTGCTCGGGATTGGATATTGTATTATTATGTGCCTGTTTGGGATTGGATATTGTATTATGTGCCTGGTCGGGAATGGATGTGCCTGGTCGCGATTGTATATTGTATTATTATGTGCTTGTTTGGGATTGGATATTGTATTATGTGCCTGGTCGGGATTGGACATTGTATTCTGTGCCTGGTCGGGATCGGATATTGTATTATGTGTATTATGTGCCTGTTTGAGATTGGACAGTGTATTATGTGCCCGGTCGGGATTGGATGTGCCTGCTCGGGATTGGATATTGTATTATTATGTGCCTGTTTGGGATTGGATATTGTATTATGTGCCTGGTCGGGATTGGACATTGTATTATGTGCCTGGTCGGGATCGGATTTTGTATTATGTGCCTGTTTGAGAATGGACAGTGTATTATGTGCCCGGTCGGGATTGGATGTGCCTGCTCGGGATTGGATATTGTATTATTATATGCCTGTTTGGGATTGGACATTGTATTATGTGCATGGTCGGGATCGGATTTTGTATTATGTGCCTGTTTGAGAATGGACAGTGTATTATGTGCCCGGTCGGGATTGGATGTGCCTGCTCGGGATTGGATATTGTATTATTATATGCCTGTTTGGGATTGGACATTGTATTATGTGCATGGTCGGGATTGGATATTGTATTATGTGCCCTTCTGGGATTGGATAGTGTATGTATTATGTGCCTGGTCGGGATTGGATATTGTATTATGTGCCTGTTTGAGATTGGACAATGTATTATGTGTCCGGTCGGGATTGGCTGCGTATTGCGTACCTCTGCGTATAAGAATGATGTGTGTATGGTCAGTGTGTATCACACCTATACATCCCTCTGCAATGTAGGGAAGGCATTCATATTATTTCAAAAGACTCCCAAATACCCTGATTCCTTTCCGGGGATTCTCTGCGGGAATCAGTGGCAGCAGTTGCAGAGCCAGCGTTTGGTGCCCGGGGGCGAGGGATCCTGAAAGTAGCATCTCCCTTATGCATAATTTAAGGTCGATGTTGACTGTGCAATCTTGTAAATGTATGTTGCATTAATATTTGAATCAAGTTAGTATGTATGAACGAGAATCGGACTGGGACATGAAATCGACCCGCACTCCATTGAAAAACTGGCCCGCAATTGCAAATTGTAAAGTGTTACTTTTCGGTACAGACTATTTAGGGCCCACCCAAGGAGGGAGTTTTGGGTACAATGTGTTGCAAATAGTGCATTTGAAAGCATATGCGGTTAGTAGCATTGGTGCAACCTTACGCAGCACCTCATGGAAGTGGCCATCTATGGTTCATAAACTGGCCCACTTTAACTGTCCAACACAAGAATGTTGTGCCAGCCCTTTGGGCATTGCCCTATTCTCCTACAGGCTAGCCCTAGCCTGATGACTGAGCATGTGAATTAGCCCAAAACAATGCAAGGAATTGGAATCAATAATGGGTTGAAATGATGGTGCATTTTACAGGACAAATGATGATAACATGTCATACAACTGAATATGGGTTCTGAAGGATAAAACATGACAAAATACATGGTGGAGGTCAGGTTAACAACAGTATGCAACTTTCCATGATGCCTGTCTATACATTATATGCCAGCATTGCCGTTGTAAAATCAAGTTTCTGATATCTGTGTTTTTGCCATATACCATTATGACCCTACAAATAAGGTACTGCCGCCTTTTCCAAAATATATGCCAGTATTTCCACTGTAAAACACTTTCTGGATGGGTCACACAATTCCACCTCTGACATTGTAAAGCATATGTCAAGGATGCATGTGTCTATAATAAATGCCATGATCACCCTGTAAAACACATTCTTGCTGTCTGTGCCAAAATGTTTCCACTGTAAAAACACTTTAATGATGCTATCCACAATATGTGCTAGCACTGGTATTGTAAAGCACATATTCATAATGCCTAAATGTATAAATATTTGTCTGCATTGCCCTTTAAAACCCGTTCATGCTGCCAGTGCCCAAATATATGCCAGTTATGCCAATAAAAAAATCTCTTTGCATGATGGTGCCCGTAATGTTTGACTGCATGCTGTAAGGTGTCAGTGTGGGTCCTCACAGTCATGGTGCTGGTCACACACACACACACACACACACACACACACGCACGCACGCACACGCGCGTATGCGTACAGACTCGTACACAGGCTGACTTACATTCAGACTCAGTCACTCGCTACCCATGTGCACACATTCATTCAGACTGTCTTTCACGCTAATACACATGTACACACACACACAAAGCATTCACAACATATATGCAAACATAGCACAACACGTATTACTTACCTTTCCTATGACGTTGTCCTTGATTCTCTGTTCCATGTCCTCTCTGCCTCAAAGGATACAGTTTGACAGCTGGGATCCTTGTGGGGGAGAGTGGCTATTGGCATGGTTAGTTGACTTTAAAACTAAACAAAGGGATCTCCTGCAGAGTCCAGCACCAAAGTGCTGCTGCTCTCCTCCACTAGCTGGCGAACCACAGGGCCTGGGGGATTCGGTAAGTCAGGTTTTACATTGTACTTTGCAAACACATGTGCGCTCTTGCAGTTCAAATTTGCAAACTGCAATGCCAAGGGCACATAGAAATCTTGTGGCAGGGGGTGGAGGGGTGCACTGGGACATGTTGGGTGACGATCCCCCTAGCACTACCAATCAGGGCAGGCAATGCTTTAAGTTGGTTGCGGCTGCTCTCGAGCTGGGATTCTTCCAAAGCACTCATCTGTCTTTCCAGCACTGAAAGAAAAGAAAAGATGATGTGTGAAAAACTGCTCTCCTCAGTAGATATCAGTGTCCCCCATGCTTACAGTCACATTATCTGTTTCAGACGTGTGTCTATATACAATGCATTTCAATATATAGAATACATTATTTATTTGTGTTTATTGTGATATGGTTATAGAAGGTCTAATGACACAATTGGAAATGGAAAGAGAAAAGCCTAAAGTCTTTTTTCCAAATACTTCCCTATAGTGTGTTAAGGTATGGACCCAAATCGACAAGCTTGACTTCTAAGCCGCCTGTCAAAGCAGGAACAAATGTAGCTGTGTACAATTTCAATGCTGCTACGTACTTACAGAGGCTAAAAAATACTCTATTCAGTTGTTCTGCCATTGGAAGCATTTTAGCTCTTAACCGCGCCCTTATTTCTTGGATTGATGCATAATTAGGGATGGTAAAACCCAAATATCTGATACATGTAATTCTTTCCAGTTCAAGGTCTCCAATGGACCAGTCAATGATTTGGGGCGTTCTTTTATTAAAATTTAAAAATGTCGACTTGGTTCCATTAATCAAGAGGTTATTGTCTATGGCATAAGAGGTAAACTTAGTTAACTTGTATTGAAGACCAATAGGAGAGAGATTGAATAAGAGTAAATTGTCCCGTTTTTACCAGGAAAGCATTAAGGACGTCCCATAAACTGTGGATATCAGATATACACAGGTTAAAGAGCATCAGAGCTAGAATTCAGCCTTGACCGAGGCCAACATATGGATCAATGGGTCTAGTTAAAAGACTGTCACAATGCATTGGATAAATCCATGAGATCATTTGGGCCAATTTCATTTTGGCCAATGCCTACAGGTGAGCCAACATGGTGTCATTTAACAATGTACAACGTTTTGTTTCGAAAACCTACTTGATACTTACAAAGTAAATTCAGTTTATCAACCCACAAATCCAGTTCCCGCAGTTAGAGAGACAGTTCCCTTCCTTGAGGCATCTAAAATGGCAAAGGGGTGATAATTCTCGGGTTTGAGCCAGTCCCCCTTTTTAAATATGGGTACAATGTATGAAGAATGCCAAGATGGAGGGATGATTAAATTGGTCACAATTTCATGGAATTGTTGAAGCAAAATGGCCGTCCATAACTCAGGGTCATGCTTAATCATGATAGGAGCAATGTGATCAGGGCCAGATGCTCTTGAGGACTTAATTTTACCTATTGCGTCACGGGTGGCCTGAGCAGTGAAAAAGGACAGCCGAGTTTTCACGATATCTTTGGCCTCTAATTGACTCATCATAAGACCCAGACAGATTGCTGCTAGTTGGTTTACTTATAAGCTCCCAAAACTCAGTCATATTATTTTCCAGAAGATAATAGAGAATTTTTATGTATCATTGATGGACATTTGGACTTTTAAGTCTTTTTGTGAAATGTGTATAGTCTTAGCAAATCTGCCTTTTGCCTGTTTATTGGCATATGCATCCCCTTCCATGAGCAGATTTACTCCCACAATCCTGGTATCATATACATGTGTGTTAGGTTTCAGGGTCGGGCAAGAACCCGTCCTGGTTAGCTTTTGCAAGCAATTTTGTACTGGGATGTTTACTAATTGACCTTTTCACAATTGAACACGGGAGAATTGACCTTCTGCATAATTGATTGTGAAATGAAGGTCAATTATGCGGAAACCCCTGCAACACACCACTCAATTCCAAACCCCCGCAGTCCCTTACCCAATCCCATTATATTATTTATTACCCCAAACCCACCATGGACATATTTATAAAAGTAAAATAAAGGTGAAGGTCAATTGTGTAGAAGGTCAACAATGACCACTGTTATTAGGTCAATTAGGACAAAAGGTCAATTGTAAAAGGTCAATTTGGGTAATACTGTTGTACTGTATCATTCATTGTGTTAACTTCAAAATAATGATTATGATTACACGTCAAGTAATGATAGAAAAGCCTAGTAAGTTCACATGTCCATTTGTCTAGAAGAGCAATGTTTCATTTGACCACTGGTCCCCCTCCACGGGGAGTCACAAGGGCCAACAAAGGCTATGATTCCAGTACATACAGCAGTACACTCATGTTAAAGGAAAGCACAGCATGATCACCATGTCCAGCAAAATTAATTGTTACCGGTGGACAAAGGGAGGAGAGATATTTGGAAACAAAGACATGATCTATCCAGGAGGACGAAGTCCTGCTTCTCCAAGTATTAATATTAGCAGGGAAGAATACATAATTGATTTTTACAAAATACTGGATTGAAGTCTTGTCATTAGAATGATTTGATAAAATGAATTAATAGATACGAATCGTGAAATCCTTCAAAAGAACTTAGGGGCTGCAACCTGCATTTGCTCCTGGAAAAGGGCACTCAGTCAATCAGGTGGATGGAAAAGTGGGCTAGAATTCGGTGTGTACCACCAACATTTTCTAGCCACCTGAGGCCCTTCCCCAGGTGGCACTGTCTTGATTGTGGGGAGGCAACAGGGAGCCTCGCCCTCTTTCCTCAACATGTCCCCACCCTCGCCTTAGCCGCAAAGACATCCCATAACCTTTCCAATCTCCCCTCCTTCACGTACCTGCTGGACAGAAGCTTTGTGCTCCAGTTCCAACGCTCCTACCGCCTCCGGCTGCCAGCATGGAAATAGAAAAGGTACCAAGTCCCTTTTCTTATGATGATGGGCATCTTGTTTTGTATGGGAGATTGGGCTCTCGCAATATCTGTGGAGCCCAGCTCCCATAAAAAAATTGAAATAAACTATTCACACCCTCGATGAACCCTGAGGTGTGAATAGCAATCTCCCCCAATCAGGGTGGCGTACCTAGGCTTGGGATGGCGTGCCGTTACCAGCCATGTACGCCCCCCTGTGCAGGGGTGATTGTTACATTAATGTTTTTTTATTAGATTTTGTTATAATATGCAAACATTGTGTATATATAAGACCTATTACAAATTGCAACTCCCTGTTGAAAATATTAGATAAAGTAGCCACTGAACAGCTCCAGAACTATGTAGACGAGAACAACCTGCTGCACCCCCAACAGTCGGGCTTCAGGACAGGCCACATGTAAGCGGATTCAGTTCAACACTACAGCTAAGTCAATGCCTAGTCTGAGATTCTGAGGGAAACCCTTATTGATATATTTGTATGTCCAGTTCGTTTACTCTGGATGACAACCTTTATATAACACCCCTCTCTTAGAATCCCCCTGACCCCACTGAGCCAAGAAGTAGGTTTGTTTTACAAATTAAAAGGTTTATTTGAAAATTAAACAATATCTATCTATCACACTTTTATAATAAATTAATATTTGATATCACACTTGAGAATATGATGTTGATCAACAATGGATAATGTTATAGTGGTACACTCTTTTTAATGGCTTAGAAGTTGATATAGAGAGGATAAAGTAGCTGATAATGCTTTTATGGCTTCAAGGACAATGCAATGATGAATGAAAATGCAGTACAGAAAATGAACTTGATATGACTTCAACAAAAGACAATGTAATCACTTTTCTTTGACAATTCACCCCCCCCCTCTATGCAAGGTAAAGAGATGGGAGGAAAGCACACAGTTCTCAGGAATGCAATCAAATATAATTCAGTTCCCCCCTAGCAAGCTTAGAGGAAAAAAAGGTAGGAGTTTTAAACACAGGCAAAATCCTTTTATGTGGTTGCAATTAAGTGAAAAATATGCGAAAAAGGCTTTCAATTCCCTATAGGGGGTTCAGGGTAGTTGATAGATACTTTGAATCAGTTCAAGATCACTTTAGCAATGCTCTATGAATGATTGTCAGGTTGCACACGAATTTCAGCAAGGAAAGCAAGAACAAATCTTTTTACACGTGGCTGAAATTAAGCAAAATGTCAAATCGCGGCAAATTTAGTCACGTGCGTCAAGCGGAATTACAGAGGCACTATAAGGAGTAGGAAGCCGGAGATACGGCCGATTTAGTAAAGGTAGTTTTTCGGATTTGAAATTTCAAAGCTCAGAATATAAGATGAGTTTTCAGTTTTAAAGATGACAGAAAGACACGATTTTAGGAGGCAGTTATAATAGGCTAAAATAGTTTGGATTAGATTATTTTAAACTAAGAGATTGGTTTTGGCACAGTGCTAGCTGGATACTCACACTAGATTTTGGACAGGAATGCGACTTTGTCACCGATCGGGTCAGGATTGGCTGGACTTCTGTTAGCAGTTCTTCACAGCGATCTGGTATCTGGTTCTCTCTGGTTCCGGATACAGCACTGCTTTCTGGATACTGCTACAGGTTCTTGCAAAAGTTCTTGGCAAAGAATTCAAACAACTCGCCCGGCTGTTGAATAGTTTGGTTGGTTTTGAGGCCTGCTGAAGAGGATTCAGCTTGTGGATTCAGGCCTCTCTGCTACAAATTCTGGAGTTAATTTCTGGTCTCTGGAGATTGATGGATTTGAAGTCTGGATCTCTGGATGTGAAGTCTGAAGTCTCCCGGCAAAGCGTCCCGCAAGAAAGTGGAAAGTGAATCGTCTACCTGGGTTTCAATGTTCCTTTTATGTGTTTTGAAAATGGGTGTGTGCCTGGGCCTAGCTAAGCCTGCCCCTCTCACTTATCATTGGCCAAGATTTCCTCTCTCCCTTGATTGGAGGAAAGAAATGGAGTGTCAGAGTGATGCTGTAGGTTTTATGGTCAGAGGAACCTCCCCTTGTCAAATTGCACACAATTCTATTTCTGACCCAAATACATATTTATCTATGTACCATTTTTCTAATGTTATAGGTCCAGGTAACATATTTTCTGTAGCACCAAACCATCCGATCCCTGTCTTTGTAAAATGTCGTGTCCACTTATGACAGAATTCTCCCCTTTTCATCCAGATAACAACCTCTAAACCTTTCCAGATTTTACACAAATGTGCACCAGGGATATGGGTTTCAGATGATAAAGTGTCAGATTTTTAATATGCATACATTTGGAGTAACAACCCTTTTTTCCGCTACTATCCCCAAGAACATACCACAGGATCCTAACACCTCTTAAAATGTGCACAGAAAAATCGCAAGAATGATGATGTTATTTATATAATTTTGACAAGTCCGCACTGTGAATTATCCATCTTTTTAAAATCATGCTCTGGCCCCAAAGGGGTGTGGTTTTCCAATGCACATGGTGGAATTTCTGGTTTATCCACTTCCCCCAAGCTCAGCTTGCTCTCACAGGCACTGCCCCTCCCAGTTTCTACCAAGAGGAAGCCATTTTACGACCCCCCCAATATAACATTTGCCTGAGTCCAGGACAGGGCTTTGTTCAACTTCCTGCAGTCTGCAGGTACCCCTCCCCTAATTCAATCAGAGTGGTGTCACCTCCTTTTGGTGGGGGCAGCAGGATGCAGCCAGGCCTGGGAAGAGTTGTTGAGCCAGTTCAACTCCTGTCGGGGGTAGTTGTCAGGCAGAATTCAGCTAAATGTCACTTTAGTTCCCAGTTTTCTACATTCAAATCCAACTTACAATTTTTGCACATGCAGCTAGAATGCTGATTCTTATTTCAAAACTATGGCATTTAAACAATTGCAACCTATGTGACACTCACAAGTAGGTCACTCATTTATTCTAAACATTTCGATTTTAGTGGCTTTAAATCCAAATTCACTTAAGCTGCTGACATCCCCAGCTATTTTTTTATATATACATTAAATAATTACTTCCTTCAAGTCATTTCAGAATATAGTTTTACATTGTATCCACCTCTTAGCAAGTCTTTCCTTGGCCTGGTTTGGGTTCATTTGTTCAGTTTTACACAAAAGTCTGGTGGTTTTAAAACGCCGGCTTTCTGATAGTGGTGAGCACCAGTATTGCATCCATTTTTGACATTAATAAAATGAATTCCCCACAGTTCTGGGTTGCTTTTGGCAATCAGCATTGCCATTCCCAATGGTTTCAGGCTACTGTGTGTGTAGCCCAATGGTGGTTTTAGGCAGTGCCCTCCTGTGCTCACAACATAGGCAAAAATGGGTGGCAGCCTATTCTTCATGTTTTCCCTGTGCACTCTCTGGGGAGTTCTGGCCATCATGATGTTTTCAATACCAGTAATGCACAGTTTTATGGTAGGGCTTGGAGGCATGGGTAAAAACATCCCACAAGCCCCCCCTCTTGCGATGGCCATTCTGAACTTTCACTGATGGAACTCGCAAGATCTGGGATGTTCGCCTCATCTTCTTCCAATTCCGTAGATGGCACAGTCAGCATCTTTTCCTCCCTCCAGTCGATCAATCAGTTCTCCTTGCTGGTCCTGATGGGAGGATTGAGCAGTACCCCAGACCCCTCGGATCTTCGCTCCCGGTCCCCGGATCATTCTCCTTGGTCAGTCTCCATGGTTTCACCTCTCTGTTATGGGTCGTCGTTCCCCCCCCTCTGTGTGCAAAACCCAGCCACCTGCACCTCTAGCACTTCGACTTCCTAGTGCAACTACCAGAATGAAGTGGAGATTTGTAGCACTCCCCAAAAGAATTCGGCATTATGCTGCCCCATTTCATGCACGATGGCAGCTGCCGTGGAAGTTAGCAAATCGGAAAACTACATTCCCCAGAAAACCTGGCTCCGTACGGTAGTCTGCCGGTAGAGCCTCGCATTGGCTTGCCCCGCCTCTCTCACTGATGTAGTCCATGGAGGCAGCCAGGACTCCGCTTCTGTTTACAGCTACTCCCGGCATTTAGAAGTTCCATCTTCAATTGCTAAAACCTCCTTGTTCTTACGGATTCGACTCGGACTGTTTACTGGACCCTCTATTTTTGGAATACCCTTATTGATCTGCCTTCCCGTGTACCGAACCTGTTTTTTGCTTCACGGACCCCGCTAGAAAAAGTCTGTCTTTGTTATTGCCTGCCTGTGTACCGAAATCTGATTTTCTGCTGGACTTCTTTTCTACGCGCTTTTGCCATAGTCCCTGTCCGCTAGTGTACCAGACCTTGCCTGCCTTCGACTTTCCTATCTCAGGAATAGCCATCCCGACTGGTTGTTCTGCATCGCGCCAGACCTCACCTGCCTTCCACTTACCTTCCCTGGAACTACCATCCCGACTGGTTGTTATCATCATTCTTCGTTCATCAGTGGTAAGACTTTTTGCTTCACAAACGGAACATTTGGAATGCACCTGTTTAATCCGTGCACTCAAGGACGCTCTGCAGCTGTGCACCATCCCGAATCCAGTGCGACTCTCGTGCTGCCCGGGTATTAGCATCCTACTACTAACATTTCCTTTTTCTTATTTTATCCCTGTCGTTGTGTTCTAAACTACTCAAATCCTCCATTCATTCTCCACTGGTAAGATCCTGTCCACCTCTTGAATTGTGTCATAGCTTAAGCCAGTTAGATACTAAGTCTTGTTATATTCCTAGGTGATTCCCGGGTTGTGCTGTTCTTCTATCCTACGGGGGGAAAAAGCCCAGGTATTCCATCAGTTAGTAAGGATTACAGGGGACAACTGTTACCTTCGTATTACTTACTTGTTGTTCTTCCTTTACAGCCTGGTTCGTGGCGGTGCGCTTTCTCCCCGCCCTTCTGGGTGATCAGTCCCCTTGTCTGGTTAAATACAGCAAGTGGTCATATCATTTTGAAGGTCTTATTCCCTCACAGAGAGGAGGCTTGGGTAGAGGCCCTACCCAAAGCTCTTCAAGCAACTTCCTGGGCTTTGGATACTCCCCGGTTCCACGCACTCATCTCACCGGTGAGTAACAAAAACAGAAGCCATGGATGAAGCTGATCCTTTGGCTGCTTTGTTTCGTTTGGTGTCTGAGTTACGATCTAACATGACATTAGCTCATGACGCCATGCATCAAAGGATCGACAGCTTACCGAGTATTCAAACCCCCCCGACACTCGGGGTAGACATGGCGGGGGCGGCTGCTTCAGGTTCTGGTCTACCTTCAGCTTCCGCCTCTGGGTTTTCTGCGACCCCGGTTTTGATGGCCACTCAATTCCCGTTGGCCCCTCCGGAACGCTTTACGGGAGATCCAAAGCAATATCGGACCTTCATGAATCAATGCAAATTGCATTTTTTGTGTCGGCCCACCGCCTTTCCGAACTCCACCACCAAGGCAGCCTTTATTCTTTCCCATCTCGGGGGTACAGCGGCTGCGTGGGCCAACCCTTTACTTGAATCCAACAGCTACGTCCTCTATGACTGTGACGAACTCATATTGGCCATGAATAAGGTTTTTGATAACCGTTACAAATCTCAAGCATCGGACCTGGAGTTGTTGAGTCTACGACAAGGCTCTTCTTCTCTTTTTTCTTATCTCACCAGATTCAATCAGCTAGCTGCTGAGACAGACTGGCCTGAAGAGAAGAAATCAGCCGTATTCTACCAGGGGTTGTCCAAAGAATTAAAAGACATCCTAGCCACAGTACCGGTCGTTCCGACCTCCTTCGGTGAATTATTAGACTTGGTGTTGCAAATAGATGCCCGAAGGTCTGAAAGAAGAGGAGAACGTAAAACATCAATCCTTACCCCCATTCCAGCAGATGTAGTTACTCCTCCTGCTCCGACTCCAGAACCCATGCAGATAGGGGCGGTGAGGGGTCCTTTGACTCCGGCCCAACGTGAATATCGACGTTCACATAATTTGTGCATGTATTGTGGATCTTCAGAACACCAATTGAAAGACTGTCCCAAAAGACCGGTCAAAAAGGCGGGAAACGCCAAATCCCGGCGATAGATAGAGTCCCTACGCCGGGAGTGTCTTCTTTGGACTCACAGGGTTTTTTGTCTGCTCCTGTCAGTCTTCCTGTGTTATTTACCACGGCCGAAGACGCTACGTTCTCCTCCTTGGCTATTATAGATTCCGGAGCTACAGGGAACTATATGGACTTTGACTACGCTGCAAAAAACAAAGTGTCCATTCTACCAAAGGCTCAACCCGAGAGGGTCCATACTGTGGACGGTACAACTTTGGTATCCGGTTTGGTTACACAGAATACTTCCCTTGTCAGCATGAAGACCGAAGACGGACATGTTGAATCGATTTCATTCGATCTAATCAAAGCTCCTCAATATCAGGTCATATTGGGTATTCCATGGTTGCAACACCACAACCCTGCTATTGATTGGGTAAAGAAAAGTGTTCGCTTCCCTTCTTTGGAGTGTAATGAAAACTGTTTTTAGGATACGTATGTATGCCCGGAGTCTTCCTGTCAAGCTCTGGTGGCTTCCTTGTCTGTCATAGGTGCCATCGTTCGTGACACTAGTAAAGACATCCCTCCTGAATACGAATCCTTTCGGGATGTGTTCGATAAGGGCAGGGCAGATCGATTGCCGCCTCATAGGCCCTATGATTGTCCAATAGACTTGTTACCTGGGGCCAAGATACCAGCCGGAAGAGTCTATTCCCTTACCTTACCAGAAGACAAGGTTCTGAAAGAATACATAGATAAAGCCTTGGCCACGGGCTTTATTAGGCCTTCCAAATCCCCAGCGGCATCTCCATTATTCTTTGTCCCTAAGAAGGAGGGGGACTTGCGCCCTTGTATAGATTACAGGGCATTGAATAATGTTACGGTAAAAAATCAGTACCCTCTTCCGTTGATATCAGTGCTTCTAGATCAACTTGGTTCATCAGTGATGTTCACTAAACTTGACCTCAGGGGGGCCTATAATCTCGTTCGGATTAGAGCAGGGGACGAGTGGAAGACTGCCTTTAAGACACGTTATGGCTTGTTCGAATACTTAGTGATGCCGTTTGGACTTTGTAATGCCCCGGCCACCTTCCAGGCCTTCATGAATGACATCTTCCATGACTATCTGGATCAATTTGTCCTAATTTATCTAGATGATATCCTTATCTACTCATCCTCTATGACAGATGACTGCGTACATGTGCGTCTTGTGTTACAGAGGTTGAGGGAAAACCACCTGTACGTCAAGGCAGAGAAGTGTGTATTTAATTCCGCCGAGGTGGAATTTCTTGGTTATGACTTGACCAGTCGTGGCATTCGTATGAGTCACTCTAAGGTTAGAGCGATTCTGGAATGGCCCGTTCCTGCTTCAGTTAAAGCACTGCAGTCCTTCTTGGGGTTCTCCAATTTTTATCGACGTTTCATCCATTCATTCTCATCGATCTCTTCTCCTTTAACAGCACTGACCAGCTCCAAGAAACCATATGCATGGAATCCGGAGGCACAGCGGGCCTTTGAAATCCTGAAGACCGCCTTTTCGACAGCACCGGTCTTGCAACACCCGGACCCTCTCCTTCCCTTCCTAGTGGAGGCAGACGCCTCCGGTTCAGCTGTTGGGGCAGTGTTGTCACAAGAATGTCCCGATTCAGGAGAAATCCATCCAGTGGCATATTTTTCCAGAAAATTGACCCCTTATGAACGCAATTATCCTATCACAGAACGTGAGTTATTAGCCATCAGAGATGCCTTTGCGGAATGGCGTCATCATCTGTTGGGGGCCCGTCATCAGGTTACTGTTTATTCGGACCATCGTAACCTCCTTGCCTTCAAATCTATGAAGTGCCTTACGGCCCGACAAGCTCGTTGGCATCTTTTCTTTTCCCAGTTTAACTTTGTCATCACATATAGACCGGCTCGCCTCAATGCCTGTGCTGACGCTCTTTCAAGGTTATCCCACGGTTCCTGTGTTTCTAAGGCTGATCATCCCCTGCTGTTACCTGAAAGGGTGGTTTGTGCCTGCACTCCTCAGCCTTCGCTCCGTGCACTTATATCATCTTGGGTGACCTCAAATGATGAGGAATGTGAATCATTAAATCTCGACATCGTACAAGGCTTGCCTTATATTCAGGGTCGTCTCTTTATACCTCCTGGAGAAGCACGTCTTCGAGCTTTAGCCTGGTCACACGATTCCTTGATGGCGGCCCATCCGGGGCAGCAAAAGACGTTGGAGGCACTGCGCCGTTGGGCTTGGTGGCCGTCGATGTCCAGGGATATCATCGATTACGTGGCCTCTTGCTCAGTGTGTGCTCAATGCAAGGTCTCGAGATCCAAGTCTGTGGGCCTTTTGCGACCCCTTCCGGTGCCACATAAACCATGGTATATGGTTTCCATGGATTTCATCGTGGATCTGCCTCCTCTAAGCGGTTATGATACCGTCTGGGTTGTCATCGACTACTTCTCCAAGATGGCTCTGTTTGTTCCCTGCTCGGGGTTTCCTTCGGCCCCCGTCCTGGCTTCTTTGTTTCTCAAACATGTCTTTCGTTTCTTTGGACTTCCCTCTATCATAGTTTCGGACCGTGGCCCTCAGTTTACTTCTCGCTTTTGGAGGGCTTTGACTTCTTCACTGCACATTGACGATCGTTTCAGCTCTGCATACCATCCACAAACCGATGGACAGACTGAGAGGGCTAACGCCACTCTGGAACAGTTCCTACGATGCCTGTGTCTCCATTTTCAGTCTACCTGGTTAGAGACGCTCGCCCCTGCCGAATTCGCCTACAATAATTCGGTACACTGTGCCTCGGGTGTATCACCGTTTTTTGCCTTGTATGGATTCCATCCACGTTCTTTGCCCTTGGATCCGGCACTCCCCATTGACAACCCGGCCGCTCAGGCTTGTGTGAGAGAATTGGACTCAGTCCGTAAGGGAGTTCGATCCCATCTTCTACTGGCGCGGGAGAGAGCGAAAAGATTCGCTGACCGGCATAGGACTGCAGCTCCTGAATACAAAGTGGGCATGAAGGTTTGGCTGTCTACACGTAATCTACGTATTCATGGCAAACGTATGCTGCTACCGAAGTTTGTGGGTCCTTTTCCCGTTACGGAAGTTTTGAATCCTGTGGCAATGCGTCTTTCTTTGCCAACTTCATGGAAAATGCATCCTGTTTTCCACATCAGTCTCCTCAAGCCTTGCCTTCCTTCCACGCGCCTACCTACGCGACCTTGCGCTATTCGCGTGGATGGCGAGGATGAATATAAGGTTGCTGCTATATTGGACTTCCAACTCCGCAGGGGTCGGCCCTTTTATCTGGTCGATTGGAAGGGATACGGTCCTGAGGATAGGTCTTGGGAACCCTTGTGTAATATCCACTCACCTGTACTCCTGCGTCGTTTCCATGCCCGCAAGGGGTTGCCGCCGTCTTTGGGGGCGGATGCTGTTATGGGTTGTCGGTCCCCCCCCTCTGTGTGCAAAACCCAGCCACCTGCACCTCTAGCACTTCGACTTCCTAGTGCAACTACCAGAATGAAGGGGAGATTTGTAGCGCTCCCCAAAAGAATTCGGCATTATGCTGCCCCATTTCATGCACGATGGCAGCTGCCGTGGAAGTTAGCAAATCGGAAAACTACATTCCCCAGAAAACCTGGCTCCGTACGGTAGTCTGCCGGTAGAGCCTCGCATTGGCTTGCCCCGCCTCTCTCACTGATGTAGTCCGTGGAGGCAGCCAGGACGCCGCTTCTGTTTACAGCTACTCCCGGCATTTAGAAGTTCCATCTTCAATTGCTAAAACCTCCTTGTTCTTACGGATTCGACTCGGACTGTTTACTGGACCCTCTATTTTTGGAATACCCTTATTGATCTGCCTTCCCGTGTACCGAACCTGTTTTTTGCTTCACGGACCCCGCTAGAAAAAGTCTGTCTTTGTTATTGCCTGCCTGTGTACCGAAATCTGATTTTCTGCTGGACTTCTTTTCTACGCGCCTTTGCCATAGTCCCTGTCCGCTAGTGTACCAGACCTTGCCTGCCTTCGACTTCCCTATCTCAGGAATAGCCATCCCGACTAGTTGTTCTGCATCGCGCCAGACCTCACCTGCCTTCCACTTACCTTCCCTGGAACTACCATCCCGACTGGTTGTTATCATCATTCTTCGTTCATCAGTGGTAAGACTTTTTGCTTCACAAACGGAACATTTGGAATGCACCTGTTTAATCCGTGCACTCAAGGACGCTCTGCAGCTGTGCACCATCCCGAATCCAGTGCGACTCTCGTGCCGCCCGGGTATTAGCATCCTACTACTAACATTTCCTTTTTCTTATTTTATCCCTGTCGTTGTGTTCTAAACTACTCAAATCCTCCATTCATTCTCCACTGGTAAGATCCTGTCCACCTCTTGAATTGTGTCATAGCTTAAGCCAGTTAGATACTAAGTCTTGTTATATTCCTAGGTGATTCCCGGGTTGTGCTGTTCTTCTATCCTACGGGGGGAAAAAGCCCAGGTATTCCATCAGTTAGTAAGGATTACAGGGGACAACTGTTACCTTCGTATTACTTACTTGTTGTTCTTCCTTTACAGCCTGGTTCGTGGCGATGCGCTTTCTCCCCGCCCTTCTGGGTGATCAGTCCCCTTGTCTGGTTAAATACAGCAAGTGGTCATATCATTTTGAAGGTCTTATTCCCTCACAGAGAGGAGGCTTGGGTAGAGGCCCTACCCAAAGCTCTTCAAGCAACTTCCTGGGTTTTGGATACTCCCCGGTTCCACGCACTCATCTCAACGGTGAGTAACACTCTCCTAGGATGATAAAGCAAAAGCGGCAATACCTATTCATAGACATTTTTCCACCACTATTGATATAATGGGGCGGCATATACATTTTATACGTCAGGATACCTTTTTCAGTCTTATTTTAAAACAAGATATAACATGAAACATCTTTTTTTTTCAAATCATAATATTTTAGAGACTATATGTGGGATATTTTAGGATGGGAACTGAATTAATCTGGAGCGGTCCCCTCTGGGATTCCAGAGGATTCCTCCAGTTGTTGCAGAGTGTGCCTAGGATGGCAACACTTTAGCTGATTTATATGGACCCACTTATCTTCCCCCTCTGCCGAACTGCCTTTAGGGATGCGGATCTTGTAAGCTACAGGGGAGATTTTGTCTATAATTTCAAACGGTCCCTTCCATGAAGGCAAACATTTTCGCTGTTTGGCCTGGTTTCTTTGGAAATTGTATAGATAAACCCGGTCTCCCACAGTATATTCCTTCCTGGTGGTCTTCAGGTCGTAGTGGGTTTTCATGCTATCAGCTGATCTTTCTAGATTCTGCGGAGCATAGGCAAAATCATGCTGAAGGTGTTTCCTTAAATTCTCCACATACTCATGAGTTGTGGAGGCATTTATCAGTGTCTGCTCTTGGGTCCTGTAGAGCAAATGCTGGGGAAGCACCATCTTGCGTCCGGTCATCAACTCAAATGGTGACATTTTAGTTGCAGATGAAGGGGTAGATCTGATGGCCATTAGGACTAGAGGTAATCGGATATCCCAACTTGGCCCAGAATCTGCCACAAACCTTTTTAAAATGCTCACAATGGTTCGGTTGTATCTCTCTACTGCTCCAGAAGAAGCTGGCCGGTAAGCAATGTGTAGCTTCCTTTTGACCCCCAGTATCTCCCACATCTTTGTCATTACCTCGCTGGTGAAATGGCTACCTCTGTCTGACTCAATCCTTTGAGGTAGACCAAAACGGGAAAAGATGTGGTTAATCATCAGGGCAGATGCTGTTTCTGCCTTGCAGTTTGGGGCCGGGAGACATTCCACCCACTTGGTAAACAAGCATGTGACGGTCAACATGTACTTGTTTCCTCTAGACGAGCGAATTACAGGGCCTACGAAGTCGATTTGCAAATCTGACCATGGCAGTGTCATCCCCCTCTTTTGGAGAGGTGCACGGTGTGTGAGGGATGATGGCTGAAATTGTGCACACACCAGACACCCCTTCAAGTATTGGTCGAGGTCCTTCCCCATGTTTTGCCAGTATGCAACCTCTCTTAAGATTTCCAGTGTTGTGTGAAACCCCCTATGACCGGCGGTGGCCACATCATGGGCGTGACTTAACATCAGGCTTCGGAATGAGGTAGGGACCACCCACTGATCATGGCCAGCTTGGGATTTCCTTACCAACAAACCGTCTTGGATTCGGAACCTTTTTGGACATTTCATCAACACTCTTAGGTCCTCTTTCCCAATGTAATCGGTATCCATCAGGGGAAAGTTCTCAGGGTCCTCAATGTGTTGGTAAAACTTACCAATTATTGGGTCCCCCTTCTGAGCTGTAATCAAATCAGCATCAGGGGTCTCCTTACTCCATTGTGCAGTTGAAAGATCATTGTGAGCATTTGTCTGGGACCTGGTGATAGCAGTGACCTGAATTTTCCCCAACAGGGACTCTATTTCTATTAGATCCCCTTGGATGGCCCCGGTTTTGGCCAGCTGATCAGCTAAGTCATTTCCAGTTTTGTCTGGTCCCTCTACTTTGAAATGACCCTTGATCTTTTTCCAGTAGATGGTCATCCCCTTCGATGTGACCAGATCATCAATATTTTGGATTAACTTCCCATGTTTCAGGGGTTTGTTATTAGCACATAACATGCCTCTGGTTTTCCAATTAACCAGGTGCTCCACGAACCCGTTCCGTACATAATCCGAATCTGTGATTATGACCAGTTCGTGGAGTTGATGTTGGACAGCAGTGAGGATGGCCTGAGGCACCGCCATCAATTCTGCCACCTGACTACTTCGGGGACCAATTTTGTATCCAGCGGAGGGTTCTGGGGACTCATTCACCCATGCATTCCCTACGCCGGCCACCAGTTCTTTCTCACCATTGTTGTCAACATGGTATGAGCATCCATCCACATAGACAGTGGGCATTCCCTCACACTTGTCTTCTTCAAAGACTTTGTGTGGGGAATTAAGGTATGCCTCCATGTTGTCCTTGATTTTTAGACTTTCGTCCTCGAGACAGTTTTCTCTGGCACAATCATGCAAGTCAGCCAGACCTTGCGCGAGGGGACTCTTCTTGATTTGGCCATATCTGACCTCCACAAGAAAGCCTTGCATTGACAGAATCCAGGAAGTAATTCGGGAATTACTCACATTTCCGGCCCGAATTCTGTCACTTTGGAGATATTGCAGAGGCTGGTGTGGAGTCTCCACTATGATGTGTTCCCCCTGGATGAACGGGCGGTAATTCTTCAATGCCCACACCGTTGCCAGGAGTGCCTTCTCACAATCATTGAATTTTTCCTCCACAGAGGATAAAGTTTTGCTCGCATAGGAGATTACTTTATTGACCTTGTCATGCTTTTGGTATAATACTGCCGTCAAGCACGTATTAGAGAACCCTGTCTCCAGGAAGAACTCCTTGTTTCTGACAGGGTAAGCTAGGCAAGGCGCTTGTGAGAGGCTTCTCTTGAGTTGTCTTACTGCCTCGGATTGTTCTGGACCCCATTCCCACCTAACCCCCCCTTCAAGAGATGAATCAGGGGTCTAGTGATCTCTGCGTAGCCTTCAATGAACTTTCTTCTGTAATTAGTCAGTCCAAGGAGGTTCCTTAGTTCCCGCAGAGTTGTGGGATCCTTCAGTTTCTGAAATGCTTCCACTTTCTTTTGCTGGGGACAGAGACCCTGAGGAGTAATCTCATGCCCCAAGAAATTAACATGGGTTCTACACCACTGTGCTTTCTGAAAGGAAAGTTTTGCTCCAGCGGCCCTCAACTGGGTCAGAACATAACGGATCTCCGCTATGTGTTCCTCCACAGATGAACTTTTGATGAGGACATCATCTTCATAAGCCAGGTTGCCCCTCGCACCCAGGTCGGGCATGGCCTTATGTAGGAAAATGTTGAATTCATTGCCGGAGTTGAGGTATCCGAAGGGATTCCGGGTCCATGTGTACTGTTGGCCCCCAAAGGTAAAAGCCAGTTTGTATTGGTCCTCCCTACTGACAGGCGCGGACCAGTATCCATTGGTCAGGTCTATTGCTGTGAATACCTGTGACCCCTGGATCTGGGCCAGCCCTTGGTCAATGTAGGGCAGAGGCCATCGGGAAGTATGGACCCGTTTGTTGAGCTCCCTAAGGTCGGCACAGAGTCTCCACTGACCGTTTGGCTTCAATATTCCCAGCACCGGATTATTGAAGGTGCTGTGTACTGGACGGATTATTCCCCGGGACTCAAGGTTCTTAATTATTTCAGTAAGGGACTCAATGGATGCGAGAGGCAAGCGATATTGCTTCACAAACACTGGAGTCATTCCAGGGTCCGTGGGAATTGTTGTTGTGTGGATGTCGGTGCGACCACAGTCATATGAGTCTACCGCAAAGAGATCTTGGAAATCCAAGAAAACTTGTTTCAACTTTTGCTTCTGTTCCAGCGTCACGAGGCATCAGCTAGGTTGACTCTCTCTTCCACCATCTGCCTGAGCCTGGAAAGACTTCTGGTTTGGCTATCTCAGCGGCCTCCTCCAGCTGGGTGGAGAAGTCCCTGGTCAGAGTGCTGATTTGGACTGGAGGCTTCAGGTGGGAAAGGCAGCCCTCATGGACCTGGAAAATCACCTCATCCCTCCTGAAGTCACAAGTCACATCTTCCTTACCATAAGGGCAAGAAGTGTACACCAGGAAGTTCCCCCCATGCCGGGTGAAAATCCTGTCTGGTGTTGTATTGTCATCACTGTCATTGTCAAAACAGTCCTTGGGGATTAGTCCTAACAGTTCATTTCCTAAATCAATGGAGAAATGTAGGTCATCAACCGCCATTCCAAAAATGGTGCCTGCGGCTAGAGTAATACTCTGTAAGTCGCTGTTATCCACCTCTATTGGAAGGGTGTCATGTTTTATGTTGACTAATGGTGTTGGGTTTACCCCTAACCCTTGCTGTTGGAGAGAAGCATTTAGATGAATATAAGCATCAGGGGTTTTCAATTTTTGTCCTCTTTTAACTTTCACTTCCAGGGAGAATTGTCGGGTCCTTTCTGGGATGGTGACTTCCTCTTTAATCTGAATTTCAACTGCATAAGGTAGCAATTGAGCTGACCTAAATGCTTTTTCTGGATCATCAAAGCCCATGGGATTATCCGCTAATTGGGACCAGGCTTTGAAGTTTATTAGGTCCAAACTAATGGCAAAGCGATTGAGAATGTCGCTGCCTAAGTAAAAGGTGGCAGTGACGTCTCGCAAGACCCAACAATTATGGAGTATGCTCTTGTTGCCAATGGAGATTTTGAGCATACACCTGCTTGGCAGGAGATGTTTCGAATTGGGTGTTTCCAGATCCATTTCCCATTTGTCTATCAGTTTGAATGTGGGAATGGCTGGATCTTTTGGGAGTTGGTGGAACATGGCTTCGCTGATGAAGCTCTTACCGTTGTTCACACACACTCGAGCGAGAACAGAGTCCTTCCCATCATTTAACTGAACAGGGATGAACAACTGATCTCCAATTTGCTAAATATCAGCCAGGCTCTGAGCTGATTTCACATCTTTCTGGACTATAGGAGTGGGAGTGTCTGATTGTGGATTGGTAAAGAATTTCAGAGTGTTTCCTTCCAGTGTGGAATACCACCTTAAACTGGAAGGAAGGTTGATTTTCAAAAATAGAGAGGACCCCCACCACCAGTCTGTTGTCCTACTGCTATTACTGTCACGTCTGGAATTTGGTTGTTCTGTAAGTGAAATTCTACTTGGTCTGATTTTTGTTCAACCATGTGGCAGGTGCCGTTTAAACTAACATGATTGACACTCTGTTTTAATTTTATTGGTCGGCTAGTCTGGGTCCAGAGGACCTTGTTTACGCAATCTATTAGGGGTGACAACCTTCTCAGGAGGTCATTCCCTAGTAAACAAGGGGTGCCCTCTGGAGTCACTACTATGACTGGGTGTTTCACCTTGTGTCGCCCAATTTTGATGTCCAAATCTGCAGTCCCTTCGATGGGAATTTCCTTCCCGTCAAAGTTCTGCGGTTGTCCAGGAAGAGGTGTGAGAGGAATGCGGTAATTCTCCCCCCTTCCTGCATTTAGTTCATCAAAGGCCCTTTTGGACAGAAGGGTAGCTTGGGATCCAGTGTCCACCAGTGCCAAAATTGTACCCTGCCCCTGTACTTGTACCGGGGCATAGTATCTTCCCTCCTTCTCCTCAAGGGGGCACAGATAATGCACATTTTTGGACAACTGGTGGGCTAAGTTTCTGGTTTTGGACATGGCGAGAGAAGAGATTTGGGCAGAATTATGTGGAGAGCCTGGGGAATCTGAAAGA
Organism: Ambystoma mexicanum; assembly: GCF_040938575.1. Taxonomy (NCBI): domain Eukaryota; kingdom Metazoa; phylum Chordata; class Amphibia; order Caudata; family Ambystomatidae; genus Ambystoma; species Ambystoma mexicanum. The sequence goes on along the minus strand of NC_090923.1, from coordinate 95,707,333 downwards.
AAAAGTTGGCAACTGGAAATGGTTTCGGGTTCTGGGCTGCCCCCCCCTTTTTGGAGGCAGCCATCAGGATAGGTTTGACCCATGGGATTTTGGTATTGTTGGTTCTGGGATAGATTGATGGGCGGCGACAGCTCAATCCCCACATCTACCCAGTCTGTTGATTCGGTTTTAGGTTCCCCTGGTTCCGGTTCAGGGCCGCCCCTGCCTTTTGGGAGGCTGTCATCAGGATGGGTTTGAACAAGGGGTTTTTGGTTTTGTTGGTTCTGGGATAGGATGATGGGCGGCGACAGCTCAATACCCACATCTACCCAGTCTGGGTTGAAATCCCTTGGGACCCATTTTTCCTTGGGAGGAGTTCCCCCAACTCTGAAGGAGAAGATCCTTTCCCCAGGATCCTCTGAGGATCCCTCTCCCTCAAGTTGGAAGACCTGTACCTCCTCCACAAAATGGGTCTGTTTGGGTCCTTTGTTTCTCCTACCTCCTCTCTGCTCCTTGGGTGGCAGACTTTCAGGGGTAGGAGATTTTGCTTCCGGTTCCTGGTTTTCCAGGGGCTGTTTACAAGTTGGGAAGGAAGCTTCCTCCAAGGCTTTACACCCCCCTTCCCCTTGTGCCTCCTCCCTGGGAACGGGTGGGTTATCGGGGTGCTGCCCCCGTCATTGTTCTGGAGCACCAGGCCCAGAGTTTGGGGCATTCTGCGATGGCATGCTCATCTGAGGGTTCTGTCGAGCCCTCAGCATGCGGCCCAAATCCTGTGCCATGTTCTGAACCTGGCGCTCTAATTGGGAAACCCGCTCAGGCTGATATAGGGCTCTATTTTCGAGCCTGGGCTGATCCCGGGAAGGGTAGCTATCCCTTCTCTGGTAATACCCCAGGTTGGGAAGATTTGGGTACCCCTCCACCCTTGGCCTCCCCTCTCCCAGATTAGGCGGTCTGGGCTCAGGGAATTGTGGAAAGAAGGATGGATGAGTTTGGGGCTGGAAACCTTGTGGATACCTGGGGGAAAAGTTTGGCCCAGGGTTTGGTGAATTTTTGCCCTCCTGTGGGAAGTTTGGAGGGAGGTTCTCTGGGTTAGGTGCTTGACTGGATCCCCCCCCTTGGGCTGGAGTGGAGTCCACACATAACCCAGGATTGGTCGGTTTCCCTTGTCTGTGTCTGTGACTGGCCCAAGGGCCTTCTGGGCTGTGAATTATTTGGCGCAGGCAGGCTTTTAGGCCCCCCCATCTCCAAATCTAAAACGGGGGCAATCTTGGCAGCAGCAGGGGTGCTGTTGGTTTTGGGGTTTTTCTGCGCATTACTTTTATTTTCTATGGGTTTCTGCACCTTATAGATCCGGGTGGCTTGAAAATCTCTCACAAGCTGGGTCATTATGTACTTGGGAAGAGCATGGAAAAATGTGTTGATGAATTCTCTGCTGTCCGTGCGCACCCTTCTGGTGGTCTGCGCAAAGGCACGCTTCAATTCTTGCACGAATTCTTGTGGGGCCTGATCCTCCCCACATTGCAAATTGTAAGCTGCCTTGCAAGCCTCTTGGGGATTTCTATGTACAGAAAAATGTTTCAAGATGGCCGCCCTACATGTGGACCATCTTGAATGGTTTTGGTCCTCCAGCCCCGCAAAGAAACTGGAGTATTCAGGGGAGAATGTCTATTTGACGTACTGGATGCAGCTACTGCTGTCCTTCAAATGGAAAGTCTCCATCATTTGCTCATAGAGCTCCAAGTGTTCCCAAACAGAATACTTGGCGTTCCTATGATAAGGCGTGATGACACTCCTCATTGCCTTAATCTGTTTTAAGGGGTCCTTATGCAAGGCCCTTTTCACCTAATTGGCCTTTTTGGTTCGGGTAACCCTGGTCCATTCATCCTCTGATTCAGAAGCACTGCTCCCAGAGGTGCCCGTCTGATCTTCCAGGTTTTCCTGGATTCTGCGAGCCTGGGAATAGCTGGCAGAATGTGGGGACCTAAGTCTTCAGATCCCTCCTTGCTACCAGAATTTGATGGGTACCCCCCCCCCCCAGTGACCTAACTGGGCAGAGGTTTTTAGGATGCCCTTAGGGGGCCTAATTTCCTGGGGTTCCCCACTAAATTGCACTGTACTTAGGTGCCCATACCCGGATGCCCTAGGGCTTCTGAGGTTATGCTCAGGTGTTTCCCTTTCCCAGCGAACTTCATCTCCGTCAGCCCCTGCTCCCTGTTGCAATGCAAGAGCCTGCGCTTTCAGTTCCTCAGTTAAGGCCTTACTAGACTCTATCAGTCTCTCCTGCATGGCTACCTGTTGCTGGAGCCTATCATTGTACTGACAGAGAGCCTCATTTTCTCTCTGTGCCTCCTGATTGGTCCTGGAGTACTGGGCCAGTCTCTGCTTCAGGAGGGTTACCTCCTGAGTCCCATCCCTACTGGCCTGCTCCTTTCTCGCCAGAGCCTCTTCCACCCTCCTGGTGTGCTCTAACAAGCCCTGATGCTCTTTTTGGAGGTCACCCAGCCCCTGAAGGGCCAAGTGATTTTCTTCAATTTTTCTTTTTAAATGGCAGACTTCCTGGCCTAAGGTATCCCTTTCCTGACCAAGAGCCTGCATTTGTGACGCCAGGTCATCCGTCTGCCTTTGAAAGGCACCAGCTTTCTGGCGTTCTTCATCAAACTCTGCCTGGGTATCCAGGTCTTTCAAAATCAATTTATTGCTTTCCTCTTTCTCTCTGTCTAGTTGGATTTGCAGGGTGGCTACCTGCTCTGTGCATGCCCTGTTATCTGTTGCTCCAGCTTTTTCTGGCTCTGCAGTAAGGAGTCCAAACTGTCTTGGTGCTCCTTCTGCAAAGCCAGAATTCTGGTATCCTGATCTGTCTTTTCCTGTTGCAGTATATCCATGTCCTCTTTTATTTTAATGATATACTGCCTACTATCATTTTCTGACTCCTGGCTCCTCTGCAGCCTCTGCTCAGAAGAGACCAGGTCAGATTGGGCCTTCTCTAATGCCAACAGTTGCCTACTTGCCAGATCTTGGCCTTCAGCACATTTGTCCTGCATGGCTCCCATATATAGATACAAATATGCCGCTATCCTAACCATCTTGTCGTGTTCATCTTTAGCTTTAGGAGCCATATATAGTTCACTCAGGGCCACATGTAAGGGATCCTGATCTCTCCAGATATCAAACCCAGTTGCAGTGACCTGTTGTGTGATTGCCTGCAACCATGCATCCTGGCCCTGCTCAGTCCATTCACCTCTCACAAATAGCTTATGTAAGAAGTGCTCTCTGGCTATTTTGATGTCTACCAGTGTCATAATTCCGAATTTGAGTTCCTTCCTGATTTACAGAAGTTTGTATTTTATTTTGCAAAACAGACCGTTTCCTTAGAGCGTTCCTTTGAGGAGTGTTTTCACAGTGTAAAACAGCGTGGTGATCTAACCGGATATGTGTATCCGGTCAGTTGGCACACTGTATTAAGCTGCACAAGTGGTAAACCTAATCCAGAATCTCCGGCTACGAGCCACCACTTTGTAAGCGGATTCAATTCAACACTACAGCTAAGTCAATGCCTAGTCTGGGATGCTGAGGGAAACCCTTATTGATATATTTTTATGTCCAGTGCGTTTACTCTGGATGACAACCCTTATATAACACCCCTCTCTTAGAATCCCCCTCACTCCACTGAGCCAAGAAGTAGGTTTGTTTTGCAAATTAAAAGGTTTATTTGAAAATTAAACAATATATATCTATCACCCTTTTATAGTAAATTAATATTTGATATCACACTTGAGAATATGATGTTGATCAACAATGGATAATGTTATAGTGGTACACTCTTTTTAATGGCTTAGAAGTTGATATAGAGAGGATACAGTAGCTGAGAATGCTTTTATGGCTTCAAGGACAATGCAATGATGAATGAAAATGCTTTGACAATTCACCCTCCCACCCCCCTCTATGCAAGATAAAGAGATGGGAGGAAAGCACACAGTTCTCAGGAATGCAATCAAATATAATTCAGTTCCCCCCGAGCAAGCTTAGAGGAAAACAGGTAGGAGTTTTAAACACAGGCAAAATCCTTTTATGTGGTTGCAATTAAGTGAAAAATATGCTAAAAAGGCTTTCAATTCCCTATTGGGGGTTCAGGGTAGTTGATAGATACTTTGAATCAGTTCAGGATCACTTTAGCAATGCTCTATGAATGATTGTCAGGTTGCACACGAATTTCAGCAAGGAAAGCAAGGACAAATCTTTTTACACGTGGCTGAAATTAAGCAAAATGTCAAATCGCGGCAAATTTAGTCGCGTGCGTCGAGCGCAATTACGGAGGCACTATAAGGAGTAGGAAGTCGGTTCTAGGCTTGTTGGAAAGCTTAGAATCTTAGCTTTAAGATGACAGTTAGAACTCGCCAAACGGTTCCGGAGATACGGCCGATTTAGTAAAGGTAGTTTTTCGGATTTGAAATTTCAAAGCTCAGAATGACAGTTTTCAGTTTTAAAGATGACAGAAAGACACGATTTTAGGAGGCAGTTCTAATAGGCTAAAATAGTTTAAATTAGATTATTTTAAACTAAGAGATTGGTTTTGGCACAGTGCTAGCTGGGTACTCACACTAGATTTTGGACAGGAATGCGTCACCGATCGGGTCAGGACTGGCTGGACTTCTGCTAGCAGTTCTTCACAGCGATCTGGTCTCTGGTTCTCTCTAGTTCCGGATACAGCACTGCTTTCTGGATACTGCTACAGGTTCTTGGCAAAGAATTCAAACAGCTTGCCCGGCTGTTGAATAGTTTGGTTGGTTTTGAAGCCTGCTGAAGAGGATTCAGCTTGTGGATTCAGGCCTCTCTGCTACAAATTCTGGAGTTAATTTCTGGTCTCTGAAGATTGATGGATTTGAAGTCTGGATCTCTGGATGTGAAGTCTGAAGTCTCCCGGCAAAGCGTCCCACAAGAAAGTGGAAAGTGAATCGTCTACCTGGGTTTCAATGTTCCTTTTATGTGTTTTGAAAATGGGTGTGTGCCTGAGCCTAGCTAAGTCTGCCCCTCTCAATTATCATTGGCCAAGCTTTCCTCTCTCCCTTGATTGGGGGAAAGAAATGGAGTGTCAGAGTGATGCTGTAGGTTTTATAGTCAGAGGAACCTCCCCTTGTCAAATTGCACACAAATCTATTTCTGATCCAAATACATATTTATCTATGTACCATTTTTGCTAATGTTATAGGTCCAGTTAACATATTTTCTGTAGCACCAAACCATCCGATCCCTGTCTTTGTAAGATGTCGTGTCCACTTATGACAGAATTCTCCCCTTTTCATCCAGATAACGACTTCTAAACCTTTCCAGATTTTACACAAATGTGCACCAGGGATATGGGTTTCAGATGATAAAGTGTCAGATTTTTAACATGCATACAATTGGAGTAACAACCCTTTTTTCCGCTACTATCCCCAAGAACATACTACAGGGTCCTAACACCTCTTAAAATGTGCACGGAACAATCGCAAGAATGATGATGTTATTTATATAATTTTGACAAGTTCGCACTGTGAATTATCCATCTTTTTAAAATCATGCTCTGGCCCCAAAGGGGTGTGGTTTTCCAAAGCACATGGTGGAATTTCTGGTTTATCCACTTCCCCCAAGCTCAGCTTGCTCTCACAGGCACAGCCCCTCCCAGTTTCTACCAAGAGGAAGCCATTTTACGACTCCCCCAATATAACATTTGCCTGAGTCCAGGACAGGGCTTTGTTCAACTTCCTGCAGTCTGCAGGTACCACTCCCCTAATTCAATCAGAGAGGTGTCACCTCCTTTTGGCGGGGGCAGCAGGATGTAGCCAGGCCTGGGAAGTGTTGTTGAGCAAGTTCAACTCCTGTCGGGGGTAGTTGTCAGGCAGAATTCAGCTAAATGTCACTTTAGTTCCCAGTTTTCTACATTCAAATCCAACTTACAATGTTTGCACATGCAGCTAGAATGCTGATTCTAAGTTCAAAACTATGACATTTAAACAATTGCAATCTATGTGAAACTCACAAGTAGGTCACTCATTTATTCTAAACATTTCGATTTTAGTGGCTTTAAACCCAAATTCACTTAAGCTGCTGACATCCCCAGCTATTTTGTATATATACATTAAATAATTACTTCCTTCAAGTCATTTCAGAATATAGTTTTACATTGTATCCACCTCTTAGCAAGTCTTTCCTTGGCCTGGTTTGGGTTCATTTGTTCAGTTTTACACAAAAGTCTGGTGGTTTTAAAACGCTGGCTTTCTGATAGTGGTGAGCACCAGTATTGCATCCATTTTTGACATTAAAAAAATGAATTCCCCACAGTTCTGGGTTACTTTTGGCAATCAGCATTGCCATTCCCAATGGTTTCAGGCTACTGTGTGTGTAGCCCAATGGTGGTTTTAGGCAGTGCCCTCCTGTGCTCACAACATAGGCAAAAATGGGTGGCAGCCTATTCTTCATGTTTTCCCTGTGCACTCTCTGGGGAGTTCTGGCCATCATGATGTTTTCAATGCCAGTAATGCACAGTTTTATGGTAGGGCTTGGATGCATGGGTAAAAACATCCCACACACATCACCGAATCAGCCTTACTAGATCTGCAGACCGAGATGCTAGGTATATTGGACAAGGGCAAATCAGGTCTCCTGATATTACTGGACCTCTGGGCAGCCTTTGATCTGCTTGATCACAAGAGGCGCTGAGAGGCCCTAGGACTCTCAGGAAACTGCTCACCAGAGGCAACAGAATGGATATCATAATTTCTACAAGACAGACAATCCAGGATTGTCTGGGGAAATAAGGCCTCCGGAACCAAACCAGTGGACTGTGGAGTCCCGCAGGGAGCTAGTTTCTCTCCCCTACTGTTTAACCTGTATATGCAATGCCTATGTACCATGCTAACTCAACTGGGAATATTCTTTACTAATTTCGCCGACGATACTCAGTTGGTATTCGAGCTTAGTGGAGACTATAATCAAGACAGTGAAAAACCTACGACTATATACAACATCGTCTAGGGCTGAATGAAAGACAACTGGATGTGTTTGAATGGGACAAAAATGGAACTAATGATCTTTGGATCCACACACACCAAGAAAAAACGAACTCCTTCATACTCCGCATTCAGTTTAAAAAATGCCCTAATTCCAATATCCGAGAAATTAAAGACACTGGGAGTCTACTTACAAGCCTCACTAGGAGCAGAGGCCCATACAGCATATTTAAAAAGGAACTGTCAATACCACCAAAAACTCCTGAGAAAAATTAGACCCTTGCTTAACCAAAAAAACAGCATTACCATAGCCAGAGCAACTATACTGTCAAGACTGGACTACGGCAACTCCTTACTTCTGGGAGCTAATATGAAATGCCTGAAGCAATGCCAGGTAATTCAGAATAATGCCGTTAGGACAATCACGGGTAGGCCAAGGAGGGGACACATCACAGGCGATAGGAAAGATCTACACTGGCTGGCCATGGAGGAGAGAATTACTTTTAAATCCCTCACAATGGTCCACCGATGCTTGTATGGCAAAGCCCCAGCATACTTGAAAAAACACTTCAAGTGGCATGAACCATCTAGAAATTTAAGATCCTCCAACAAAGGTCTTCTCCAGACAACCCCAGCTAAAAAGCAAAACAGCCTGGGCAAGGCCTTTCCAAACAGAAGCATCCATAAATGGAATGAACTTCCCGTATCCTTGAAATTAGAAACCAACTACATACTCTTCAGAAAGAAGTTAAAGACCCTACTCTTTAAATAAACTGGACTAGCGACCTCTCTCAGCTCCCCATGATACGATCTTCTGTGTGTCTATTCTTGTCCCGTTTTTGCAATCACTGTCCTGTCTTTTTGGAATGCGCTCTGATGCCTGCAGACTTAAGCGCCATATAAATAAATAAATAAATAAATAAATAAATAAATGAATAAATAAATTCAAATATTTTACTGCTGAATAGTGGTATAATGTTGAACACACCTTTTTAAATGGTATATTCCCTTTTTGACTGCTACCATACTCTCTCCGCTGTTATGCCTGTAACCTCACTACCTTACTATATAACATGTATGCTAACCAACAAGTACTTAACACGTAAATTGTATGTATGTAACAGATACACGTTATGCTTAACCTAATACCAAGACCTGCTCCCATGTAACCAGCACCTAAGTAAATATTCTTGTAACAGCGCCACGTTGCTCGAGGGCTGTTCTGCGCTTTATAAATGGAAATAAATAAAAATAAATACAGATCTTTTCGATACTTGTGATTCTTAGATTGCTAAAACTACGTCTTATGCCTCACTCACAAATATTGTTTCGTAACTACTTATGTCCCCCCTCATTTCCTTATCCCACTTAAAGCACTGTTTAGGGGAGAGCTCACACCCAATGCAAATCCCAATATGAGCAGATCTGCAATAGCTCACAGTGCTGTGGGACAGAGACAGACTCACAAGAACATGTCCCCAATATAACCCAGTACTTTGTTTGATCCAGGGCACATATTGTTCTGTCCTTGGCATCGCTCTTTAGGTCTCGGCCAGTTGACTTTCCTATTTTGTTCTCTAAATAACATGGTAGGACTGTTGTCAGAAATTGTTGGCGGACTGGAATGCGAAAGAAGCTTTAGGCAAATATTGGCACCGGGAGAAAAGTCAACTTTGATGTTTGCAACATCCGCTCTTGGACAAGTTGAACTTTCCTTTTTATTTGGTTCAGCAATTTTGTTTAACATATGGCTACTTCATCCCAGGGGTATTGGACTGCTTCATAGTAAGCAAACTATGGCAATCGTTTGGGTCCTATAAGATTTTAGCAAAGAGAGAATAGGAATGTTAAGAAATAATGACATGGAAGAAGTGAATGTAAACAGAACGTTGGCTTTGGTGTGTGGGACGAGATTATCATCGCTATAAAAGGAAGCACCATGACGGCCATTTTGAAAAATACAATCCATCCAATATATCGAGATAGGAGTGCCATCCAGACACCCAGCTAAGGCCAAACATGTCCACTAGAAAGGGCAACTACTCTATTGAGCTCTGTGGGACTGCCTTTTTACTGAGGAAATTACTTTTGTGTGAAAAGCGAACGTTACCTGCTGCTAGCCCCATCCCAGCACTGCGAGCTGCCAAGAGGCTCTTGCTGGGTGTGCTTACTTCCTGGAGGAGGTGGAGCCGAATTGCGGGCACGTGACAACGCACGTGACTTCCCTTGCATCTTCAAAAGGCAGACACAAGCGCCCGAGGGGCGACTGCCTTTTTACTGAGGAAATTACTTTTGTGTGAAAAACGAACGTTACCTGCTGCTAGCCCCATCCCAGCACTGCGAGCTGCCAAGAGGCTCTTGCTGGGTGTGCTTACTTCCTGGAGGAGGTGGAGCCGAATTGCGGGCACGTGACAATGCACGTGACTTCCCTTGCATCTTCAAAAGGCAGACACAAGCGCCCGAGGGGCGACTGCCTTTTTACTGAGGAAATTACTTTTGTGTGAAAAACGAACGTTACCTGCTGCTAGCCCCATCCCAGCACTGCGAGCTGCCAAGAGGCTCTTGCTGGGTGTGCTTACTTCCTGGAGGAGGTGGAGCCGAATTGCGGGCACGTGACAACGCACGTGACTTCCCTTGCATCTTCAAAAGGCAGACACAAGCACCCTCGCGGCGTTAAGCCTGTCAGGGGTAAAGGGCGCTGGCTGTTGTGCGGCTGTTTGGCGGAAGGTGGTACCTATCCACACTGCCTGAGGTACATTTATATGCCGCTACAGCTACTAACATAAGTTATTCAAATCCAGATTAACTAGCAAATAGTGATTCGTTAAAGTGTTCTCTGTCTCGCTGCCTAGTGAGAAAGCGGGTGTGTGTTGATTTGTAAGTTATTACTTGTTATTCTGTCAATACTCCCATGGCATGCCAGATTAACTCATTGACATCAGGTATTCCTGCTTCCCTTGTTAATACCTACAATACATTGCCTCCTCGAACAAACAAGGTCCTCTTAAGTAAGTGCTCCAAGGCACAAAAAGAAAGAATCCGATCATCCTCACTTCATGTGGACATTCGGTCCTTCTGTATAACAGAGACTAGTGCCTTGGGGAATAGCATCCAGCCGCTGAATCGTACCATTCCGGTGGTCGACTTGGACCTGGTTCATCATTCCAATGGTGATATTATGGATGAGGTGGTAGAGGGTTCAATAGCGGCCGACAAAGGCATTTTACCCGTGGATATAGCCTCATACGACAGTGAGTGCAACCAGATTGCAAATCCAGCTTGTTCTCAATTAATTGTGCCGGCCTGTGTTGTTGATTTTGCACTTGGTTGCCCTCCCTCTGTGGGAATTGAGGTAGCGGACGCCTCGATTGCCTCGGCCTATGCCACGGGCGAAATAGAAACCACTCAACCCTCTAGGCCGGCTGTGGTATCTGCGAACGCTCGGTCCCCTAAACCCCCCCCCTCAGTGGTATCTGCTCCGTTGCAGCTCAGCACGCACTACGTGCAGAGCAAGAGAATGTAACAACAACGGGGGAGTTTGGAGAGGTTACACTGGCCTCCATTATGGCCTCTAGCCCCCATGGATCTGAAATACATGATGTACTCTATATCTGCTCAAATACGGGGGATTTGAATCAATCAAGTGACAACTTTCAGCCTCAAATAGGCGACTGTATTGATCCAAATCATAAGTCAAACTCTTTTCCATCATCTGGGTCCAAAAATCCTGACTTATACAAATCCCCGGCTTTATTTGATAAATCTCCATCCCCCATGTCCAATACCTCATTTGTTGCTCCCACTCCTAGGCGTACCAGATTTTCTGAACCCGATCCTAGTCATCCTTATTTTATCCGCGATAGTCAAATGCCATACAAAGATAATAGATTCTCCTTTCCAGAGGCACCGGCACTAAATAACACACTGAATGCCATGAACACCGCTCTCTTATCTCTGGCTAAACTGTATGAGACACTCGATGATAAGATGCGCAGGCAGAATAGTGAACTGCATATGTTACACTTGCACTTAAAGAAAGAACAAAACGCACGTTTTTTGTTAGTCAAGCCTAGCACTCAGAAGATGACGAGTCAATCCACACAGACAAGATCATGTTCGGAATCTGTAACATCTATTCATGATGCTAAATCCATTCATCTGAATGATATTAGATCTGAGTCTACATCAGATGGATTTATTACATTGCCCAAAGTTCCTGAACCTTCCGTACCTCTACCCTCTGTAATGATTAATGGGATAACCCCAAAAGTTTCAGGTGTAACTTTTGCCCCATTATTTACTAACCCTAAATCTTCGAATATAGTGACGTCGGGCCGGGTGCTAGATGATTTGGAATCAAAAAAATCTCAACCTACCGCTTCTTCAAACACACAAGTTAAAGCGAAGAAGATCATTAAATTAGCAGTATCAGCCAGAAAAAAGCGAAAATTACATGGCAACACTGAATCTCAGACTATTGGTCAGAACAACCTAAAATATCAGCCATTAGATGACTTGGTGGACGTAGTAGACTCTGTAACCACTAATAATGCGCATCACAGCACCCAGTTGTCACGAGTGGAGCGTGACCTCCAAACCGGGTGCAGTAAAGATCCTCAACCATTAATCATCAAACAAGGTCTGCAGGGCTTGGTCACAGATAGTGACAACGTCTCTGTTGCTAAGGTGGCTGTCAATCCATCAAGAATAGCCTTGGATATTATCCAGGAAGTGCGAGCTGAATTGAGAGCTTCCTTTGACCAGCAAATCAAAGCGAGTGAGGAACTTGTACAACGCTATAGCGCTTTACCTAATGTGAACAAGGTCAAACAAATTAATTCTATCGTGCGACAGGAGGAGAAGGAAACACCACAGCCGCAGCACTCCATTGACCTTTTACAGGATCTACGGGAAGAGATTCGTGCATCCTTTGAAAGGTATATGACTGAAAGTGAAGTTACCAAGTCATTTCAATTGGGGCTTTTGGATAAAACTGATTTAAATAGTCAGAACTGCCAAAAAGGGTTTCCAAATATTACCCCCTTATTAAAGGGACCAATGAAATCGCAAAATGTTCCTCCATACGAGTCCTTGGAGACAAGAACTAGGGGTTCCACAGCTTCCAGTGGGAGTCAACAGAGTGAGACCCTAATAAGATCATCTAGGCATTTTGGTCATGCCCAATATAAAAATCATTTCCGTCTCCTTATAAGATGTCGTGGCCAACCTTTTTCCACATATGATCTTAATCGAGCGAGCATTTTGAATATTTGTGCCGATATTCCTGCTCTTGAAGACATTACATCGGCGGACATTAGCTTGGTCGAATTTATCAATGATCAAGATCTTACAGAAGCCCGTATATTTGTGCAGTCAAGAGTGGTATTAAACACATTATGGCTGGCGCGTACTGCCTTTTACCATCTGGGTTTTATAGTGACACAAGATGTACATCAAGAAGTTCTGTCACCAGTATGCGATGATCTTGTTAAAAATCGTATATATGGTGCAAAGGTGACCGTTAATACAACAGAGAAAGGGTATGCGCATCATGCTGGGTCTCGTGGTAATGATCATACGAATTCATAACTAGTTCGGAAGTATGCCTCAGTTAGACTACTTTCCTGGAACACAAGAGGGCATAAGCATTTCCTTAATAATGGAATTAATGACCTCTTACAATTTGATATCTTAGTGTTTCAGGAAACTTGGCTACGCAATGTTCCAACTTGGGACGAGTACAATATTTTGATGGTCCCAGCTGTGGAGGCAGTTAAAGGTCGCCCGATGGTAGGGCTTTTTATGGCCTTCCGTAAGGATAACAATATTGAAATCATTTGGCATAAGACTCCTTCACCATGTTTTCAATATGTAAAGATTCGTGTTGCAAATAGCTTTTGTGCCTTGATAAACATCTATTGGGGGAAAAAACATCTTTCTTCAAAAGATTTTTTTGAAACACTTAGAAGGATCCTTGACTAGCTTTCTTTAGATGTCACCATCACAAATACACTCATAATGGGGGATCTAAACTTGCATCTATTTGGTCCAAAACAATGGTGCCCCTTATCAGATGAGTGTTGTTGGTTAACCTTAATGGCTGACCGTAATTTTATTGTGGTCATTGGCTCATTACCTAGTGATCTTCCCCCCAAACCTACCTGGCACAATGCTTACAGCTTTGCCACGCTGGATTACATTTTTGTTAATGCCAACTTTTTAAACAATATTTCTGACTTATCAATTAAGGATTCCCATTTTAGTGACCACAGCTGGCTACAATTAACATACGAGTGGCCTAAAACAGTTCAACTTCCCTTAAACAGGAATGTAGCTAATTTACGACTCAATAATGTTGGTAATCGTGTTCATTTGTCTAAATGGAAATTGTCCCAGCTTAGAAACACCCTGCTGGCACAATATGATGATGATGCCGATTGCCTTAGTGGTTGTTATGTGCATGCTATTGGGCGTATAGCTCCTCATAAATCCCGTTTCAAGGGTCATATTCAGCTACATCAGCATGCTTTTGACCCAGAAATAAAACATAAGAAATGTGAATTGAGAAGTAAGGTTAAAGCATTGTTAAATAGGCATGTTGAAGTCCCAGGTGTCATCCAAGATCAGATTAATCAACTAAAAAGGACGTATAAGAACTGGATTAGGTCCCGACGTGCGATCCAATATCAATTAGATGGAGAGGCCATGCTAAGTCAAATCATTCTTAAGTCATCGGCTGGTATATGGGCCTTATTAAACAACACTGGATTAAAGAGACAACATTCATTACAGGTCAACTCTATTACTCATGAATCCTGGAATGATTTCTATGGCACCATCTACACTTCACCCTTTCCTGATCTTGGTGTAATCTGGGACAGCCGTGCGTCTAATCACAGTATTAATTTTGATCGTGAGGATATATTATTTCTCATATCCAAATTGAGTGTGTCCCGTGCAGCAGGTCCAGATGGGTTACATAATGTCATGATTAAACAGCATAAACATCTATGGGCAGATATTCTATTTGATATGTTTAATCACATCATGATTACTGGTTTGGTTCCTGTGAATTGGCAGACATCAATCATTCTACCAATCTTTAAGAAGGGAGACAGAATGGATCCAGCATCGTATAGACCAATTGCGTTGCTGGACTGTCCTGGAAAAATATTCGCCCGTCTTGTTTTAGGAGCGTTCAATAACTGGCTGGATCAATCTCACCTTCGAGATCCCTTTCAAACGGGTTTTGTCCAGGGTTTGGGTACTGCCGTCAATTTGATAACTTTAAAATCCATTATCCATTTGAACATGCAGTGCAAACAGACAATTTATATGGTTTTTGTTGATTTTAAGGCAGCTTTTGATCTAGTCCCGAGGGAATTATTGTTTAAAAAATTGATGGATGCAGGATGTCCCTGGAATATACTTAAATGGATCATCCAGCTGCACTCGAGTACATCGATCTCAATTCGTTTGAATAATGAGGGTCTTTTATCTGATCCCATACAAACCACTAGGGGTTTGAAGCAAGGCTGTCTTTTGGCGTCGGCCTTGTTTAACTTCTTCCTTCTAGATTTTGGTGCATGTATTACGAGTGTAACTGTTGATTCATGCAGATTACAAGGTGTTCCTATTCCATGGCTCTTGTATGCCGATGACATGGTGTTAGTATCTAAGACACCTTCCGGTTTATGTAATCTGTTAAGTGCATTGGACATATATGCAGAACGAAATTGCATTACCATCAATACTAAAAAACCCCAGGTAATGCAATTTGGCAATACCAAAGGGCGTTCTTCGTGTCGTTGGCAAGCACAGGGCACCAATTTGCTGGTTGTAAAGTCCTATATTTATTTGGGAATTTGTGTTTCTAGTAGACTATCGTATAAAACACAAGAACATCATTTATTAATGAAGCTTCAGAATGCCCTATCTCAACTTCGAATAATTCGGGCAAAATATTGCAAATTCAGTATTAAACCTTTGATCATTTATTATAAGCAAAAATTTGTGCCTACTATCTTATATGGTTCTGAAGTTGAGATAGGTCTAACATATAAATATTGGGCTAACTTAGAAAGTACATTTTGGAAGAGAGCGCTCATGCTTCCCAGCTCAGAGTCCATATCAATCATTAGACATGAATTGGGTATTACATCACTCTATGCTATATTTAAATGGAAGCTGTGTCTCTTATTCAGAAAATGTATTATGAAGGAGAGTTCTAATGGTTTACTTAATATTATGTCCAACTATTTACTGGTGGCTAGCGACCATTTCCCAAGAAAATGGCGTGTTAACATCTTGAAAATTCTGTCAGGTGCTGATATTTCAGAAACCTTACTCATCGAAAACCCTAATAAAGCAAAGAGCAAATTATGGGAATCAGATTGGATTAAAACCCGTGAAGCATGCCTAAAAATAATCAAATTTGAGTCGAATCCTTTTGCCATAAAAAAACAGGGGTATTTGGAAAAGTATCTCAATCAGTCACCACACCCTAAACATCGTTCTGACTTTTTGCGTTTTAGATTGAATCTCTGGCCTACCAGAGAAATCTTGTTCAGATGGAAGAAGACCTCAGCTCAAATCTGTCGATTTTGTCATCAGCAGGCTGAAACATTGAAACACCTAGTGGTTGAATGTGTTACCCTTTTACCCCTTAGAATAATGTATTTTAAGCATTTGATTAGCAAACCTATAGTGATGCATGATGAATTTTGGCTAATGATATTCCAAGGTCATTCTAAACAATTACGGTATGCACTGGTTAACTTTCTCAATGTTTTAGAAATTAAGTTACCAGAAATTGATGTTACTATAACAGCTTAGCTGTGATGACTATCTGTTTTTTTTGCCTTGGAATGATTATGATTATTGATGTAGCTGAGCTAAGAACTATTGTATTACGTAAATAGCGTTCTTATCAAAGGTATAGACTTACTTTCACTTGCTCTTCTAGTGACTGTAATTTTCTATGTTTAATGTACTTTAAAAAAAAAAAAAAAGTTTTAATGTTTTGATAAATTGTTTTATGTTGAAAGATCAAATATTATTGATCAAAACAACAATAAAAAAAAATAAAAAAATAAATAAAAAAAATAAAAAAAAAAAAATATGGGGCATCGCACAGGAAGACCAGACAACAGCGCAAGAACAGCATATGGGCTGAAATCAGAGACAAGGTGGTGGCCATAGGGAACGTCCTCTGTGATATACAGGACATGAAGAAGAGGTGCAATCACCTCAACGCCAGGGTCAGGACCCTAATCTCGAATCACTGCTGGTAGACCGCTCCCACTGGAGGTGGCACAGTAGAACCTCTGCTACTGACACAGAGGTAGGAGATGGTCAGTGGGAAACTGCACATGGTTGGGATCAAGGGTGTGGACACGGCTAGGAGCCAGCAGACAAGCTGAATTTGGTGAGTACCACAGTGACACATGCAACAATGACTGCACAACCCTGCAGGCGGAAAGCAATCACCATCCATGTGAGGCTACAGGCCCCAATGATAGCAACCAGTGACCACCGGACCCCCTCCTCACATGACACCCATGCACAGCCAACATAGCCACCATGCAACCAGGGAACTCGTCCCTGCCCATGGCTGCACAACAGTTGATAGTTGCATTGCAGCCACAAGCCCCCCGGCTACCATGGCCCATGTATAGACACATTGAGGAGCACACATCTGACAACATGCCAACCTGCCCCACACACAACCAAATGCACTCCACCCACCTGACTGCAACACCAGATATCTGCCACCAGCAGTCTAGACGCACCACTGCACAGGACAGCTCATGGCCCAACTAAACCCTTCAATGCACCTCTAAATCTAGCAGGCCAACCCACACCTCGCCGTCCATACTCAATGTATGCCATGTACACAGTGGCCACAGATGATGCCAGCCCCCCCAAGATGCCCAACACAGAGTGATGACATAGCACAAGTGACAGTGAATGTTGTTTTCCAAAGCACATCAGCAACAATGTGGTAACACACATGTCAATTTGTCCCAACAGGAACTCAAGACACCCAGGAAATGTCCCAGAAGGCTGAACCATCCATGACACCAGTAACAAACACTGGCAGCAAGCAACCAGGCCAAAGCAGTTCAGGAAGTGGGAGTGTGCCACCCAAGAAGAGGCACCAGTCCAACAGGCCACTGACAGACACTCCTGCCGTCCAGAAGGACAAGGCCACAGGGCCAAAACAGACCCCAGGTGTGCAATCTGTGCCATCAAGAAGAAGCCAGGACAGTGCCATATCGGGACAAACTGCAGACACGCGGGTGGGTCAGGCTGAGGATGAAAGCCAGCAATCACAGCAGGCCACTGCAGGCACGGATGTAGACCAGTATGAGGTTGCCTCCCCTGCATCCAGCCACCTACATTCCCCCGTCTGCAATTTTCCACCTGGGTCCTCCCCTTGTGCAGCCTCTCACCACTGCACCCACCACCATCCCAGCATGATGTCACCCGTACCCTGTGCTATGCAGAGGACTCATCAGATGGTCAGGCCAGGGATGCTCAGCCTCATACCCAGCGCGGGGAACATGTCCAAATGCTAACACCAGACCAAGTGCCTGCCCCCACACTACAGGGCATCTGGGATCATCCGGACCAGATGGAACAGAGGCAGGCAGAAATGTGCCCCATTGCACAGGGATGCTCGGGGCATGACAAGGCCATGAATAACTCCATCAAGGGGGACTCAAGATGGTTGTCGCGGTCAATTGCCCCTCTATGCAGGGGCACAGTCACATGCAATACAAGCCTGTGTCTCACCAGCCAGAGGGTCTGGTAGCTGGCTGAACTAATGTCCTTGTCACATGAGACCATGGCCAGAGCCATACATCTGAGCCTGGATCTACAGGGGAGCACGCAGTAGAGCTCACAGTCCGCTACCCCTACTAAGGTGTCAACGCAGTGCACCCCGCCCAGGTGCTCGCTACGGCGTGCCGCAAATGCTGCAAGGACATCAGACAAGGGGGATAAGCGCAAGTGCTAATACAAGTGGTAGTTGTTTTTGGGGGTGGCAGTGGGGGGTGGTAGTTGTTGTTGGTGATGGGGATAGGGGTGGTGGTTTTTGTTGGGGATGGATGGGGTAGTGGGTGGAGGTTGTTGTTGAGGATGGGGTGGGGGGTGGTGTTTGTTGTTGGGGATGGGGGTGGTAGTTGTTGATGGGGATGTTGTTGCCTTGTTGACAGTATTAAACACACTTGAATCTTCTTCATATTGGTAGTATCAATGTAATGCAATTTAGACAGATGCATTCATTGCATGTATGGGTGTCATGTCTCTGGAGTCAAAAACAATTTTCTATGAGCTCCTGGCAGACCATCCGACCTTCCCTTGCTTCCCCAAGTAGGGTCTGGGGTGCTCAGTCCACTCCTCCAGCCTCTTCGTCATCAGGGTTAGGGGGGTCATTGTCGTCATCTGCAGGCATTGCTACATTCCTGCGTATGCACATGTTGTGGAGAATGGCGCAGGCCACTATGATTTTCCCTGCTTTTTGGAGGTGTACATCAGTGCACCGCCTGTGTGATTTAGGCACCTGAACCGAGATTTCACAAGGCCAAATTTCCTCTCAATGCATGCTCTTGTTCTCCTCTGTGCATCATTATGGCCCATCTCCTGTGGTGTAGCCGGGTTTTGCACGGGGGTCATTATCCATGGCAATTGCGGGTATCCAGCATCACCTGCAAGACATGAATGGACTGTGTGAGCCATGGCGGTGTGTTGTCAATGGTACAAGTGCATTGTCCTGACGTGCATACCCCTATGTGCCTGTCTCAGTGGATGGGCACAGGCCACCCTGTGTGCATCGGGATTGTTGAGACATGGTTAACATGGGTACTTTGCAGTCATATGCATTGTGGGAGTCAGCAGTCATGTGTAATCTGTCAATGATGTGACATTGGCAATGCACTGGTCAGCTATGGTGTGGCACTATGCCATGTAGGTACATGGATGTGCTTACATGTGTTGGACGTTGACCTGATTGCGTGGTGCTGCCTTGCATAGCTGGATGCCCTGATTCACCACATCTCTCAAGTCTGTGTCCTGGGGTGGGTCAGGGTGCCTGGCCTATTCTGGGTATCATTGTTGTTGCATCATGGTACTTGTGGTTCATTCACTTCACTATTACTTATGTGCCGCAGGTTCATGTGAGTGCTTTTGGCAGTCAAGTCTGAGTGCTACTTACCCACGAGCCAGGTGTGCTGTCCTCTGCCTCTCCATGTATGCAGGTAGGGTGCTGTTGCGCAGAATCAGTGCATCATGTGTCGCCCCAGGATATCGGGCGCAGCAGTGACTGATGGTGAAATCAGGCTCACAGGTCATCTGCACGTTCATAGAGTGATATTGTGTTCGGATGCGGTATGCCTGTTCAGTTGCCTGGGGTGGTACCACAGTCACATGAGTGCAGTTCAATGCTGCACTTATGTTGGGAAAATGTGCTATGCTGTAGAACCTTGCCTTTGCTGCATGCACCTGTGCCTGGGTGATGGCCATGGAGATGTGCAGGTGTGCATGCATCATTGGGGCATCCTAGACTTGCTCCAGCACCTTTGAAAATGTGGGCTGAGGCATGGCATGCAGTGCCCCTACTGTGTGTTTGAAGGCACCTGTGCCACAGAAATGTAGGACGGACACAAGCTTCAGCAGGTGGTGCGGGAGGGGGGGAGTGGCTGTTCGGAAATGGCACTCTGCAGTTGTGCCTGTGTCAGGGTGAGCAGGTCGGTGATGGTTGGACGGTGCAGTCTGTATAAGCTGACTAATTGCCTGTCGGTGTGTGTCCATGGGGATGGTCGGACACATTTAAATGGTGCCCTCGGCTCTATGCATCTCCTGCGCCTTGGTTGTGCCTGTCTCCTTCCCTGCTGTGGTCCGGCATGCTGCTGTAGCTCAATGTAGAATGGCAGGTTGTGGAGCCCGTAATCGACATCTGTTTGTGGCTGCATATTGCTTGGATGTGTGTTGGGGTGGGTGTGTCCTTTTTTCCTCCACCTGAGTGGATAGGGTGGATCGGGTGCACCTGGGCCTTGATTTGTGACTCATTTATGCATTTACCTCCACCTTTTTGATGGAGGTAATTGTGATGGGTTTTTGCAGAATTATTCCACAATTCTTTTACTTGCAATATAGCAGAAATGGGTTTTTGTTTTTGGAGGCAATTCCGCCCATGGAATTACCCCTCGCTCTGATTCCCCCAATTCTTGACGAAGTTACCGCCGCAGGTAATTCCACCAGAAGTAACTCCACCAGAGGTATTACCGCCAAAGGTTCTATAAGTTATAATTTGGCGTAGTGGTAAACTTGGCGGTAATAGAGTTACTGCCAATATTACCACTGACTTCCCAACCCGTATTGAGGCCCAAAGTCTTTACTTCTGAAACTATGACTTTACGAACACTGCCATTGTCTGTAATTTACGGGCCCGGGGTTTGAGTCAGCTCAATCATTGTTCAATATCAATCAGCATCCCCTTTTAATGTAGAGTGGTGCAACGGTCTTTCCAAGTGTCCATGGTCGTGACTTTGTGTCCCGGTGTATACAATCACAAAAGTCTCTCGATTGCTTTCGCAGTATTGGCTCTTTGTTGCAAACGGATAGCCTTGTAACATGCTGAGACAAAAAAAGCAGGTATAAACGTGTTAAAAAAAGTTAGAAACATACAATGTGTACAGGCCCATTCCTAGGCATGCGAAATCTGGGCAACCTCAACTTCAAGAGACACAGTTGGGGACAAGGGGACAATAAGTAGCCTGTTAATCTCCCACTTGGGAGAGCAGGGAGCCTTCACATCTAACATCAATCAGCACGTTTGGCATAGCAAAGGCATTCGCAGCCCCTGTGCAGGAGGGACCCCTGCTTGCCCCATGTTCAAATCCTGCCCCACCTCAGCCCTCACCCTGACTAAAATCAGGGTAAGGGATAGGCTGCGGCGACTGTGGCTGGTGGCGCCGGGCGGAGGGTCTCCACCTCTAAACCCACTGCGCACATCAGACAGGAACCAGGAAGCACTCCTTGCTTCCTGGTTTCTGTCTGTGTGGCGTAACAGGAGCCGGAGGTCTGGAGTGATGGAGCAGACAGTTAGACCAAAGCTGCTGCAGATATGAAACGTTTTTTTTGTATGTTTAATTCATGTATGTGTGTATTATGCATAAATGTGGTGTGTATCAGATGTGTGTGTATGTATGGGTGCGAGTGTGCATGTTGGCATATGAATGAGAATGCAGAGTGTAAGCAGTGGCGTAACACAAAATGTGGGGGCCCCCCTGCGAGCCATGCTGAGGCCCCCCCCAAATCAGCAACAAATCACTGGTTGCGCCAAACTCTGGGCCGGCATAGATTATCACGCTTGCGAAATACGCACAAACGTGCTGCTGAAGGGATGTGCCACACACTGCACTAGGAGAAAGATATACATATGTGTTTTAATGCAGCATACAGCACACTTTCTGAGAAAAATTGCCTAAAAAGCCAGAGTGTTTGCAATTGTTTTATAGGGTAACACCAATCCAATAGATGCAAGTCACCAACAGTGCACAGGAACATTAATGCGTTGCTATTAAAAATGCCATGCCACAATGAAAACATGTCCAACTGGCTACACAACGTAGACCAGTGTAGACACGTACTATCATTACAGTAAAGCATGCCAGGCCACATTTAGACATACCTAGACTGGTTGCGCCAAAATGTCAGTGGAAGCATTAACACTCATCAAGAAGAGAACACACGTTCAAGCCTGTGGCCTCTAACAACACGGCCAAACTCTTTAAAATCTGCAAGGAACTGATCAATCCTGTTGCGGTCTTTACCTCTCCTGTTCCCTCCCAGGCCCTCTGTCATCTCACTTCTCTGCTAAAACTCCTGTCCTTGGTCTCCTCTTCCTCTCTCAGCCCCCCTTTGGCCATCTGTACCTCTCTTCCTCCTTTCTCCTCTTTCTCTCTGACAACACCTGAGAGAGGTTTCTAGACAAGTCCGATCTACGAAAGTGTCATCCAAACAGGTGCTCCCCTGCTCCTCCAAAACCATCAAGGACCATATTGACACCCTCGTTCTAGCCTTGGCTGATTTCTGTAATCACTCTTTTGCCACTGGAACGTTCCCCTCTCCCCTTAACCACTCCCTTATGCACCCACTCCTCAAGAAGCCATCTGCTGATCCTGCCTGCCCGGCAAACTAGTGCCCAATCTCTATCACCCCTTTCCTGGCCAAACTGTTGGAAAAGCTGGCCATCTCCCAGCTTACTCTCCACACAGAATCTGGTGGTTGTCTCCATGGCCTTCAGTCTGGCTTCAGAGCTGCCAGAGGCACGGAAACTGCTCTCCTGAACACCTGTAAAGATCTGCTCTCTAACCTTGATTCCAGCCTTCCTTCTGTCCTTATCCTCCTTGATCTTTCCTCTGCTTTCGACACGGTCAACTACGCCATCCTGCTGATAAATCCTGATCAATCGACTCCATGAGAACCTGGACATCACGGATCAGGCCCTTGAGTGGCTGACCTCCTTCCTCTTGGACAGCCCCTCCCAGGACCAACTTGGTCCCTTTCTCTCCGCTCCATCCTCTCACCACGGTTTTTCAACCTCTACTTGGCCCCTTTGGCCCACCTGAACTCTACCTTCTCCTCTAACTTTCAGTGCCATGCGGCTGACACTCTGCCTCAGACTCCTCTACTCTCTTGCTCGTTCCTGACTGTCTATCCACGATTCAGGATTGCTGTGCCTCCAACGATCTCTGCCTTAACTTCAGTAAGATGGCGATCCTTCTCATTTGGACTCCTGCCCCTGATTTCCCTCTCTCTCTGGCTGCCCACCTTGGGCCCTTCCTGTGAGGCAAACAACCTTGGTGTCATCTTTGAATCCACTCTCTCTTTCTCTTCTCACATCTCAGAAGTCGCCGAGAAGTCCCACTACCAGCTACTGCTCCTCAAAGGAACTCTTTCCTTTCTCACTTTCCCCCAGAAGCTCACGGTCTCCAGAGCCCTGGTTCTCTCTAGGCTGGCCTAGTGCAACAGCCTCTTTCTCAATCTGCCTTCCTCTACTCTCCATCCTCTGCAACTAATCCAGAACAGGACTGCAAGACTTATCCTTGGCCTCAAGCCCAGTGATCGTATCTCTCCAGCCCTGAAATCTCTCCACTGGCTCCCAGTTGCTGCAAGGATCAAGTTCAACACCCTTTGCATTGTCCACAAGGCTTTCTGGGCCTGGGGTCCGCACTACATCCAACGCTCTCTTCCAAAATATCTTCCTTCTCAAGCCTTTCGCTGAGCTACCTACAACTCTCTAAGGGTTAGACATTTCTCCAGGCAGAGAGTGGAGGTAGATCCCTCTCCTCTGCAGGTGCCTCCCCTCTGGAATAGCCTCCCTGCCCCTCTCAAACTTGAGCTGGACCACATGAAGTTCCGGAAGCAGCTCAAAACTTTCCTCTTCTCTGCTTTCTCTCTCTCCCTCCCCTACTGGCCTACCTGACCTACCTGTCCGCTGTACCGACTGGTTGCTTGGCTACCCTCAGAGTCTCACTGAGTCCAGACTCTTTCTTGATCAGTCACCCTTGCACTGCCTCTGGGCCTACCAAGCACTTAGGGGCTGTAACTGTAACTCTACAGTCCTGTGTTCGCTTTGCAATACCCAGATCCACGCTGCCCTGGCTGCACTTACTCCGAGCATTGCTGCCCTGTTTTTCCCTCCCCTCTCCCTTGCACTTCCCTCCTCCCTTTCCACTTGCACTTCTCATTCTCGCACTTGCATGATCTGAATGACACAAGGCTTAGTAAGATCGTTTGTCTTGTCCTCCCTCTATCTTCCCTCCCTTTTCTTGTCGCGCCTAGCAACACTTGTGTACTGTCGCGTTATAAATGACTTATATCATATCATTTGATCACAGATACCCAGAAAAATATACAATGCCGCAATAAGAAACGGCTAGACTGGCAGCACCCAAATGGCAATCTAGCCAGGTAATTCACTTAGCAGGACTGCTTCATCAGAAATGTACAGTTAAAAAAAAGTCATAACAAACTGAGGAATGACTAGACTGGCTGCACCAACATGCCTCTGTAGCCACTAATACCACATATCATGCCTGCTTAACCTGGACATGGACAGCATTATGATTTGTTGCACAATCCTGCCCCCTGCACACATCCGGTCTCGCTACCACCCCTACCCCAACCTCCAAAATCAGCTCCTTGGCCCAGAATTACCTCCATGTCACTCTTCCTTGTCCCAGAGCTTACGTATGAGGCTCTTTGCCTCATAGGTAAGTACTGGGATGAGGAAGAGTGGGACTAGGAGTAATGAAGAGTACAGGTAGCTAAGTCAGGTATTACCTCCATGTACCTCTACCTCATCCCAGTACTTGTGTATGAGGCAGAGTGCCTTATACACAAGTACTTTCTCATACACACCACTGGGACGAGGAAGAATAGGGTTAGGAGTAATGAACAATCAAGACATTAAACACAAGTATTGGTGCAACACCATTGAGTTGACTGGGATTCAGAACTCCCCCTGAAACTTTGGGCTATGTTTGTTGATTCGACCTGGCTGACCTTTAAAGCAGTTGCCAGACAGAACAGGGCACAGATGTTAAATAACACCTGGGTTTCCCTCTTAACAAGAGCCCAGCTAATACTAACATAAACCATTTCACAGTTAGTACATGCTTTCAAATGCCAAATGTTTTATGCAATTGAAATTGTGATGTGGGTTTAATACTTGCATGCCAGGGGAGTGATTGGAAGGGTAGAGAGCAAACAGGAGACCACTCATTCTCACAGCAGTCCATAAGTGGGTGCTTTCCTTTCAACCTTAAAGGAGAGAGTTAACTGCTTGTAACATTGAAGATACACTAGAATAGTCTCATTAAAATGAGTAAAGAAATGAGATGCCCCCAAACAAATAAGTTTGCCCCTCCCCCACCGCCTATGAAGTTAGAGCCTCTCCCAACATTTGAAGAGTTAGCCAACCCGAAATGTAGGTTTTATTGATCCCCTGAACGCAAACACACACACCAATCACCATATACACACACACACACACAGCCATCCATACATTTAAGTGTGCATTATTTCACCATACCAGCACACCCAGGCAGCCATCCAGACAGTTAAGTGTGCACCCTTTCACCATACATTTAAACCCAGGCAGCCATCAGTACATTTAAGTGTGCACCCTTTCACCACACAGGCACACACACCCAGGCACCTACCCATACATTTAAGTGTGCACCCGTTCACCATACACTCACACACGCACACATCATGGGGTTAAGGGGAGCCCTAATACTTCAAAATGAAATTGGGACTCATTACAAATATACCCGTCTGGATACAACGTTGCCGGTAAACTTACCGGCACAGTTGTTTCCGGACAGGCATATTACATCTCTCTGGCGGTTGCCGTCCCACCCGGCAGGTCAGACCTGCCGGGCAGAATGGCACCCACCCGCAGAGTTTTCATGGAAGCACCGGCACTGTTGTTAATGGTGCCGGTGCTTCCGTGGTCCCCATTCCCATTGAGTCCATTTGCCGGCACCTGACTTCCCGGATCGGCGGGGTTGTAATCCCCTGGTGTTACTGGGAAGTTGGGCACCAGTAAATCATTATGGGTCCAGCGGCAACCTGCCGGTAACACCGGCACGGTTACCACCAAACCCGTAATGAGGCCCTCTGACTTCATAAAGAAATGATTTCCGTTAAGGACCAAACTATAACGGAAATAATTTCTTTGTGAAGGCAGAGTGACTTCTAAAATAAATCATTTCTTTTTGAAGTCATAGGGCTCCCCCCACCCCATGACATGGGGGCCTCGAGCCTAGCGTATTCCATGCCATGGGGAGGGTGGAGCCCTCAGACTTCAAAATACATTTTCTTTTTGTAGTCACTCTGCCTTCATAAAGAAATTATTTCTGTTACAGAAATAATTTCTTTATGAATGAAGACTGAATTCAAAAAGAAAAAATATTTTTGGGAAAAAATAAAATGTGAAAAAAAAATAATCTTTTTTCTCCAGTGGGGCCCCCTCCTAGGACATGTGCTGGTGGGCCCCCCCTGCACTGCGGGGGCTGCGGGGGCCCCTGTTACGTCAGTGAGTGTAAGTATTTGTTTGTCTGGGTGTACATGTCAAGAATGCATGTCGAGAATGCAGTGTGAATATTCTGGGTGTGTGTGTGAGTAAATGTCTGAGAAGAGGTATGGGTGACTGCTGGGTGTATGGGTGTGATTGTGCGTGTGTTTCTGTGTATCTGTCTGTGCGTGTGTGTGCTCTCAGTGGGTGTGCTGTGTAGAATGCAGAGTGAGTGAATGTGAGAGAAGTTGTATGGGTGAGTGACTGGTGAGTGAGTGGGTATGAATGTGATTATGTGTGTGTGTTTGAATGTTCTGGGTGGGTGCTGTTGTAGAGAATGCAGTGTGAATGCTTTGGGTGCATGTATGAGTGAATGTGAGAGAAGATGTATAGATGAGTAGGTGGGTAATTGGGTGTAAATCTGATTGCTGTGTGCGTTTGAATCTTCGTGGTGAGTGCCCGTGTGGAGAATGCAGTGTGAATGTTTTCGGTGCCTCGTGCAAACCAATGTGAGACATAGTGTATGTGTGAGTGACTGGTGGGTGAATGGGTATGAATGTGATTATTTGTGTGTTTCAGGTGCTGGGGGTCTGAGGAGCAGTGGAGCAATCATTGACATTCCCTTAAAGTGGCATAGCATTTTTTACTGGGATTCATGCACAAACCAACTTGTTGAGTGTTATTGCATGGCATTTTGGTGCAGCCAGTCTAGCCATTGCTTACTGTAGCATGACTTTTGTTACTGGTCATGTATGATAAAACAATCACAATAACTATTATATGGCTAGACTGGTATTTTGGTGCAGTCAATCTAATAATTTCATACTGTGGCATGACATTTCTTACTGGGCATCTATGATAAGGCCAGCATGATAAGTGTTCTTACGTGTCTAGCATGGCCTACATTGGAGCCAGTTGGGACAAGGTTTCTTATTTTGAAAGGACAAAGCCAACAGGAGGAGGTTCTTGTGTGGGGGTAGTGGCATATATTGGCAGAGCCAGATTGGGGATTTTTTTTATAGTACCAACACTGGCATTATGGGGAAAGCAAACATGAGTATGTCCTTATATGGGAATACTTGCATGTATTGTGGGAAAGGCATGAGAATGTGTTGGGAAATGCTACGGTGCACTATTGGTGACTTTACTCTACGGGATATTTTCATGAGTTATCCTACTAAACTAATTGTAAACTGTCTGGTTTCTTCCCAAACCTTTCGCATAAACTGTGCTGTATAATGCACCATTTTAACCCATTATTCAAAACATTTTCTCAGCGGGAGAACACCCACAAACCCTATTTAATTTCTTCGGGCTACCTCGCAATGCTTGGTCACTCTCGCATACTTGTGGCTAATATGTACACCACTCCAATTAAAAATGTCACCAGGCAAGCTTTGATTAAAAAACATACATACATATTTCACCTATTACAGTGTGCGTGTGCCCCTGCAGTGGCATGGTCATCATGGGCATTGCACACACATGGTGGTCCAAGCCAGTCTGGAGTGTGGCATGCCCGTGCTCTGTGGAGGAGCTTGTCGGGGAGCAGTATGTCTCACAGTGTGTCCTACATTTTGTGCTACAACACTGTTGAGGACAGTGATAGAAGTGTACTGAACAGAGTAGTGGAACTGTGGTCTCGGCAGGGGAGGCGGCAGGCAGAAGCACAGTGCAACATGTGACAAGGTGTTGCAGCTGCGGCATTGCTATAGTCTAAGTGACTATTAAGTAAGGCTTCTATTACAACTTTACAATTGAACAGACACATGAATGCAAAAATCATCCGTATAGGATGGTGAATATGGTCATAAAAAGTAGAGGAATGGCAAACAGATAAAAATAAAAGCAGTGGAACACCGCTCCCGACCGTTCCTGCTCACTTCGATCACTAGTTGGGGACAATACAAAGAGGGGATAAAAGCCTGCCCTGCCCAAAGCCATCTACCTCCCATGATGCGCCAATGGCCTAGTACTCTGCTGAGAGGTTTTTTAAGAAATCTCCCACCTTCCAAACACAATCTTAAAGAGTGTGATAACTACTGCATAGCACTGGCATTACACAATGAAGGATTCAGGGGTTATGTTTGCTGCTGGTTTAATCAAAAGAGCCAGAAACAGCGAACAGGAGTAGGCTGTTGTGGCAGCAGGCGTTGTGGACCAAAATAAATGATCAAAGGACGGAGTAATATGAGGAGGGGAGGAATTGACATTCACTTATGGTCTCATAGCAAGTGACTGCGCTCATTTGTTTGGTGGATGTGATCAGATGAGGGGCTCCATGTCATCTAAACACCACTGGGGCTTCTTTTGATAATCATTTCTTCTGGTATGTTATTCCAGTTGAAACAAAAGACTACAACTTCCAGAATGCCTTGATCTCTTTATTACACTAAAGCCCAGGACTAGAAACATGTGTTCAGGTGACATGGAGGCACCTTTCCAAACTATGCTCTTTACTGGGAGGCAAAAACAATTTCACTAAGTATGGGAAAAAAGCCATATTTGTACACATGTTTGTTGCTGCCCTTCATGTTTTAGCAAATGGGCCAGAAGTTGGAAAAATTGAAAGCCGGTGGGGATTGCACGTAAGGGGATCGATCCCTTTCATTGTTTGGGAGGTGAGGGGTGCGTGCGTGTGTGTATGTCTGCATGTACCTGTTTTTTATGTATATCAAAGGTAGGAAACAATTATTGTATCAACAATTAATGACAAAGTCAACAGTGTTGACGTGTGTAGCGAAAAACGTTTCTTTTTTGCTACTGCTGATCACATGCCCACAATTGCATGTCCCAGTTATCAGTTATCATCATTTTATAGATTTGGCAGGATCAGTTAATATTAAACCTATTACAGGTATCGTCATACAGTAAGGAACTCCCACCATTGCCAGATACTCACTCAAATCTCAGCTTTTGCCGTCAGACAACAGCAACTAACCCAATTTACTAGGCATTTCAATATGTTGGCATTGCACTTGCATCATATAATTAGGTGATGTTTATAAAGCTACATGTTGATGGAGCCCTTTGTATTCTAAATTCTAAATTTGTATTAATCAGTGCTATTATTGCCCACTGATGTTACTCGACTAATAACCCTCAGAATGAAGAAGGTTCCAGTTGGTGCCACCAGGGTTTCAAGCTTATTGCATGGCATTGTCCCATTCCAAACCGAGCACGTTGCATGGGAGCTATCCACCGGGTATGCAGCTATTTGCCAGAGGTTAACAGTATTTGCCCAGGAACTCGACCCATTAGATAGCATTTGCCATCACTTGCCTAAGTACTCATGCCATTTTTGAGATTTTGCCATCCTATAATCAGGTACTTTCACCATTTACCAGGTTTTCCCATGAAATGCTCCTGCACGCACACCATTTGGCAAGTATTGTTATACTTTGTCTAGGTACACAGATCAGATGGCAACCCCACTGCTTCACCTCATGGCCTACCTACTTCTCAGGTCTTCCCCTATAGCGCTTTGAAGGAGTTTCAAGGCATTCTTTATAATCTCACCTTTATGACCAAAAACATGAGCTACAAAATGAATCCCTGTTTAAAGCATTTTTTATACCTTGTCTCTATTTCTGGAAACAGTGTTTGAGAGGCAATTGGGTGGCTCTTTCTCTTGCAGTTGTGATGTTTCTACTTGATGTGTTGGAGATTTTGAATAGTGATGAATTGTGTTTTTTTATTTGATGGCTATATTGTATGAAGATAAATTGCAGTTTTGAGTCCTCTTTATAGGTCTGTTAAGTGTAAAGTTTTCTGTTCACTGCAGAGCCTCAATAAGAAATATAAGACCCTTAATAATACATTTTAAAAATATATATCATGTTAACTTTGATCATAATTTGAGTAGAGATTAAGGTGCAGCGCATATAATTGCCTCCAATTTGGGGCCCGGCTGAAATACAAAAACATTAGGCCTCATTATAAGTTAGGCGGTAGTCTTGCTGGTAAAACCGGCAGGCTGCTGCCAAACTTACGAAAATTACCGGCGCCCGCGAATGGGCAACCACTGGGGCAGTCCGGCCCCGCCGGACCCGGTAATTGCCCATTTGCGGGCACCGGAAAAGAAATGGGGAGGTCGGATGCTCCGGCACCGTTTATAACGGTGCAGGTGCACCCGACATGGTGTGCCCGCGGTGCCTTTCTGCCTGCCAGGTCCGACATGGTGGGCAGAAAGGCACCCGCGAGCACATCTCGTAGTTTACCGGTCCGGTAACTACGGTACCAGCAAGCTTGCCGGTACCGTAGTTCCCAGACCGGCAAACCTATAATGAGGCCTATTGTCTGCATCATTGAGCTCTACTACCCCTGAAATACAACTATCACAACCTTGCAAAATGACCTCCTAAGTTTACCAAGCCAGCCACCTCCTCGCCTTTACCACACCCTTATTCAAGCACAAGGGCTGGGGAGATGGGGCATCCCTACGCATGGCCTCAGCCTCTAGGACGGCCTCGCGTTCCGATCCAGAACCTTTCCAAACATCATCTTCATCAGTAAGGCCTTCAAAGACTTCATTTTCAGAAGCCTGGGGGCCCAGTAATGTGCCACCATTAGTGCAAGCAATCATGAGATGTTCAGTCATGGCGGAGCAACACAGGATTTTCGATCACTGGGTCCGCGCTTAGAAACCTCTGGGTATTAAACGCGTTATAAATAACTAATTACAATTTATAGTGAAAAGTAGAAAGCAACCTTATGCATCAGGGGATTCTAACGTGGCCGGTGGACGTTACAACACCCTATATGTGTGAACTACTAGCAGTCTTAATGTAACCCATGGTCATGGCATCTACTACAGCATCCTCATCAAACAACTAAGATTGAACTCATGAACATGCAAGAAACTAGCTAGGTGTAACAAGCAAGCATTGGGAACAATGTTGTGCTATGTTACAAGCAGGGATGAAATACCAAACCAGTTCGATGTAACATCCAAGCATATTGTAACTATCTGGCGTGAGATAAAAACTTAACTAGCAAGATAGACAAAGACACTTGTCATTAACATGGCAGGTTTCCACCCTCACATGGTAACCAAACACAATGTCCATGAACATTCCTTATGACAATATTGTGTTGTATTGTCATTTATATAACGCCTTTTACCATTATTATAGTCTCAAAGCGCTGGTAGTGGGAACGCCCTTGGTGGTCCGAAGTCCAGAGTGTTGGAAATCACGGACTAGGAACAGCATGCGTGTGTGCATTTGTCCACAATAAGGCTTAGCGGGCTGGCTGGGCTCCGGTAGAAACAACCCACGAATATCAGGCAGGTGGATGTGTGCTGAGAGAGGTCAGGAGATGGCATGAGTGCTAGAGACTAGCTGTGTGTCCAGCATGCCCAAATTTGTCATAGGTCTTTGCTGCATACTGATGTCAGGGTGTTGAGGCATAGTCGGTTGTAAGTTGGCTTAATAACTTGAAGTGTTCAGCTAGCCTGAGTTTTGTCATAGGTCGTAGCTGCCTTCTACTGCGAGTGGATGGACAGCCATGCCTGCGGCGAATCCCACCAAAATGATGCATTTATACGTACCAAGAGCACCGATGGAGCGTATCTTTGATGTTGTGGTGGCGTCTGAATGTCTGTGGAAAAAGAGACCAGCTACCCTCGTAGACTCTTCTAGGCATCATGGGAGGGCTATCCTCAAGTCTTCTTAGCACAATAGACTGGCTGACCTAGTATATCTACCAGGCGGCTACCATAGGACTTAGGATAGTAGGGTTCTCTAGGCGCCATGGACAGGCTACCTTCATAGTCTTAATAGATATCTTCCTGGTTCTATGTGCGCTCCTAACAGTCGTCAACTAATTGCGATATCAGGATACCAAGGCTGAGTTAGGATCTTTAAGTGTAACGGAGGGATTACCAGCGTAGGTGTAAAGGTGGATAACCTCATGGGCGCAGCACAAATGGCCATTCCCAGATCAATTTATTGTGCACACTGGCCATACGGGTACCAGCCTAAGTTCTTCAAGAGAAATTAGCCTACTAAAACTACGCTGTTTCTTCTAATGCAAGCATGTGCTAAACTTCACAATGCTACATGAGTAACACATTTCCTCTAACAATCCATCTTAGTGTAACTCATTGCTTGTCTTTCATAAATAAGTACAACACATGTCCTACCTCAGCAACCAATCCCTCACAAACAATCTAGGTACAACACATTCCTCTGACAATCCATCTAAGTGTAACGCATTTCCTACCCCCAAAGTCCATCTGAATACGGCACATTTCCTACCCCCAGAAATACATATAGATGCACCTCTTTTCCTATCCCCAACAATCCATCTAATCAAACATTCTCAGCATTCTAATCAAACATTCTCAGCACTTTAGAATGCACAGTAGTAGAAAAATGCATCTGGATTCAAAACTTACAGTAGTGGGAAAAAGCACCTAGATTCAAAATATACTGTAGTGGGGAAAACACCTACATTCAAAACTCAACAGCAGTGAGAAAAAGCACCTAAATTCAAAACTCACAGTAGTGGGAAAAAGCATCTAGATTCAAAACTCACTCGAATTCAACAGTGTAATGAAAAGTCACTTAGATTCAGCATACTGAAATACCAGTTACACAGTTAGGCTATGATATGATATGATATGATATGATATGATATGATATGATATGATATGATGAGTCATTTATAATGTGCCGGTACAAATGTGTTTCTAGGCAGGACAAGACAAGGTAGGGAAAACAGAGGGAAGACAAAGGAAATGATCTTGCTAGGCCTTGTGTCATTCAGATTGGGCAAGTGCAGGGGGGAAGAGAGAGGAGAAGTGCCAGGGGGAGGGAGGAGGGGAAGTGCAGTCTGGGCAGCATTGCTCTAAGTAAGTGCAGCCAGGGAAGTGTGGCAGGGGACTGTAGGGTTACAGATACAACCCCTAAGTGTGCGGTAGGGCCAGGTGCAGTGCAGGGCTACTGGTCATGGAGAAGCCTGGTGCCCATTGAGAGTCTGAGAGTAGCCAGGCACCCGGTCAGCGCATCAGATAGGTAGGTCAGCAGGGGAGATAGAGAAAGCTTAAACAAAAGGGAAGGTCTTGAGCTGCTCCTGGAACCTCAGGTGGTCCGCGTCAAGTTTGAGAGGGGCAGGAAGGCCATTCCCGAGGGAGGCACCTGCAGAGGAGAGAGATCTACCACCCACTCTCTGCCTAGAGAAGCGCCTGACCCTCATAGAGTTGGAGGTGGCTGAGCGAAGGGCTCAAAAAGGAAGGTGCTTAGGAGGCGAGCCCCAGAAAGCCTTTAGGACGATGCAGAGTGTCCTGAACTTGTTCTTTGCAGCCACCAGGAGCCAGTTAAGAGATTTCAGGGCTCAAGAGATGTGATCCCTGGGCTTGATGCCAATAACAAGTCTCGCAATCCTGTTCTGGATTAGTTGCAGAGGCCAGAGAGTAGAGGAAGGCAGATTGAGAAAGAGGCTGTTGCAGTAGTCCAGCCTAGAGGCTAGATGCAAGTAGGTATAGGATAATTAGGTAGTAAAAGTGGTGGTGTTCTACTGAAGTACAGTAATGGCTGCAGCCCCTGTCCACAGCACACTTACCTTATCAATCGCTGTAGGTTGTCTGTTTCAGTTGTCCCCGGAGAACACGGGGAAACATAGAGTGGATCAGCTCATTGGGGAGCTGCTCTTTGCCTTGGACCCTTAGCCAGCTGCCCAGGCAAAGCTGCCCTAAAAGGGCCTCTGAAATGTAATTGCTGCGGTCACGTGAGCGAACACACACCAATTAGAACTAAATGGGTGTTCAGCAGAGTGGGGCAGAGGGTCAGGGAATGAATGATGGTGGATGGGAGAAGGCAGAGGGAAAGCACTCAGAGAAGGCTGCCAGCACAAAGGAACAAGGACACCTGACTGTCTTAGCCAATTGTCAAGGGGTCGGTGGGAGGAGGAAGAAAGCCAGAAACAAACAAAGGACTACAACACAAAGCCAGGGAACCCTACTTGCAGATCAGCTCAAAAAACGGATTGCAAAACAAAGTAAAAACACAGTAAAATCCCTCTGAAAACAACCAATGAACCCAAAAGAACGGTTTGGAAACTCGCAAATCATCCCTTTTTGAGGCACTTTACAAGGCAAAAAACATCCTATACCACCCGTGACCAACACACCCTTCATTAACTCCACAGATTCCTACCAGAGTCCTACCCCGACACCCTAACCAACCAAACACAATGTCCATGAACATCCCTGATAATCATCTTTCCCCTTGCACCCTTTATCAACACAAACTTCATTAATGCCACAGATTCCTACCCTGGCACCCTAAACAAACACAATTTTCATGAACACCCCTGATAACAATATTTTCAATCCCACCCTCAATCAACACATCCTTCATTAAGACCACAGATTCCTACCAGATTCCCATCTCCACATGCTAACCAAACACAATGTTCATGAACATCTCTGTTATTGATCTTTCCTAACCCACCCTTGACCAACACACCATCTATTAACACCACAGATTCCTATCATACTCCTTCCACTGTACCCTTACCAAAGACAATGTCCATGAACACCCCTGATAACCATTTTTCCAATCACACCCTTGATCAATGCAATCTCATTAAGACCACAGATTCCTACTGCTGCACCCTAACCAAACACAATCACCATGAACAACCCTGATAACAATCTTTCCAATCCAACCATTGATCAACATACCCTTCATTAACACCACAGATTCCTACACCGGCACCATAACCAAACACAATGTCCATGAATACCCTTTATAATGATATTTCCTATCCGACCCTTGACCCGACACATCCTTCATAAACAGCCCAGTGCCCAAATGTCCCACCACCACCCTAATCTCCCACTAACCTTAGAGGCACAATGGGGGTCATAACAAGTTGGGCGGTAAGGGTTAACGGTCACCGGTAATTATGCCGGTTCTGGTAAAACCTTACCGCCCTATTCTGAGGTCCCTTAGCGGGTCCCAGCAGGAACGGCTGGTCTGACAGCCGTTCTCTGCGGGTCCCGTTAAGGGACCTTGCAGCTAATAACAGGCCCGCAATTTGTGGGCCTGTTATTAGCGCCTTCCCCATTCCCAATGAGCGCTAACAGCGCCATGGCTGCCTCCAAACTCGTAATGACCCCCAATGTATTTATTTTCAAGCGTGTTGGTGAGGGTTCCCTTCTTGATCACCTCTGCATCCTTAGGCGGGCAACTGCAAATGAGTCATTGGATGAGGAAGATTACCTTGCAACAAAGCGAGGTCTAGGCTCTCTACCCAGGCACAGTGTCCTCGGTAGCACATTATCTGGCTCTGTCTACTCCTGACCCTCTTCAGTGAACTGGTCATCAATGGATAGACTCAACTAGTTTGAAGAGCTGTTTCATGCAGGTGTGGCAAGATAACATGGGGAAACAGCTCCTACGATGTGACCAATCGTGGCAGCAGGTGTTGGGGGGCCGTTAGCATGACAATCCACCTGGGTGGCAAGAGTCTACTATAGCAGATATTTGGCCACGCTATGGCAGTAGCTGCAGCAGAGCTGGTAGTGGTGGTGACATTGGTGGGTCCTGTTGAAGAACGCATGGCTGTTTTGGGTGTATTAGTGGGTGGTGTTAGTGCTGTCTGCGGCAGTGGTGAGGTATGCCTTCGGATGCAGATTGACCATGCTCAGATTCATCATCCCCCTCTTCCTCGTCACCTCTTCAACGCATTTCACTCAGTGGAATGGTTTTATCTACTTACATGGACATCTCTTGCTGGCTGTACCTAGTGGCTGGAGTTACAACTCACTTGTGGTCAAAATCCATCTTTGGGGCAGAGGGGGTGCGTATCTCTGGTTTTAGGCAGAGGTAGACGTGTAACAAAAACGGTAATGCACTTTAACCCCAGTGGAGGTGGCATGAGTGGTGTGGGTTCGCGGGCCGGTAGATGGCCAAGTGGTTGGGTTGTCAAAGAAATTCTGGAAATGCACTGGAGGTGACCATTTATATTTGTAATGTTATGTTACATTATGTTATATGGCATTTGCATAGCACCTGTTGCCATTGGTATGACCTTATAGCTCTGTGGAGTGAACGCCCTTGGAGGACTGAAGTCCGAGGTGTGAGATTTGAAAGAGGATTCTAGAATGCGTGTATGCAATTTTAGCCAGCACGAAGGTAAGAAGGGGTGGCTAAGTTCCTGCTATTGACCCATGGAGATCTGGATAGTGGATGGGTGCTCAGTTAGATTGTCAGGAGAGTAAGCGAGTCAAGGAGACTGTGTACAGCTGGACCGAATGTATTTATGGCAGTGGTGATGTGTGTTTTGAAGTTGAGTAGTGGATATTGCAGATGAGTGTGAGTGGGTGGCTGTCTCCCAGGAAAGATAAAGCTATGTTCCATTATGATGGAGTGTCACACGTACCAGTGAATCGAAGCTGATATCTAGTTATGATGAGGTTATGTAGATCGTACCATGCGGATTGGATGGGCACCTTTCCGTGTGTGCTAGGTACTGTCTTTTAGTCTCCTCGGGTGGCTCATCTGGTGCCCTCGCCTTCCTGTTTGGGCCGGGGGAGGGATGTGGACTAGGTCAGTCAGGATACAGAAGGGAAGAGCCAGGTCTTGAGAGACTTCCAGAAAGCTAGGTGATCCCCTATGTGGCAGATGTTGAATGGAATCAAGTTCCAGGCAGTGAGGGCTTGGACGGAAAATGAAGAACCACCTATTCTGGTCGATTTTGCAACTGTGATCAAGAAGAGCAGAGCTGTGCCTGATCTAAGGTTTCTGGTGGGACTGCAGGGTATGAGTTTGTGTTGTAGATATTCTGGTCCTGTGTTGTGCAGTGCTCGGTGATGGATGCACATTGCCTTGAAGGTGGATCAACACCCGATCGGCAGCCAGCAAAGCACAGGTGCAATGTGTTATCTGGGGCATAGGGAAAGAAGGAGGGTTGATGTAGTGTTTCCTGAGTTGTGATGCCGGTGCCCCACGCTATAGGGTGTCAGCATAGTCTAGACTTGAGAGGACGATAGCCACGATCGCAGTGACTCTGTGTAGGAAGGTCAAGTAGGGGAAGATGCGTCGGGGGATGTGTGAGTGTAGGTAGCAGGATTTTGTCACTGAGTTGATTTGACGTGACAGTGTCCATAGTGCATACAAGGTTATTTACTGTGTTGGAGTTAGAGGGGCAGGGCCTGGAGAGAGTGGCCACGGGGTGGGTTAGGGGAAGAGGGCAGTCTTCCAGCAGATTATGATTTTAGATTTTCTGAGGGTTGAGAAAGAGGTGGTTAGCAGTCATCCAGTGGTCGATTTCTGTGATTTAAGATGCGAGGTCAGAGGATGTGAAGGAGGAGTCCTTTGGAATCTTGAAGATGATTTGGGTGTCATTTGCGTAGATGTAGCATGACAGGCCATGTGAGTGGATGAGAGTGGGGAGGGGGCTCAGGGAGAGGTTAAAGAGCAGAGGGGAAATAGAGGCGCCCTGTGGACTTCAGAGGCGATGTGTGGTTGTGTGATGAACTTGAGAGATGATGGCTGGCTGCGTGATGGACTTGAGAGGTGATGGTTAATTGCGTGACGGACTTGAGAGGTGATGGGTGGTCATGTGATGGACTTGAGAGGAGATGGGTGGTTGCATGATGTACTTGAGAGATGATGGCTGGCTGCGTGATGGACTTGAGAGGTGATGGGTGGTTGTGTGAAGGACTTGAGAGATGATGGCTGGCTGCCTGATGGACTTGAGAGGTGATGGGTGGTTGCGTGAAGGACTTGAGAGGTGATGGGTGGTTGCGTGATGGACTTGAGAGATGATGGCTGGACTTGAGAGGTGATGGGTGGTTGCGTGAAGGACTTGAGAGGTGATGGGTGGTTGCGTGATGGACTTGAGAGATGATGGCTGGCTGCGTGATGGACTTGAGAGGTGATGGGTGGTTGCGTGAAGGACTTGAGAGATGATGGCTGGCTGCGTGATGGACTTGAGAGGTGATGGTTAATTGCGTGACGGACTTGAGAGATGATGGCTGGCTGCGTGATGGACTTGAGAACTGATGGGTGTTTGCGTGATGGACTTGAGAGGTGATGGGTGGTTGCGTGATGAACGTGAGAGGTGATGGCTGGTTGCGGGATGGACTTGAGAGGTGATGGG
The DNA here is from genome assembly GCF_040938575.1 of Ambystoma mexicanum. Classification (NCBI taxonomy): domain Eukaryota; kingdom Metazoa; phylum Chordata; class Amphibia; order Caudata; family Ambystomatidae; genus Ambystoma; species Ambystoma mexicanum. The sequence continues at coordinate 95,669,164 of NC_090923.1, read as the reverse complement.
TGGCCATGTGATGTACTTGAGAGGTGATGGGTGGTCATGTGATGGACTTGAGAGGAGATGGGTTGTTGCGTGATGGACTTGAGAGGAGATGGGTGGTCATGTGATGGACTTGAGAGGAGATAGGTGGTTGCGTGATGGACTTGACAGGGGATGGGTGGTTACGCGATGGACTTGAAAGGTGATGGGTGGTTGCATAATGGACTTGAGAGGTGATGGGTGGTTACGCGATGGACTTGAAAGGTGATGGGTGGTTGCGTGATGGACTTGGGAGGTGCTCAAGTGAATGGTAAGAGAAGGGCTCCGCCGTTGCCCTAACGGCCGTGAAGGGACTAGTCTGTTGGGAGATGCCTGACTTTAAACTGTGCAGAGGCAACTTTTGGTGGCAAGGGGAGCAGATAATAGGGCACCAGCGGGAGGCTAGGGGCATCCTGGGCACCAGGGGGGTACCAAGAGAGGCGACTGGCCCCTACGCGCCAGCCCTCCGCTCCCCCTCCCCCCCCGCCCTCCGTCACTGACTTTGAAATGAAAAAGACTCTGCCCGCGTGTGAGGCTTAAGAGAGTGAGACAGGCCCATCTGTTCGTCACTTTCCGCACATGGGTTTTCATTTTTTATATTATACACACTTCTGAATTCTTAGGCTTCCAAAGGAATGTGTTTGTGGGCGCGTGCACCGATATCTCCGCGTTTGAATGCACGAGCACGTGCGCAGATTCAGCTATGTCCCTGGAAGGATATTTTTAGTACGCTGTCGGTTTGTGAATGCGGCTCTCTCACACTTTGGAACACCGCCCACGCATGCCTTTTTAAAATCAAGCGAAAACCCACCAAGGCACCACAAATAGAGGATGACGCAAACGTGAAAAAGAAGGCAGCAGGGATCATGGAAATGCGAGCGGGGCAGTGGGGTGCAATGCAAGCGGCACACAGCTGACTGCACCCAAAGTACATCCTCAGGTGAGGGGTGTCATGCAAGAGAGGCACACCTCACGTGCCATGCAACACACACACCTCACTGCACACACAGTGCATCCTCAGGTGTGGGGTGCCATGCAAGAGACACACACCTCACTGCAGCCACATTGCCTCCCAGGTGTGAGGTGCAATGTAACAGGCTCAAACCTCACTGCACCGACAGTGCCTCCTCAGGTATGAGGTGCAATGCAACAGACACAGACCTCACATCAATGACAGTGCCTCCTCGCCGACAGTGCGTCCTCAGGTGTGAGGTGCAATGCAACAGACCTCACTGCACCCACAGTGCCTCCTCAGGTGTGGAATGCTTGCAAGAGACACACACCTCACGTGCCATGCAACACACACACACAAACACACACACACCTCACTACACCTAAAGTGCATCCTCAGGTGTGGGGTGTCATGCAACAGACACACACCTCACTGTACCCACAGTGCCTTCTCAGGTATGAGGTGCCATGCAACATACACACACCTCACTGCACCGACAGTGCCTCCGCAGGTTTGGGTTGCCATGCAACGGGCACAACCTTCACTGCAGCACATATTGCCTTATTGGCTTTGGGTGCATTGCAAGCGGCGCACACTTCAATGCACCCACAGTGCCTCCTCCAGTGTGGGTGCCATGGAACCTGCACACATTTCACTGCAGCTCATGTTGCCTTCTTGGTTGTGGGGGTTAGCCGCACACAACGCAATGGACCTCACCATGTCTCTACAGGTGTGGAGTGCCATGCACACACCTCACTTCACTCTCTAGTGCCTCCTTACTTGCCTTCACTGCTGACATGTGTCCTGGAATCAATGTGCAGATCGCTTCACTCCAGCGTGCCTCCTAAATTCTTGTCTGTCATGCAAGCAGTGCACACCTCAATGTGCCTCCAGAGGGGTGGGGTGCCATGCAAGTGGTGCAGATCTCAATGCATCACACAGTACCTCCTGAGGTGTGGGTGTCTTTCAAGCAATGCACATCACAATGCACCCCACTGTGCCTCTTCCAGTGTGTGGTACTATGTCATGAAAGTGGTGCCCGCCTCACTGCATGACCCTTTGCCTCAAGTGCAGAGTGTCAATCAAGTTATTGGCACCCAACTGCATCCCACTGTGCCTCCTTAGATGTGGATTGTCATGCGGGGGACCCCAATTCTATGCGCCCCACTGTGCCACCCCAGGTGTGGGACTTCATCCAAGCAGCACACACCTCACTGCAACTGACTGTGCATTTTCAGGAGTATTTGCATTTGTATTTACAGAAGTGTTGTTTCAAACAGAAATGACTTACAAAATAGGCAATAACAGAGAGAGGCAGACTAGGTTAGGGACCCTTTTCATAAGAGCATTGTTTGATGGGGAAGGGGTGAGAATGAGTACATTTACCAATGACAGGAACTGGAGGACATACCAAATATGAAGTCAGTATTAACACATTTAAACATTAGCTAGAGTGGTCCTAAGGGCATACTGCAGGAGAGATGGATCAGGCGGTTAGTTCCTGTTGTAGGGGCTCCTTCCAATGCTAGCAGGTGGAGTTTGAGCCTCGTATTGAAGAGTTCTAGTGGTGCAGTGGCTTTGATGGCCAGGGAATGATGATCTGATATGATAGGTGAGGAAATAAGGGCTCCAGGCAGCAGTGATGAAGAAACAGTAATTTATTTTATTACAGCGACAGCGGCCTATGAGAGCCGAGTGCCAACATGGCTCTCTCCCTGCAGTCTCTACTGTAACTCATCAACATTCTTAGAATAACATTCTTAGAACTTAATGAGCTCATAGTGCAGCTCAATGTTTAACTAGGATCTGGTAATACATTTTTATGAACTTGTTTTAGCTTACACTTACATCATAACACATCTCATCCCTTATGTGCATACAGCTGTTTACTCCACATAATAATCCTTAAACCAGCTGGGTTTGTTCTTGACTCTATTTGAATGTGTCTCTGCTGCAGACCTTGAATTGTTGTCAGCTATGCATTCTCCACCTCTGTATTGCACACTTGCAGTAAACTGTCCCAGCATCTCAATAGGGGATTCCGCATAGCCGCAGGGCCGAATTCTTGGTGGATCCAGCATTGATTCATCCTTTTTTAGGACATCTTTAAATGTCTCTTTAGAAATGATGGTCCATGGGGAACATGTGTCAACTTACATGAGTATTTCTTGACCATCAATTACAAAAACATCTGTTGGACCTTTGCTGTCTCCTCCTCCAATGGTCGAAATCTCGAAGACATGTCTGGGGTTGTCTTGCGAGGAGTATACCTCCTGTATGTTGTAAGCTGAGTGAGCACCTTCTTCTTGGTTGTCTCTGGTTTCTAAGACATTTATTGATGACCTCTTGCATACATTAGCGAAATGTCCTCTGGTCCTACACTTGAAACATTCAGCATTCCTTTCTGGGCACGAAGGGTAATTCGGACCATGCTTGACACTGCCACATCTGGTACACTTCGCACCCCATGTTCCTTTCCTGCTTGTATTGACATTAAGTCTCTTCCTGTGATGAACTGCGCACACAGCTTGGGTACTCTGTTTCTCAGACTTCAGTTCTTTGACATATTGTGAGGGTTGTTCTATGCTTCTGGCTAGGTCCACTGCTTCATCCAACTTCATGTCTTTTGCCAACAATTTCTCCTGTATCCTAATATTATTTGTGCACCTCACTAACTGATCTCTAATTAACGAGTCAGATAGATGTTCGAATACACAGGAGTGGCTTAATGTTCTTAATGAGGCTATGTACGTTTCCACAGATTCTGAGGACTCCTGCGTACGCTGAAAGAACTTGTGCCTCTCGAATGTAACATTTATTTTAGGCTCAAAATGATCCTTGAGTTGTTTAATTGCAAGGGCATATTCATCTGTGTCCTCCGCTTCACCAGCTTGTGCACTGCCTAACCCATCAAACACTGCACGGCCTTCCACACCAAGATTGTGAAGTAATAATGCCTTTTTGAGAGTTGAGCTGAATCTCTCTCCTCCCATTGCCACCAGGTAGTTTTCAAACATGTCTTTCCACCTGTCCCACCTAACTTGGGGGCGTCCAGGTTCATTCAAAAATGACATTGGCGGAGGTATTGAAGCTGCCATGTCTTAAGCGGTAAAAAGGTGGTAAAGAGTGGGCTTGCTGGATGCAACCAATAGACTCTGGATCAGTTCAAGTATGCTCAGTGGATGCACAGACTGAGCAGTGACAGTGCTGTGCTATGCAGACAAAGGGATCAGTCTTGTATGGGTACAATCCCTTGTGTATGATGTCACAATCCCCCTTACATCAGTCTGAGTTGGAACATGATGGCTGCTCATCCACAGAATGGATACATGTCATAATGGCTGGCTCCTGAAACTTGCCAGAACTGCATGGGCAGGTTGCTCAGCAACGCTAATGTCAATGCTAGGGATCCTTGAAAGTAAACACTGTTGCTTTGAGACAGGGTCAATACAGTAATGGGGAAGGCATGATTACACCCCCAGGGGACGCGCCTGCTGACCTGTTGTTCCGCTCCTCCTGACCTTCCTGCAGCGTCCGCTGTCGCACGGGATTGTGGAATAATGCAGGCCGCGCTATGACGAGACTTCAAAGGAGTACGGAGACACTGCTGAGAGCCATCCTCATCGCCATTGAGGAAATAAGGGCTCCAGGCAGCAGTGATGAAGAAACAGTAGTTTATTTCATTACAGCGACAGCGGCCTATGAGAGCCAAGTGCCAACATGGCTCTCTCCCTGCAGTCTCTACTGTAACTCATCAACATTCTTAGAATAACATTCTTAAAACTTGATGAGCTCATAGTGCAGCTCAATGTTTAACTAGGATCCGGTAATACATTTTTCTGAACTTGTTTTAACTTACACTTACATCATAACACATCTCATCCCTTATGTGGCGACGAGGATCTGGGAACATACTCCATAGAAAACGGAGTCACAGCACCACAAGAGAAAGAAAACGGAGCACGGAAAGAGAAAGAGAGGGGAGTACCGTACATGCCGGACAAGTGATAAGGAGGCCGAGTCATCACTAACAGAGGTGAGGAGAAGCGAGAAGCGGAGGGGGACGCCAGGCGCCGCATGCTTGGGAGCCGGGCGAATGGGCTCATATAGTGACAGGAGAGTGCCGGTCCTAGTGAAGCTGGTGTGATTGGCCCCAGGGCAGGGAGACATTCACCGGGTCCGGAGGGCAGCCCCATATCGAAGGAGTCATCCCTCCATAAACGTTTGTAACGACGCTAGTTCGGCAACGGGGCTGTCAATTTGAGTTTACGTGTCTTCGTAATGCAGGGCTGCATTTGAGAGTGGCGACAGTGCTATTGAGAGCAGATATGAACTGACGTGCCATACTTCACAGAGGGCTTTAGTCAGCCTACTAACGACCGTTTGACACCACCGGAGATCATTCAAGTCTCACTGCTTTTGTGTGACTGATGACGTCACATAGAGAGTGTGGGGAGTAGGCAAACCGACAGAACGTTTACTTCAAAGTTCCTCTCACCCATTTTCCTAAGGCTGCCATACTCGGAATTCGTTTTGCAATCATCTACTTTGAATGCTCTGAACTTCAGAACTAAGGGCCTTGCACAGCGTGATACGTGACTTTCCATACCAGGAAATAAAAGGTGTTATACAAATGGAGAGTGGAGCAGCCGGGGATAGCGCGGCTACACTGTCACGTGTGGAGGTCGGGGAGCTTAATGTCAAAAGTTTTCCTTGTGCGCATCGGAGTAAAAGGAGAAACTGTGGGGAGAACTTGGAGCAGCGCACACTACAGTCAGCAGTTGAAGCTACTAAGAGGGAAGTCATTATAAATAGTATTGTTTGTGCACAAAGGGCAAAGCTGCATGAATGTTTGGATGCATATTCTACTGAGCAACCAGCTGTTGACAATGCCGACCAGGAAGGGCACACAAATAGAATTGTTGGATTTGCTGTTGGTTCAGAGTCGCCGTCAGGGTTGCAAGAGAAATTAGATATTGACCGGAGGGTGGAAAACGCAATTAGCATCCTAGAAGAGCTTGACCCTGACTTTATTAATTTTTTTAAGGAACTATCTTGCTATCAAAGGGAATATTAAGTGTTCCTTACTATCTTGCGCTCAGTTATGGTCTCATACTAAGTTTGCTTTGAAGCCATTTTAACATGTTTGTATGTGGGGGTCTTCTCTCATGGCTGAATGAATTGGAGTGACTGAACTTGAACCGTTTTATAATGTTTCACTATGCACAAATTTATTTTGCCAATATCAAACAGGGGAACGTTTATTTTGTTCTTTCTTCTCTATTCGCAAGCACAAGTATTTCCATGTTTTGCAAACCTTATTGATCAATCTCATGTATTACAGTTGGTACATTCATTTTATTTTTCCACCACATGCATTTTCATGGTGTGTGGGGGAAGCACATTACTGAAACAAATGCTTAATTGCTGAATGATGCTTTGCAAGGTTATGCAGCTGTATACACGATTGCACTTGATTTACTTGTTGTTGTCTCCAATTGATATTTTGCGGATTTTGTCTGGTGCAAGTTTTTGGTGGTCTTCCTGGCTTCAGGTGGTCGTACCATATTTTGGGGGACTGGTCATCCTCGTCTCCAATGAGGAAATAAGGGCTCCAGGCAGCAGTGATGAAGAAACAGTAATTTATTTCATTACAGCGACAGCGGCCTATGAGAGCCGAGTGCCAACATGGCTCTCTCCCTGCAGTCTCTACTGTAAATCATCAACATTCTTAGAATAACATTCTTAGAACTTAATGAGCTCATAGTGCAGCTCAATGTTTAACTAGGATCTGGTAATACATTTTTATGAACTTGTTTTAACTTACACTTACATCATAACAATAGGTTATTTACAACACGGTTAATACCCAGAGGTTTCTAAGCGCGGACCCGAGGATCGAACCTGTGTTGCTCCGCGTCGTTTTGTTTCCAAGGCAATCAGGTTGCCCCTGAACTATCCTCCCGAGGCAAGTCGGTGGAGTGTGGCAAGTAAGGAAAAAGGAGTAAAAGTGGGAGAGGGCACCAGGAAGAGGGGGAGATGATTAGGTTTTGAAAAGGTGATGAGCAGAGAGTTCAGGAATACAGCGGGCTTCAGTCGGTGAGGTATTAGAAGGCAAGAACGTGGACAGATTTATAGACAAGCAGCAGGAATTGAAAGTGAGTGGTTTCACATGGAGAGCCACCCATTGCAGGGACATTGGGTAGAGGAGGGTAGGATCTACCAAGGTGGAAAGAGTGAAGATGCAAAGTTGTGGACCTTGTTGAGAGGAGCATAAGAGGGAGGAGATACACCAAGATGTAAACTTGCACAGTAGTCGAGTTGTTGAGAACAAGAGAAACAAGTTCTTAGTTGAGTGGTGTATGGTGTGGGCAGATTTTTGTTTAGGAGGTTGAATCTGATTGCAGTCACAATGATGAACTGGAAGAGTTTAAGGCCACTGTCAAAGAGAATCCCAAGGTTGCAAGCCGTGGTGTGGAGATGAAGTCGGGGGGAAGAGATAGGATAGTGGGGTTGGCGTTGGAAGCATGGCAAAGGTTGACTTTCATCTTTGAGGAGTTGAGCATGAGGCAACATGATGTATACGAATTGCTCGTATCAAATTGCCCTTAGCCGATTTGGCCGAATCTTTGACCGAAAATATATGCGGGGGAAACCCCCCCTTCCCCTGCCAAATCCCTCTATATTATTTATTACCCCAAACACACATACATTTTCGGTCAAAATGGCCGCAAAATAATTCGACCAAATTGGTTGCGGGCAATTCGCCCTGATCAACTTGGGTAATACCGAGGCACCATAGAGCCACGCAGTGGGGGATGGCAGGTAAGCAGTTGGCTATGCGTTCAGAGATTGCTGGGGTGAAGGCGATGGAGATCTGAATATTGTCAGGAAAGAGTTGCCAGCTAAAGCCAAAGAAGGAGTTGAGTTTGCTGAAGAAAGAGGTGTGTAGGGTTAGAAGGTGTGGACCTTGGAAGGGTCCTTGAGGAACACCCATTAGAAAGAGTGTCAGGGAGGAGATGCTGGAGTCCCATGAGATGCAGAAGGAGGGGCCAGAGATAGGAAGACACCAAATTGAGTAAAGTGCCCTTGAAGCCAAGGAGGGAAAGAGTTTGAAGGAGGAAAGGATGGCCGACAGTGTCCACTGGGAGGAGTACTGGGAAGGAAGTGCTGGGGTTACATGAGATAGAGAAAGAGTGGTCAGAGAGTTATGAGGACACTCAGTTGAGTACAGTTCCCTTGAAGCCAAGATGTGAACGAGTTTGACAGAGGTATGATGCATTAAATACAGTAGAAAGGTCTAGAAAGATGAGAATGCAGTCAATCTGAAAGTGGTGGATAGTGGTGAGAGAAGTGGTGACGTGGAACAGAGCAGTCTCATTGGAGGAGTGTTTGGACTAGTATCCAGATTGGAAGGAGACAGCAGGTGAGTGAACCTCAAGATAGTGGACTATGCAGCTGAAGAAAGCACTCTCAGGGATTTTAGAGTGGTAGTGAAGTAGGGAGACCGCTCTGTAGATGAGGGGTTGTAAGGGCCAGTACTGTGTTTTGTAAGAGACCAGTTTAGAAAGAGGCGTCGAATAAGGTGGAGAGGTGAGCGGAGGTGACAGGTGAAATTTCCTTAACATTTTGAGTGAATTGGAGATCAGGAGGGCTTGGCAGAATAAAGGATGGGTAGAGGTTCAGTGGGGGTTGTGAGGGATAAGTTAGCTAGAGAGGAGGGAGTGGGGAAGATGGGAGGAGGAAATAATAAGGGAGTGGGTGGGAGTGATAGAGGGGCGAACATGGTGTCATCTATTTGGGTGATTTTAGAGGAGACGCAGGAGGCAAAGTCATTGGCAGAGAGAAAGGAGGAAATAGAGCGGTACTGAAGGGGGGACGCACAGTCTGGAGGCTCCATGATGAGAGTTTCCACGGGTAAGAGTGGAGAGAGAAAACAACATTAGTGTAATAGGAGAATTTGGCTGTGTTGCAAGCTATAGTCATGTTAGGTAAAGAGTACTAGTAGGCAGCGAGAAGAGTGGGGATCGGTCGGCGATAGTGGCATAAGCACCGATACACGGATGTCCGCAGAAGCTGGATGACTGTGGCGATCCATGGTTGAGGACGCAGGCGGGAAGAGGTAAAGGAACTGGGGAAAGGTGAGCTCAATGGAAGTGAGCAAGTGGAGGAGAGTGCGCTTGAAGAGAGATATTGGCTTAATTTTACATTTGGTTTTTTTTGAGCGATAGCAGTGGGAGAGTGGAGGAGGAATAGACATTGGGAAGTGAAAAAGAGAGTGGTCAGAGTGGGATGTGTCAATTGTGGGAGCGGATGAGACCAGGCTAGCAGACAGGAACCCCAATGCGCCTCCATAGGTGTGGGGGGTGCCATGTAAATGGTACGCACCTCACTGAACCCCACTTTGCCTGCTCAGGTGTGGGATGTCATGCAAGTTGTGGAACCCTAACTGCACCCCATTACGCGTCCTTAAGTACGGGGTGTCTGCACGTGTTGCACACCACACTGAATCCCACTGTGCATCTTCAGGTGTGCGGTGCAGTGTACGCGCTGCACTCCTTATCACACACCACTGTACCACCTGTGGTGCGGGGTGCCGGGTATACCACTGCGCATCGCTGTGCCTCATCCGGTGCAACATGCTATACAAGCACCACTCCCCTCACTACACCCCATTGCACTGCCTCTGTTGGTGGCAGACCACAAGATGTTTTTATTGACAGCTTTACATGCCAGCCCAGACTGCCCGGGTGCCTCCCTGGGGTTTCTGGTAATGTCCAATTAAATTCATTAGATGACTGGTGCGTTGTCCTATTGTTTGCAGTCGGTGTTTCACAGTCATTCTCTTACACAATGTGTGGTTTTGCGACCACAGTCAAAATATTTTGTATCCACGCCTTTCTGGGAAGCGCGCGTCAATGCCCACTAAAGGCCTACATGGCGTCAGGGAGTCCATAAACTAGATGGGGGGTGCGGTAGTAGGTGTCTGGAAGCAGAGATGTACTGACCTACAAGGAAACCTAGAGGCTGGGGCCGCTGATAGGGGTGCATGGCTGGGGCAAGTCACTCACATTTGGAGGTAATGGAATTACTGCCACTTTTACCTCACTGTCGAATTATCATGAAGTAGCAGAATGAAAGAGTTAAATGCTCCACTTGAACGCCAAACACTTGGTGGATTTACCACTTCAAAATTACCGCTCGCTGGAAATCTTCAAAATTCAAAGTGGAGTCCAAAGGACTGCAAAAATTAGGAGTTACTCTGCCATTGATACACTCCTAATCCTGTGGTAAATCTGCTGGACTGAGTGGTAATCGAGTTGTGTGGTAACTCCATGTAAATACCACAAAAATTGACCACCAAACTCGCGATGAGGGCCAAAGTGTGAATTTAAATATCTCAACTAAACCTTATCTAGAGAACGGAGGATAGCACAGGGGCAATGGGCTGGTCTTGGAAGCAAGACCACGCAGAGCAACAGAGGTTGGAATCCTGGATCCCCGCTTAGAAACCGAGCTCTGGTATCAAGTGGTATAAAAAACCAATAAATAAATAAATAGGCAGTAAGTCATTTGCATAGTTTGGAGAAGCAAGATGCTTCGTGTCTGTCAAATAACAGACCTCAACTACCACCCTCCTGAGGCCATTTATCCAAGGATGGTGGTGTGGTAGTTTGCAGCCGCACCCTGACAAAGCCAACCTTGTAGTGGATGAGCAGATAAGCACAAAAGGTTAATCTCCTCCTTTTTTCAAGAGTGTGCTGTTGAAAGGTAATTGGGTGGGTTGAGGGGTTGGTACAGTGTTGACACATCACACCTACCCTGTGAATGCCTGAGGGAAATTGCTAGAGGAGACAGCGCAAGCATTTGGTTGGTTAGACTCCATGCAAAGAGAGCTTCAGGACAAATATGTTTTAAACTATCTGACCATACCAGCAGAACAAAGGAATACAGAATTGTTTTAATCCCGGAATAAAAGATTACAACTTTTGATGTTGCTGATATCCATATGAATTGGTAGCACATGTTTGTTATAGGAAAATGTTTTATAAATAAACTTTTTTTTAAAAAAAAGACTTTACGAGAGAAAGTCAGGCCTTTATTTTTGTCACCCGGGTTACTACTGTATTTCTCTCCCTGGTCCATTTCTCAGTGAATATCACCGGATCCTTTTCAAGCCTTCGGCGCATTATTGTGATCTTGGCAGATCTTCAAGGAAATGATCAAGGGTAGTAGGATTCCTGAGAATTGCACTTTTACGACTCGGTTTATTCAAACTTCATACAAGAAACTACTTTTAGGACAACTTCAAATGTTCTATGACAATCTTGCTAAGTCATAAGACCAGTTGTCAGATAATATGTTCCCCATAGCTGTAATAACTCAGGAGTAATCATGTCTTGTGATGAAATCTGAGATAAGGTCTGAAATAATCAGATAGCCCGATAAATTTGAAGAAATTGACTGTCCTGGGGGATATAAACTTTGATAGTGGTCACTTGGGTCTCAAAACAGTGTGCGTGCTGTCTCCATGAATGTGTGCGTTGATAGGCAGAGGAGCCACCTGAGTGGTAATAGTCATTCAATGGCTTGTACATAAGAGGACAGCGCTTTGAAGAATAAGCCGGTAAGCATTTGAATGAGAAGGCGAGTGAAGGAATTCTAACAGTATCATTTATTCCCTCATGCGTCCTTCATCCCGACTTGCTCATCCACCACCTGGAGACTTTCAGTTTTTAATGGTTGGAAGAATGTGAGCAGTTTGGGATGAAAGTCGGATACTTCACGCATCCATATATTGCACGGTGCATACATTTTCCTATTCTCCAAGTCTGCCTTGTAGCAGATTTCAGGTAACCCCATAATTATTAGAATAAACCTTTCTATATCATACATGATATGATAGGTTATTTATAACGTGCTTATACCCAGACGTTTCTAAGCGCGGATCCGTGGGTCGAACCTGCGTTGCTCCGTGTCGTCTTGCTTCCAAGGTGAGCATGTTGCCCCTGAGCTATCCTCCCGATCTACCTAGCAGTACTGACATGCTCTCAGGATATCCTTAACATTCTTGCCCCACTGCATCTATCCCTACTGTGTGTGGCACTTTTCGGCTCTTTCCCATGCTCTGATCTTTTCCCTACTTTTTTGATTGGATCTGGTTATTCCAAATCTTAGGCAAGTGAAAGGAAGCGCCCCCAATTCAGCACGATCCTCCCCGCAATGAGAGACAATAAGGGACTCTCCCGTAGTGGGAATAAGACCAAGACAGAGTGCGGGTGAGCGTAAGTGGGAGTTTATCCAAGGATAAGGCATGCAAAGAACTCTGCAACCTACGAGAGCGCTCTGCCTGACAATAGCAAAGACAGGCGTATTTCTAATACAAAAAACGTCATCAACACCTAAACACTATAGGGGGCACAAGTCAATTGGGATTGGGTGGTGTCGACTAACTATAGGTGTTGCTGGCGCGGGGTTGGTCTTGGCGGGACGACGTCACTGGTCAGCCTCGTGGGTTGGGTTGGGCCTGGCAGGCCGGCTTGAGGTCATCCATGCGGTGTTGATGTGCTGGGGCAGCCTGTGACAATAACGAATACCTTTCCTGTCTCATTTGCCCTAGGCCATGCACACTACAGTTATTCAGAAAATGACATTTACGTTCATTAATAAATCGCTTCACCAGCTTATCTTATAAAATAAACACAACACATGAGGAATGCACCTCGTGAGAGGTCTGGTGGTTGTTGGTTGGGGTGAGATTTACCTGTGTCTTATTGACCGGTATTTTAGGTCACGGGACGGGGCTCTGGGACCTGGGCCGAGTGATACATGTCTGTCTGCTGCGTTAGAAGTTATTATATAGATGGGTCTCTGTGTCTTGTCCCAATGATGGGGGTCGTCCTTACACGGGGTCAGGATTCTTGGGGGGGTTCGTGGGGATTTATGAGAGGGTGCTGGTAGATCAGTGGGTTCATCCGTGGGTTTATTACCGTGCTGTAAATAACACAGGTGGCGGGCTGTGGCCTTGGTTGCGGCGCCGGGGCCTCTGACTCTCTGAAGTAACGCCAGCTTGGTTGGGGGAGGTGAGGGAGCGCAGCACAAGTCTTAGCTTTTTTATCTGGCAGGCTTGGTGGGGTGGGAGAGGGAATGACCTTGCATATACTCACAAAGGTATTTTCCTCGTGCGTTGCTGATCAGTGAATGCAGAAGTTTTATACTGTTCTGCCTTATTTTAACGTTATTCAGACACACATATATATATATATATATTTCATTTTCGTTACACATTTCTTTAATACAGTCGGTTCCAGTACCTTTTCATTACCTAACATTATGTTCACTACATTGTGTGCGTATTGTATGTACATTAGACGTTATACGAGGGATATCTAGGTTATGGCCTACAGAGATTGATGCTCGCCGCTTTGGGTGATTCAAAACATATATGAGTTCAAGTTTCTACATACTATTGAAAAACACTTTTACAAATAGAGGTTACACGTTTGGTCAACATCTTTCTCCGTGGTTATAGCAGCATTAGTCCAGACCTGGAGGGATATCATATAACGTTACATTTTTATGGTTCGTTCACATTTTAAACAGAGGTAGTTCATTAATACCAATACTTGAACTATTTTCTACCTTCTTCAGATAGTGATGCTTCAGCTTTTTTCCCCGTTGCCCCGGCCTTGCGGTCCGGGTCATACGGGGTGCAATATCACATTGTTACTAATATAATGTTGCCGTGTTGGCATCTCGGGTTTAGCTCATCTCCGACTTTCTCATGGGAACGCGCTCGCAGCGGATCTGCCAGGGCTGCTGAGGCGGCAGAGATGCATGAAAGGCCCTCCAAAGGTGGGGGCCTCGTTACAGTGTGCTGAACTCACACCATGTTTGCTGTGCACGATGGCGTCTAGGCCTAACGTAAGTTTCGGTAAATGCAAAGACAGGGTGCGTGTGGGCAATGTCGTCGGCGGGTGAACCCCCCTCCACCTGGGCCCGGGTGGCATGAGGGTGCTCCCACCGAGCCATGGTCCTCACCTGGGGAGGGAGCTGTAGGTGAGGAGGGCCTCGTGGCCATTCCTCCCCTACATTTCCCCCCTTTCGTTACTTAAAGTAACGAATTTCTTTAGCTCTTCTAATCTTCTACATTCTTGTTCTTCTAACACTGCACCATCCCATGCAGGGGTTCCTTTTATAGGCATCCATGCTCTGCACACCCCCCTTAAGCTCTCACCTCTCCTAGCATACTCGTCTGGTGTACATGTCAAATATATACAGTCGCCGGTCTCTTCCAGATCTACCCAGACCTCCTCATACCATTCCAGTTCTACGTCTCGTGGTTCTTTAATCGTGGTGTGCCATAGCTTATCTACTATGTACTTGTCACGGCACATAGGCACTAACTGGTACCTGGGGGTGTTGTCTGTTCCTGTCTGCACATGTACTTCTTGTGTTGCTTTAATTGTACCACCGGAGTTGCCCATTGTCACCATCATCATTGCACCGTTAGGGACTGCATTAGCACAACATCGGAGGCCCACCTGGCACAGGCAGAACATCACAAGGATGATCACCACTATTGGTATCAGGAACTTCATTGTCACTCCAAGCCATGAGGGAACCCAAGAGAAGATATTGTCGAACCACGAGCTATCCTCAGCTCCACCTTCCATTTTCATCTTCTCGCCCAGGTTATGTACTGCTTCAATAACGTGGGACAGGGACCCATTTTCTGCGTCTTCGGAAGGTACGAACGTGCAGCATGCACTTCCTATTTTTCGGCAAACACCTCCATCGATTGCTGTTAACAGGTCTAGAACATACCTGTTTTGCATGGTCATTAGTCGCAGAGCTCGTAGTTCCACCTTTATTATGTTAAACCCTTCTTCAGTGTCATTGGCCAACTGGATCAGTTCCCACCGTGTGATCTGGAGCCATTTTGCATTTGCTCTTGCTTGGACACTTGATACTAGTGAAGCAAAGAATGTTTCCACGGAGCTGAACAGGCGATACTTATCTGGGATCTGTGCCAATAAATCAGATGATGCTTGTGATATGTAGTTCGAGGCTCGCTTGTTCCTTGAGAGCTCTTCTCCTTTCCCTCCGGAGGACAGGACATAAAGGTGCGCTTGTGTAGTTGGAGACGCTGCATTCTGGTTCAAGCCTTCGTTCATCGTGTTACTTCTGTCAATATGGCTTTCGGGAATCACCATTAGTGTTGAATGCAAAGTGGCCATTGAGCAGCTACCACTCCATGATTGGGGAAGGTGCAGGTACGCCTTGTTCCCGCATACCCAGTAGGTGTCCATTAGTGCTGCTGTTCCTTTTTTCATATCTGGGATGGTGAGAGTTTTGTTACAGTTCTTGTTCGTTCCTATTGCCATTTTTCCTTCTCCCTTGAAACATAGTTTGTTTTGTATTTCACTTTGTAGCTTAAAGGGTTTTTCCATCGCTGTTACCCATGTTAATTTAGGGATGTGTTCTTTCCATATTGGCAAGCACGTTCTTTCCATCCACCGCAACTTTTCCGGTTGAACACCCTTCAGTGCTTCTGCCTTGCACAGCACTTCTTCGTCTTTCCATTTGCTTTCGGAAAACAGTGTCCCTTGTATTGCAAAGAAAGGTTCTTTAAGGCAGATCACTCCAGACGCTTGCGAATAGCACGTTTTGTTGTTCTGTACCATTCTGAAAGAGACATCGTGTGCTTGGAAAGTGTTCTTTATTCTACACAGCGTGAGATGAAGGAGACATTGGGCATCCACAATGGGCAATTCTCGTGGCAACAATACTTTAGGTGTGCCTGATGCATGGGGGATAAGTGAGCAGACATAACAGCTCTCATTGGTTGTTTGTTTAGCTGTTGTGCTCATATCTGCATACCATTTATTTGCTTGGTGAGGGTGTCGTGGGTCTTCCATTTTGTCTAACCCTAGCCCATAATACTCATCATACCCTTTTCCACCAGTCTCTCTTCTCCGCCTACTTTTCTCCCTTCTTCTGTACCTTCTCGTTATAGGAGGTGAAGAACCAGGCCCCCCTTCCTCCCTCCCACCCCCCTTTTCTAATTCTTCATATAGGGACTTGTGTTCTGTCATCATAATCACTTTTCCATCCTCATTAATAAACAAGAGATCGTTGTTTGAAATTGGGGCGGGAGGGATCGTGTGGTTGTTGTATGTTCCAGGTTGGGACATTGTGTCATTATCTACATTTTTGGTTCTCCATTGTGAGAGGACAGCAGTGGGTGGTGTAGTATAGTATCCCCACACAAAGTGTGATCCATCCCAGATCAAGAAATCACCTTCTTTGATACCTACAGTCGGAATTGTTTTCGTTCCAGGAGCAAGGGTGGTGTTGTTCCCCCCTCCCCCCTCGTTCATCTCGGTAGAGATGAACGCTATAATCCAGTGTAACACCAGACAAAACATTGAGATGAAGAACACGATAGCACACATTGATAAACCACATTCAAATGAATATGTTAATCTAGCCACTAACATTTCTCTAAATCTAACATATCTATTAGTTGCAGGCTGCCCATTCGATGCCATGATAAATCCTGTTTGAGACACAAAAGTTCATTAAATACAAACATGTAAGCATTTCCACATTGTAACGTTTCGGTGATAAAATATAGGGTTGGGTGAGGAAGGGGGTTTGTTGACAGACAAGGTAGCTTTCAGTCAATATTATTCGTACCTTACTATATATATATATAAATAATAAAAAACATGACATTTTTAAAAACAACAATAATAAAAAACATCTTAAAGAGTACAGGAAGGGGAAAAAAGAACCCCACGCAAAACTTTCAAAAATTGTAAAAAGAAAATTTACATATACATGTGTACATGTTTTAGTCCAGGACATTTGTTGCGCGCTAATTGTGTTCACTGTTCATCTCATGAAGCACACAAAATTCCAATCATTCATTCCGCACAACTTCATCGTCCGCTGTTGCCTGTGCCTCATCCTGCACCTCACTCTCCGCAGCGCTGTAAGCTTTACGTACATCTGTCAAATGCACCCAATATCGCAGGCCCTTAACCTTTACTGCTGTAGGCGTGCAAAACACTACCTCATAGGGGCCATGGAAGCGTGGTGCGTTCCACCTCCGCACAAAACTTCTAACATATATAAGGTCACCAGGCATTAGCTGTAGTGGTTTTTCAGGCAAACCGTTTGGTTCAGTCGCGTTCCCCTCCTCTCTTGTCGAGGGGGGGGCTAGTTGCTTTGAAATTACGCGCGCTGCCCGTGTCAATTTTCGCAGGTATTCTGTGAACTCCTCCCCCAATATAGCTGCGCTTCTGTGTGCATCAGAACGCTCACGGAGAGGCGAATGCGCTGTGTGCATTCTTCTTCCCGTGACGATCTCGTGCGGGGACAAATGGTGATCCTTACTTGGCTGGTTTCGTAGTTCAAACAAGGCCAAAGGCAGGCAGTACATCCAAGTCTTTTTAAGGGAAAAACAAAGTTTTGATAATCTGCTTTTTAACAGGCCGTTTATCTTTTCTACGACGCCATTACTTTGAGGATGATAAATCGAACATAATTTGTGCTTTATTCCCAATAATGTAGTCACTTCTTTAAAGAGTTCATTAACAAAATGCGTCCCGTTATCTGAGCGAATAACGTCGCAAATTCCCCAGCGCGGAAACACTTCCCGCACTAGGAACTTCGCGGCGCCCTTCGCGTCAGGGCGGGCACAAGGGCCTGCCTCCACCCACCTCGAAAATGGACATACAACCACAATCATGTATCGAGCCCCGTTACACCTTTCTCCCATGTCTACATAATCAATGTGAAGCTCTCTGAATGGGCCACTTGGTTTTGGTATCGTACCCCTTAGTGTACGCAATGTCATACCTGAGTTGTAAATTTGACATGTCGTGCATTCTAGAGCTAACCTTGTGACGTGTTCCTGGAGGCAAGGTGTAAACCAATCTTCTTGTATCTCTGCCATTATGTGTTTCTTTGTGTTGTGTGCAGGAAAGTGTAGTTGTTGAAATGCTATTTCTAACAGCGTGATTGGCATTACCACTTTTCCTGAACTCTCTTGTCGCCACAATAAATCAGTCGGTGATTTGCTGCATCCTCTCTTAGTCCACAGCAATTTTTCCTCTGCACTAGCTCCCTCTTGCAGCTCTATTATCTCCTGTGTGGACATCATGTTGTATCCTGTGGGGACTTCTTGGCTTGCTGTGTGGTGCAACATGTACTCTCCTATTTCACCTTTTTGTAGATATGAAGCTGCTTTGGCAGCGGCGTCTGCTGCCGCGTTCCCCAAAGATATAAAATCTGTATTTGCGGTATGAGCTTGACATTTTACGATGGCCACTGCCGTGGGGTCTTGCAGGGCCTCAATCAGTTCTTTCAATAATTCTGCATGCTGGACTGGCGTTCCGTCTGCTCGCCGAAACCCTCTCCGCCCCCACCGTGCCAACCCGCCGTGAACTGTTGTTGTCATGTATGCTGAGTCTGTATATATGGTCACTGCGCACCCCTTGGCGGCATGCAATGCTTCTATTAGCGCTATTAGTTCTGCTGCTTGCGCTGAATAGTGTGATGGGAGGCGGTGTTGTACTAGTATCTCATATTCATCTTCCTCTAATCGTACCACTGCCATACCCACATGCTTTTCTCCTGTCTCCATGTCTATTGATGCTGACCCGTCCACAAAATACACCTCACCCTCGGTCAGGGCATTTTCAAAAATCACTTGATCCTTACTTTCGTCACCTGTGTACGTGGCGCAGTTGTGGTTTTGCATGTCCTCTACGGTGCATGCCTCTGTGATGAATGTGGCTGGGTTCACTGTTTTACATCTTACTATATGGATGTTAGCGCTGGACAGTATTATCTCATATGCTGTGGCGCGTTGCGTTGTCAATGTGCTCTTTGTTCGCTCTAATATTGCAAAAAGTGAGTGTTCCACAAACAGTGTCACCGGGCAGCCCATCACTATCGTGGCACTTTTTTCAATTGCGAACGCGGCTGCAGCTAGGGATTGCTCGCACGCGAAATGACCTTGCATTACTGCGTCTAGGGTGCCGCTATAGTAAGCAAGTGGTTTGTGCCCTAAAGATGTTTTCTGTGTCAGTACTGCTGTCATCAATGTTCCTTTGCAGTGTGAAAATAAGAAGAATTCGCGCCCATAATCTGGGTTTGCTAGTACTGGAGCGCTTGATATCAGCTCTTTTAGTGAGTTAAATGCTGTGTTCATCACCTCTGTCCATTCTATGTGTTTGTGTTCTTGTTGTGCTTCTTTCAGTGCCTGTAGCAGGGGCCTTGTGTACGCCGCATAGTCCAATATCCATGCTCGGCAATAGTTACACATACCCAGAAATTTCTGCATCTCTTTTACTGTTTTGGGCTCCCCAATTGTTCTAATCGCCTGTGCCCTGTCTGGTATAATTCGCTTGCCATCCTTTGATATCAACTGACCCAAGTATAGGACCTCCGTCAGACAGTATTGTAACTTCCCCTTGTCCACCTTGTACCCCTTATTTGCCAATAATGTCAAGAGTGTTATCGAGTCCTGTCTGCATTCTTCCTCAGCCTGTGCACAAACCAATAAATCATCAACGTACTGAATCACTGTGCTTTCTACAGACAAATTCCCCAGATCTTCATGTAGTACCCTGTTAAATATGCTTGGGCTCTCGCAATATCCTTGTGGTAGTCTGCAGTGTTCGAACCTCCTTCCTCCCAATGTAAATGCTGTCAAGTACCTGCTCTCTTCTGCCAAGGGAATCGAAAAGAATGCATTTTTTAAGTCAATTACTGTGAAGTGTGATGCTATTTTTGGAATGTTGCACAGTATTGTCGCCGGGTTCGGGACTAAAGGGAACTCCTTCATTACCACATCGTTCAATGGGCGTAAATCTTGTATCATCCTCCATGAACCCCCCTTCGCTTTTTTGATTGGGTAAATGCATGTGTTGCATGGGGAGTTTGAGGGCACTATTATACCCTGTGCTAGCAGTGCTTCTATTGTCTCTCTGATCCCTTCTTCTGCTTCTCGCGACAGTGGATATTGTTTCACCCGGGGTAGTATTGCTCCTTGTTTTACTTTTATCACCACAGGCTGAACTTCATGTAGCAACCCTACATCGTGGGGGCCATTAGTCCATAAGTTAGCGGGTACTGAACTCATGTCTTCATCAAAAAATGTATGCGGTGCTCCTACTACCGCCATTAGTTCAACTTTAGTTTGTCTGGCTGTAACTACGATGTCGCAGGGCATTGCCAGTTCCATCACTACTTCACCATCTCCCTCAGTGTCAGAAAATAGCTCCTCGTCCGAGAGCTCTCTCAGGGGGATATTTGCATTTGTACACAATACTGTCCGCCACTCACACCCTTCCATGTCAATACCAATCACGCATATTCTGTTTGCTGATACATGTATTGCATGCAAATCCAATGATAGTACTTCCCCAAGAGCAGTGTCAGGGCTTGCTATGGGACGAAAAAGGAATTCTGCTGGTATTCTCCACTCCACCCTTTTTAGTTCTGGTACTATGAGAGCCAATGTTCTCATGCCTTCAACAAACATCTCCTCATTTCTTGGTACCCCTCTGATCTCTTTTATTATTGTGTGGCCGTGTATTACTGCTAATATACGGAGGGGGCATATGCCTGGCGTTGAACATACGATGCCGCTCCCTGTGAATGATATGGTCATGTTTAGTTTGCTCAAGAGATCTCTCCCCAGTAAGTTGATGGGAGAGTTTTCATAGTACAGTAAGGGTGCTTTCACTGTTTTACCCCCCACTGTCACATCCAATACCTCTGTGTAAGGAACTTCAATTACAGCCCCAGAGAACCCCTGCGTCTCTAACGTTCTATTAGATAACGGGAACCGGCCCTCTCTAATGCATGATTTCTCCGCTCCCGAATCCACCATGAATATGAATTGCTTGTCTCCTATCTGCGCTCCTATCAATGGTTCCTCTGATGCATTGTGGGTCGTAGACAGTACTGGACACGCAAGTGCTCTCTGTGGGCTGTCCTATGCGGGGTGTCTCATTGCCCCCCCTTGATCGAAAATATTCCCCGAAACTACTGACACTCCACTGTAAGGTGCGGGGGCTGGTGCCCCATTAGCTCCTGTGGCGAAAGTATTACCAGGCGTGTAGTGCACATTGTCATTATTCTGTGGGCTGGTTTGTGTTCGGTATTGATGTCCGTGTAGTTGTGCGTTACTCCTTTGTACTACATTGTCTGGTTGCTGGTATTGTCCCATGGGGAGGCCGTAGGGGCTTCCTGGATGGGGGTGTCCGTACTGTTCTATCTCTTGGAAACCGTTGTTTTGTCTGCTCCTACATTCCCTTGAGTAATGCCCCCATCTCCCACAATTCCAACAGCTCCCCTGTGGACCTCTGGGACCCTGCCACCCATTTCCTCCCATTCCTCCATACCCTTGTCCTCCTCTTCGCCCCCTGTACCCACCTCTTCCTCCTCTTGGGGCCCACTCTTGCCACGTTGGACCTCCGTTCTGCTCCTGCTCTGTCCACTGTCGTTGCCCTTGTCCTGCCCAATTCGCTGCTATTCTTCCTTGTATTGCTATTTGCCCCTCCTCTCCTTCCTCTCCCTCCCGTATGAGTGGGAGTCCCGCTACCGCTGCTGCGACCTTCACCAATTTTGATTGCACCAACTTCGCCTCGTCCGCCAACCTTTTCTGTGCTACTTCCCTCTCTCTTTCTTTGATCCGTTTACAATGGTGTACTATTATGCTTTGGATCTCCGGCCAGCCTTTTGCCTCAACACCTGCTATTTTATCTAGTGCCTTTTGCACTTCCTTTGGGAGCCCTCTTTTAATGATGAAGTAAAATAGAGACGTGGATTGGTGCCAGGGCGTACCCGTTTCCGCTCTCCACATCTCCTGCACCCGGAGAATGTAATCCATAGCGTCCTCCCCATCATTCATGGTACATTGCATTACTGACTGCAGATCAGGGGTATCTGGGAAGGTTTCCCGCAGTGCGTCCCACACCCTTGCTCGCACGGTGTTAAAAGAAGCCCCATCATGGCGATCACACTCCAAAGTTACAGCTGGAAAACCCGCTTTAGCCCACACTCTGTCTGCCTGATCCCCTACTGCGGACACTAGTAGGCTTTTCACATCGCCTACTGCCAGCGGTATACCCGCGGTATGTTTCTCAAATGCATATATCCACTTGCTTGCCCCTCCTGACAGCTGTGGTAGTAATTTCATTAAGTTAGCCTTGTCCATCTGAGCCCACGGTATATAGTTCGGCCTCCCACCTCCCCTGTGGAGTAATGGTAGTTGTAATTTCCCCTTTGCCGTTGCAGCTTCCTTTTCCTTAGTCACTGCTGACTCTAATGACGCCATCTTCCCCACCCTATTTCTTAGTCGTCCTATCCATTCATCCTCTATAGTCCCCAGTGAACATGCCCCATCTAGCTCCTCGCCTTCTCCTCCTACTGCCATGCTCAATCTATCACTCTCATCCCCCCCTCCTCTGACATCACATAACAAATCCTCTCTGATCCCTCTCTCTCGCGAGACATCACCAATGCTTCCTTCTGCTGTCCCTACTTCTATTATCCTGGTCGGTTCTTCCTCAATTCTGAACAGTATTTCCCCCTTTTTCCATCCTTCCTCAATTTGTCTACTTTCGCTCGACGCTCTAGACGTGCGTCCAGATTGTGTGGGGGCGCACGCTGTGCGTTCACATATGTCTTTTATTCTTGAGAGCTCATCTCGTGCCACTGTAAGCCTCGACTCTAAGTCACTCGTTAACTTCTCTATGTCCACTCTCTGTGTGCCTCCCTGGGTGCGCTCTCTGGTGTTTTCGTATGGTGGGGGTGCAGTTGGTCTTTGTGGCGTGCTGGTTGAAGGGGGAGGCACATAAATCGGGTCGCTATATCCTGCTGCAGGGGCTGGTTTAGGTAATATTGGGTACAACATAACCACTTCCGCAGGCTGTTCTGTACTTAACTGTTCCTTTTCCTCTCGCGGGATCATTAGTGGATTGTCTGTGGTGGAGGGTAAATCAATATTTGGAGCTGGAGCTTTGGGTGGGGGTACTTCCTCAAACAATCTCCAAAGATCTAATATCTCCTTCCTGTTCTGCCATTGTTTTCCCTTATACTTAAGGCGAATACATGTACATACCATATCAAGAACGCTTTTGTCAAAAGACCCTCCTTCTGGCCAAATCTGGGGCAACCCCTCCCCTTTCAATTCTGTTAACCATTGATCATGATATTTATTTATGCGTTCAGCATATCCCGGCAAGCTCTTGCAAATGTGTGACAAGGGAGTTTCAGCCCCCATCCTTTAAATCGCTAGCGCTACCACGTTCGCTTTCGTTACCTTTTATTAGCTGTAAATATGCGTATGTATTCCTTTATGGCACAGACAAGAGCGGACCTCTTAAAATTATCACCCACCGTTATTCACTGCACAAATCTCTTCTCACTCACCATATCTCATCTCCTTCCCATTCCCAGGCACTCTTATGTGATCTCACTTGTAATTGATCAAGTACTGGTTATGGCCACACTCTCTGACACCACCTCGCGGCCACCCGTTCGTCTCTCACACTCGTACGGTGCGCGCACCCTTCACAATGCTTTCCACTCACACTCTTTGTCTTTCTCCTCCCTTTCCTCCCTAACCAGCTGTCCCTGTTTTCCTGCTAAGGTTACTGTGTTCACGTCTGTACGTGCCACTACTGAGTCCCCGCTTTTTAAGATGTTCTAACTTCTTTAT
Source organism: Ambystoma mexicanum (assembly GCF_040938575.1). Lineage (NCBI taxonomy): Eukaryota > Metazoa > Chordata > Amphibia > Caudata > Ambystomatidae > Ambystoma > Ambystoma mexicanum. The sequence continues at coordinate 95,645,450 of NC_090923.1, read as the reverse complement.
ACCCTTCTCATTTTCGCCCCCTACCCCGTGGAAATGGAAAAAGAAGAAATAGAGAGAGAGCACAATCACTAAAAAATATTCCCGGTGTCTCCTTTTGCTAGACACCAATAACTTATTTCTCACTTCTTCATATATTCCCAGTACTAGTCTAGATAGCACTATGCGGCGCCGCCTTCCACCCCCTCTCGGAGCTAGGTTTCCGTCACTTCTACCACGTCACTTATTTCTTACTCCTAATGGCCATATGCAAAAGAAAGAATAAAGAAAATTTCAAGACCCGTCTGTAGTAGACCCCCGATATTCTTCTCCTCTACCTGTCCCCGTTCTGTTATTCCCAATTCCCTTTCTTTTCCCCTTGACGATCACTCGCACTCGGTACTCACGTGCCCGTCTTGAACCGATACTCTCCGAAACTGGGTCCGTCCAGGCGGCGTCACCGGTAACTCAACGGTCAGCCCCTGGCTCCGGCGAGCGGCACTCAAAGGGGATTTTTTTCCAATCGGGATCCCGTACCCTTTCTCATTGAGTGCGCACTTCTTATTGTGCCGGTCGCCGTTGGCGGGCGGCCTCCCGGAGACGGCTCACCGTGCGTATCCCTTCTCGACCGGAGATTCTCGTGCCACAAGGGGGTCGTTTAAGAAGGAGTTAGGAAAAATAGTTTGGAGATATCACGCTATCGGGGTCACCACTGAAAGGAAGCGCCCCCAATTCAGCACGATCCTCCCCGCAATGAGAGACAATAAGGGACTCTCCCGTAGTGGGAATAAGACCAAGACAGAGTGCGGGTGAGCGTAAGTGGGAGTTTATCCAAGGATAAGGCATGCAAAGAACTCTGCAACCTACGAGAGCGCTCTGCCTGACAATAGCAAAGACAGGCGTATTTCTAATACAAAAAACGTCATCAACACCTAAACACTATAGGGGGCACAAGTCAATTGGGATTGGGTGGTGTCGACTAACTATAGGTGTTGCTGGCGCGGGGTTGGTCTTGGCGGGACGACGTCACTGGTCAGCCTCGTGGGTTGGGTTGGGCCTGGCAGGCCGGCTTGAGGTCATCCATGCGGTGTTGATGTGCTGGGGCAGCCTGTGACAATAACGAATACCTTTCCTGTCTCATTTGCCCTAGGCCATGCACACTACAGTTATTCAGAAAATGACATTTACGTTCATTAATAAATCGCTTCACCAGCTTATCTTATAAAATAAACACAACACATGAGGAATGCACCTCGTGAGAGGTCTGGTGGTTGTTGGTTGGGGTGAGATTTACCTGTGTCTTATTGACCGGTATTTTAGGTCACGGGACGGGGCTCTGGGACCTGGGCCGAGTGATACATGTCTGTCTGCTGCGTTAGAAGTTATTATATAGATGGGTCTCTGTGTCTTGTCCCAATGATGGGGGTCGTCCTTACACGGGGTCAGGATTCTTGGGGGGGTTCGTGGGGATTTATGAGAGGGTGCTGGTAGATCAGTGGGTTCATCCGTGGGTTTATTACCGTGCTGTAAATAACACAGGTGGCGGGCTGTGGCCTTGGTTGCGGCGCCGGGGCCTCTGACTCTCTGAAGTAACGCCAGCTTGGTTGGGGGAGGTGAGGGAGCGCAGCACAAGTCTTAGCTTTTTTATCTGGCAGGCTTGGTGGGGTGGGAGAGGGAATGACCTTGCATATACTCACAAAGGTATTTTCCTCGTGCGTTGCTGATCAGTGAATGCAGAAGTTTTATACTGTTCTGCCTTATTTTAACGTTATTCAGACACACATATATATATATATATATTTCATTTTCGTTACACATTTCTTTAATACAGTCGGTTCCAGTACCTTTTCATTACCTAACATTATGTTCACTACATTGTGTGCGTATTGTATGTACATTAGACGTTATACGAGGGATATCTAGGTTATGGCCTACAGAGATTGATGCTCGCCGCTTTGGGTGATTCAAAACATATATGAGTTCAAGTTTCTACATACTATTGAAAAACACTTTTACAAATAGAGGTTACACGTTTGGTCAACATCTTTCTCCGTGGTTATAGCAGCATTAGTCCAGACCTGGAGGGATATCATATAACGTTACATTTTTATGGTTCGTTCACATTTTAAACAGAGGTAGTTCATTAATACCAATACTTGAACTATTTTCTACCTTCTTCAGATAGTGATGCTTCAGCTTTTTTCCCCGTTGCCCCGGCCTTGCGGTCCGGGTCATACGGGGTGCAATATCACATTGTTACTAATATAATGTTGCCGTGTTGGCATCTCGGGTTTAGCTCATCTCCGACTTTCTCATGGGAACGCGCTCGCAGCGGATCTGCCAGGGCTGCTGAGGCGGCAGAGATGCATGAAAGGCCCTCCAAAGGTGGGGGCCTCGTTACAGTGTGCTGAACTCACACCATGTTTGCTGTGCACGATGGCGTCTAGGCCTAACGTAAGTTTCGGTAAATGCAAAGACAGGGTGCGTGTGGGCAATGTCGTCGGCGGGTGAACCCCCCTCCACCTGGGCCCGGGTGGCATGAGGGTGCTCCCACCGAGCCATGGTCCTCACCTGGGGAGGGAGCTGTAGGTGAGGAGGGCCTCGTGGCCATTCCTCCCCTACACAAGCCTTGGCACTCTGACACCAGGGTGGGACTGGGGCATAAAATTGTCTTGGGCACCAACAAAAAAGTGCCACAGGGTTGCAAATGGGAATTCATTCCTTTTTGTGACGCTGCTTGAATAGTACCCAAGGGGGAGGTTTTTGATAATATGTGATGGAAATTATACATTTTAAAGCATATTTATTCAGCAATAGTGGTCAAAACTATTAGCCGCATAGTGAAGTAACTCATCAAACTGGCCCACAATGGCCAAAAAAGTGCCCCACTTTGACCCAAAGCATTTTACATTTTTGATTCGGCCATGCGCCTATTGCCCTATAAGCCAGTCCGAGCCTGTCTGACACTATTATGGTGGTAACTTGGCAAAGTAGAAAAAACTATTAACATACCATAATGTGTCAATAGGTGTAATAAAATAACTTTATATATTTTAAAAGTAAATAGTGGAAAACATTTTAATCAAAATGGCTGCAGGCTCATGTCGCTCCGGAGGGGATAGAAACAAGATCACAAATGATTCCCTTCCTGACGCTTTAAACTTCCATCTAATCGGCGGCGACAGCTGATAGGGGGTCACGAAAAACCCTCGAGCCGACCTCTGAGAGGAACCGACCCCCGCCGACGGAGCTATCCATGTGGCCGAAGGAGGGCCTGGTGGGTCGGGTCTGCCCTGAGTCTTGCCTGCGATGATGCCGAGCGGTGCCCAGATCAGGCGACTCAGCACAGACCCTGAGCACAACACGCATGCATATCCCTGCACCTGGCCCTCAGAATACCGTTCGCAGGTGGGCAGCTATTGCAGCCAGAGCAGAGAAAGGCTGTGGCCGCAAACCTCTCACTGGGGGAGAGCTCCGCTGCTAATATAAAGCCTGTGATGGTGCCAGGAGGAGGCGCGGGGCATGCGCCAACAGACGTGCACGAGGTGGCTTCCCCTACTGCTAGCCATGCAGGGTGGACCCTGATTCCCTCCTCATCGCGCTCTACTGGGCCAACAAGCTACACCTTCTCAGAGGTATCCTTCCTTTCCTCTCCTTCCCCCAGAAGCTCACTGTCTCCAGAGCACTGGTTCTCTCTAGGCTGGACTACTGCAACAGCCTCTATCTAAATCTTCCTGCCTCTACTCTCTGCCCTTTGCAACTCATCCAGAACAGGACTGCGAGACTTGTCCTTGGCCTCAAGCCCAGGGACCGTATCTCTCCAGGACTTAAATCACTACACTGGCTCCCAGTGGCTGCGAGGATTAAGTTCAAAACCCTCTGCATTGTCCACAAGGCCTTCTGGGGCCTTGGGCCAAAATACCTGCAACTCTCTCTCCCTAAATACCTTCCTTCTCGAGCTCTTCGCTCATCCACCTCCAACTACCTCAGGGTCAGCCGCTTTTCCAAGCAACGAGCTGGGGGTAGATCTCTCTCTGCAGCAGGGGCCTCCCTCTGGAACAGCCTTCCTGCCTCCCTGAAACTTGAGGAGAACCATCTCCGGTTCTGGAATCACCTCAAAACCTTCCTCTTTGCCTCCGCTTTCTCTCCCTCTCTCCCCTGCTAAAATCACTGAACCTGCACTGAATCTGCAACTGGGCCACTCACCGATCTCGTGTCCTGGCCCAGCCACTCTTCCCTGCACTGCCCAACTGCACTACGGGACTGTCTCTGTATCCTACAGCCCCTTCTCCCGGCACTTACCTTGCACTTGCCACCAGCTGGCCCTATTATTTATCTTGTATTCTTTAACCATGTACTGCACTTTCCTTGCACTTGCCACCAGTTGGCCCTATTATTTATCTTGTATTCACTAACCATTTACTGCACTGTCCCCTCTCCCCTTCCCCTTGCACTTTTCCCAGTCCTCCTACCCTTGCACTTGCGCGATCTGAATGACACCTGGCCTAGGAGGATCGTTGTCTGTCTCCCCTTGTTCCCCCCCCCTGCCTCGTAGCGCCTTGAAACACTTGTGGATAGGCGCGTTACAAATGCCATATCATATCATATCAAGACACGCTCCCACAACCAGGCAAGTGGGGGTATTCAGAAACGCCTGGCATGCGATTGCGATCCCGCCTCTCAGGAAAGCTGAATGCGCACTGCACAGGGGACACGAAGGGAGCCAGGTGTTGCACACAGGCTTCCCCGACCAACAGGAGCCTGAACTGGAGGATAGCTCAGGGGCAACGTGTTCACCTTGGAAGCAAGACGATGTGGAGCAACACAAGTTTGATCCCCAGGTCCACGCTTAGAAAGCTCTGGGTATTAAGCACGTTATAAATTACTTATTATAATTATAATTATAAAGAACATTGAACGCAGGACGCATAATTGAATACACGCATTCCCGCATGGGATAATGGGGACAAACAAAAGGAGGAGATGGACAATGAAAAGCTGCACACCCCGAACCAACAGGGCCCACCAGGCGGAAGACACCACAGGGTTTGCCAGATCACTTGCTTCTACAGAAGCAGCAAGTGGGGGAATTGGAGAATGCCGGAATAACATCACGGCCCTGGGGCAGCTGATCACGCATTACGCAGAAGACACGGAGAGAGCAGGATGATGCAGACAGGCTGCCCGATCAACAGGGGCCTGGAAAATATTGCGCAAAGGACCCATAACTGAATCCATGCAATCCCATTAGGGATAACTGGGATGGACATAATAAGTAGGCGAACAACGACGGGCTATACACCACGAACCAACAGGACTTACTAGACGGAAGGCACCACAGGGGATAACAGATCACTTGCTTGCACTGCCCCACCGCAAAGCTGTGATGCTATTGGACAGTTGGAGTTCACCCCCACTTCATCCCAGGCCGGCTTACCATCACACAGCTCTGTGAAGGGTGTGCAGACCCCAGGGCCAGATGGGACAACCCCACTAGGAGGACAGAGTCAGTATATCGGTCACCGACCGCCAACAGAAACAATGATTACACCAGTTGTAAGCACGGAAGTATAGCAGGACAGCTTTCTACCCCGTCTGACAGAGTGATATGCCACTGGCAGACCCTGAACTAACCACAGGCCAGTCGATGGACCTTGGTGCTACAGATGTCACACTGCACCGATCTACAAGACGCAAACCAGAAATGGATTTGCCGGCACAACCACAAGCCATCTTGGCCAGAATGAAACTTATTGGAAACGGACCCAGGAAACAAACACTGCAGTACAAGACATTAAGCGAGGACGTCCAAATGAGGCTGAATGCTGAAGCAGAGAGGACAATAGATAATAAACAACATATCTGTGCACTGGAGGAAAACCATGATACACTGGCGACTGATTTAGATGACATCATGCAAGAAGTCCAGAGACTGGGGCAAAACTTGAAGACCAAGAAAATAGGTCCAGACACAATAACCACAGGCTGTTAGGTCTACCTGAAAACACTGAAGGACCTGACCTTGAGCCCTTTATGTACAAGTTCCAGCAAGAAGTGCTCCATATTGACAATTCACAAGTCTATGTCATTGAACGGATTCACTGCACATCGATACCCAAACCATTGGCGGGTGACCGGCCGTGGGTAATCACATTACATTACGACTGTTGAATTTTTAGCATAACATGGCCATCGGCAGGTCAGACAAAGATTGAGGATGTTCTGGTAAGATTATCCAACGACTACTCAGCAGAGGTCTACAGAAGCCAGAAAAACGTCAATCCGATTTTCGACGCCCTCAAAGTCACAGATCACAGACACTTTTTCAAATTCCTGGTGGTCTGGTGCATACAATGGGACAAGCAGTGGCACTCTTTCAAAGAACCAGAAGATGCAGGACTCTTTCTTCAACAATAGAAACTGGTTACCACTGAACTCGGCAACCTTCTCCACCGTCTGACAATGCCAGCTCCGAAATAAGGGGAAATGACAGAACCCAAAGAAGGGCCTGCAGGACCCGGACCAAGGCAGGGGAGGACACACAGGATTACCGTCAAGAATGGGGGACAAGAAAAGGATATAACAGACGATAAGACAGAGACACTGCCCGCAGACTAGGCTGAACGAAGATCACGAGCTGCTAACACATTTTAGCCCTGCTCGGGGATGCCCCAAACAGGACTAACAGAAAGCCACGCCCATTGGAAATGTCATCAGACATATGGAGGGAGACATTCGCACACAGGTATGGCTGCATAATCCAACTCTTGTGGCCAGATGTGGCCCCCTCAGCATCTGAATCTAGAGCTATAGTTTGTCTCTTGATTTTGACTTACATTGATACTCGGGATCCCGATCTTGACTATTTATGGCTATGATCAAGACCATGGATTGGTCTATTACTATTGATATGCATGAACTCACCCTGTCCCCAACAGTGGGGACAAGAGAATGACTGGAAATGGCGGCGGGTGGTGCTGACGGCTTACAGCAAATCCAAGCATTGGCTTTGGAGCCACATATTGGGGTAGATGTTTCCTTTCCCAATGTTCGTTTAGTTGTTTGGAGGTTTGGTTTATGTTGCAGTTTGGGGGATACCTAAAGGCAATACTCAATGCATTCCTAACACACATTCACTTCAGCACAGAAGCATCAAGGTCATGGGTCGCCTAGCCAGATCCACGGAAGTCCCATAATACATTTCAACGGCTATGATTACATTGATAACGATTAATGTCCAGGTCCTTGGACACCCCATTAAGAGGAGGCGTGTCTTAAATCATCGGAGGTACCTAAAAGGGGACATTATATTCCTGCAGGAAACCCACCTAAATTACACTCAATCCAAGAAACTTGAACGCGGGTGGGTTAATGTAGCTGCACATTCCCCATTCCACGGGAGGAGTGGTGTCTCCATATTGATCAATAAGAGAGGACCCGTCCAAGACCAAAACATTGTTAATGCCAAAGAAGGTAGATATGTCCTCATAAAGGGATGAATTCACCAACATTCCATAACACTGCTGAACATATATGCACCCAAAACAGATACCCCAGCATTCTTTACGCATACCTTTGCGACATGTGCACATTTTTTGGGGAACCTTACATTTGTGGGGGTGGACTTTAATGTGGCCATTCATCCTACCCTAGACTGGCTGAATGCTGCCCCTGACAAGTCAGTGAAACTGAAAAACCATTACGGCCTATGGAACATACTGACAGACTTTATTCCCATTGTCATGGTAGATACTCTAGAATCGACTATTTGACTCACCAACCTCTGAATACAGTGCATACGCATGCTGGGACGCCTTCAAAGCCTACGCCAGGGGACAATGCATTTTGAGGTGGTCTCATAAGCTCAAATCATGGGGAGAAAAAGAAACACAGTTACATGAGGAACTTGCTATCAGGGGAAAAAAGCCACAAACAGACGCCAGCACAACAGACCTTATCTCAAATATGCACACCGAGGGGGGAAATTAAGCAAATAACAACCAGGGCCCAGAAATCGTACTCGAGTTGGACTCAAACATATTATTCCAAGGGTGATAGACCACTGCACCTAATGGCTCTGACAATGAAACAGCGGCAGGCCTCACAGACGATCATCACTAGACAAGAAAAGGGCGGCTGCCTTCTTGTTGGAGATGACCCCATCAATACACGGTTCGCTGAATATTGTAAATGCCTCTATACAGCCTCAGAACCAGCGTGTGGCTGAAGAATTTGCAACTTCTTGATAACTATCTCCCTAACTATCTCCCTACCCACACTCTCAGCCGCAAAACAAAATTATCTCAAAGCCGCCATTATGGCAGTGGAGATAGACTGTGCAATCCAATCTCTCTCCCTGGGCAAGGCCTCCAGGCCGGACGGAGTCCCCATAGACCTCTATAAAATTATGTCCGAAGACCTGGCTCCCAAAAACGAGATCCTATTTGCTGCGGCAGCCTGCAAGGGACAGCTGCCACAATCAATGACAGCTGCAAATATAGTGCTGGTACATAAAAAGGATGACTGCCAGACGAATGCAGCTCATATTGCCCAATATCTCTAATCAATTCCGATGCTAAAATCCTGGCGAAGTGTCTGGCACAGAAAATAGAAGGCATGCTCTCATGTCTGATCCACAAGGATCAGACGAAATTCATCCGTAAAAGACATTCGAGAGGCAATGTTAGGAGGTTACTCCATATTCTTGTCGCCAACCCAGACCCGGGAGATGTGATCCTAACGATCGACGCTGAAAAAGTATGGCTTCCCGGCCACATTTTTATCCATCTGATCTGCCTACTTTACACCGGGCCTCTGGTGTCAGTGGTCACAAACGGAATAACTATGGCTTTGTTTGCTCTTCAAACTGGGACAGCCCAGGGATGTCCCTTGTCACCCCTCTTATAGGCCCTTTCCATAGAACTGGTGGCTAGCAAACTACAAACTGATCCAGACTGGGTGGGTATCACACGAGGCACAGAGCAACATCGACTGTCCTTATATGAGGATTACCTATTACTGTGATTCCTGTAGTCCCTCCGAGGGTCCGCCAACTATTGTAAGAGTACAGCCAGATGGCTAGATACAAGGTCAACTGGGAAAAGTCAAAGGTCCTCCCACTGTGGCGAGACATCCCTTGGGACACGGGGGACATGGGGAGTCGCCCCCTTTCGGCTACAGATGCAATATATCACATACTTAGGGGTCAAAATAAATGCCACAGTTGGCGAAATCCGAGACCTCAATTACACATGCATCATGGAACGTGTTAGTTTACATTTAGCAAGGTGGGAAAGCCTACCCCTATCACTGATAGGCAGAATAAATGCACTGAAAATGAACTCAATGCCTAAACAGACCTATCTGGCTATGTTGTTACCATTCAGTACTGCACTTAAGATGTTCAAAGACTTAGATGTCACTATTTCTAGGTTTATATGGAGGGGAAAGAAGACACGCCTGCGTCCAACTATCCTCCATGCGGAAAAACCAGACGGGGGCTTGGCCCTGCCTCAAGGAGTTGCTATTATCAAGCGGCACAGATCTGCTGGGCAAAACGCTGGCTGGACACTACTGACACGACCAGCTGGAGAACCATAGAAAAGATCATAATGGCTCCCCTATCTCCCATAGAACTCATGGCTACCCCCCACCCCCCACAAACTCCTGCCACAATTCAAATCATCACACCCCATACTATTACACAGTGACATAGGCTCTGATCCCAACAGGGAATTGACATCATACTGGTGACAGCTTGGATCAGCGTGGGGGCTATACTGGCGACACAAATATACACTTCACCCTTGACAGGACACACATTTGTCACAGGTCAGGCTGTTAGATCTGTGCGAGGGAACAGAGATACTACTCTTCCAGGCCAACCATCTCACATTGTGAGGATAGCTGTCTCGGGAGAATAGCCCAGGGACAACATGCTCGTCTTGGAAGCAAGACGATGCTGAGAAACACAGGTTCGATCCCTGAGTCTGCGGTATTAAGCGTGTTATAAATAACCCATTACAATTACAATTACATTAGGACTTGGAGCAGGGGACTGGCTTCGATACAGATACATACACGCGGCAATAATGAAACGTACCACAGATGCTTCCTGAGAGGCCATACCAGCCCATGCGAACTGGAGATGGAACAACAACTGGATACGCTCCCATGACTCTGCACATACTATACTATGTGTGTCCCAAACAATCTGAGTAGGAATAATGCCTCAGTGGTCGCATGGTCTGCCGACCTATGCATCACAATAGCTACTGGGTACATATATGACTATTTTGCAGCCACACCGACGACCTCCACGAATATAAAAAATAGGGAAATACAGTTCAAGATTATCCAAATATCCTATACGCCGGCCAGACTATTTAGTATGGGTCAGATCCAGACCGCCACGTACTGGAGAGGCTGTGCCAAACTGGGCACTATGGGCAATGTTCTGTGGTCCTGCCCGCGATTGGCACCCTATTGGCGCATGGTCCACAGGCGGATCTCACACATAGAGGGCTCATACCTTCCAATGTCAGCTGATGCCACGCTGCTGGGGGCAGGACATCAAGACTGGCATGAAGACGCGCTCTTCTGCAGACTTATAGGCATCCTGTTATTCACCGTCCGCAAACTTCTGGATTACCAGTCCAAGGCGAGCTCCCCGCCCACTAGACTACTATGAGCCAGACTTCTGTCTAAAATATGCACACTGGAACGTATTGCATTGAAACGATGGGCCATGCCCGATGCAACACAAGCAGACACATTTTGGGAAATATTGGAGGTATTCATCTAGGGTCAGCGAACAACACGGCTCAAAACACAGCTTGCTGGGTTGTATACGATCATCGTGATCACTCTACTCTTATTTATTTTTTTTCAACACTTTTTTTATTATTATTTTGTTAAGGTAACGAAACATAAAATAAGAAGAAACATACAGCTTCCAGTAAGCCATCGGGTCTAAGGTGACATTGAAGCATTGTTTCAACCAACTGGTAAAACAGTAGAACTGAAGTTCAAGAGGAGACAGTGGGAGGGGGCGAAGAGGGGCGGCAAAGGGAACATCAGTTTTCACAGTAAGCTGTAACGGGAGTCTCTTTTTGCTGCAGTGCCTTGGGGACCACACCAGTTTCTCCTGAGAAGAGACCACCATCGCGCTTGCACATTTAGCCATGATATTGCAGAATGAACCGCAGGTGACCACTTCTAACATAGATGCTCCTAGTAACATATATGAACTGAGAAAGCCATGAGGGGGGTGGAGGGAGGGAAGGCCCTGTTAGCCGGGGGACGGGGAGTACATATATGAGGTGCAAACAAGTGATCCAGAGCACAGTATATTAATATGTAATACCGCTTGATTACCTGACTACAACGGAGTTGGCTTCACTACCCACCTCATAAACATGTTTGTCTGGAAAATAATAAAAATATGTTTTAATAATAAAAAAATATTTAGCTTTGAACTCCAATAACCTTTGTGTTCTCTTTGTCTTGAAAAATGTTTCTGCTCCCTGGTCTTACCATCTCGCCTTGTCCTAAATGCATCGGCCACAATGAGGTATTCTATATGTCAGCAGGTGGGAATATCTTCCAAGTTCATCCTTGACTCCACTGGGAGACCATGAAGTGCCTTCAGCGTAGGCGTCCCATGATCGTGTTTCCTGATTTTGCACACTTTGATGTTAGTTGGGGAGATTTTGGGGAGACTAGAATAACTGCCATTCCAATATACCAAGTCCCCGCCATCAGCAGGGTGCTCGCCAGTCCTAATCTGCGGTCAGTGCGCAGTAAAACAAAAGAGAACCCAGGGAGCAGAATGAACACATTCTTGACAGAGGTGTTAAATTGATTACGTTTTGCACCCCAAATGATCACAGTCATCAAGGTCATTAACCTTGCACTGATTGTTAGGTTTCTTGGTGAGCCCGGCAGAAGCGTCGCCACGGTGGTCTGGGGTGGCTATAGCCCCAGGTCTTTTGGTTGTAGCCCCGGATAGAAGCTCAGGGGCTACGACCTAAAGGCGAGCTAGCCCCGCGTCATGACAGTCCCGACATTAGCGTAGCCCCGGATCTTTTCCAGACCGAACAATACTCCTGGAGACCAGGATGAGTTACGTTTAGGAAATTTGGGGTGGCTTAACTTAACTGGCAAAGGAGAAGAGAAGTGTAGGTTTTCCCTGACATATTCTTCATGGATCTCCCTCTTATATCCCTCTTTCCCGGTTATGCCCATTCACCCAGAATGTCTCTGCCCACCCCATATCCAAGCAGACATTAGAATCAGGAGATGGCTCTGGAAAACCCCTGCCATCTGTCACTCAGAGAAAAGACAGCTACAAGAATTTGAGACATCCCTCAACCAGTGAGAAAAAATCTCACCTATGGCAGCCAACGAAGAGCCGTCCGGTCATGCACATGCATGTCTGTGGCAGGAGTCCTCTGTGCTCGCCACATGCGGTTTCTCAATAACACATCTAAGAAACTAGACCTTTTTATTTTATTGGGTAGGCTGTGCACATACGTCTACCATAAATGCTATATGTAGGGCAAACAATACTGATAGCACAGGGAACCCCTAATTTGCAGTGGTTGCCTCAGCCATGTCCAGTCAGGTAGTGTTGGGCTAATAGCAGGATAGGGAGGTTTCATCGCAGGAGATTTGGTCGTAGCCAAATCCATCAAATTCTTTCAGCTGAATTTGGCAGCAACTATATGTGGGGGGGTCAGTATGGGTAATAATTAAGGCGTGGGTGCAACAGGGATTCAATGGAGGGGTCCCCCCACACATGTATTTGCGGCCAAATGGCTTAAAAGAAAAAAAAATATGGATTTGGATTCGACCAAATCTCCTCGATGACATCACATAGAACCCTGAAAGCATTGGTACATGACCCGTGCTAGCCCGAAATGTGTTCCCCGCTGCATCTCCCCCTCTTTTGATTTGTGGCACTTATCTACTCTTTCTAACCTCCTTTCTTTCCCCCTGCTCCTTTCCTTTCCACAGACTCAGATTCGGATACTACTGGTGGGGACACAATACACCGAATCTCGAACAAGCCGAGGTGCTCCGAGACTACCACGGGTTGTGTTTCGGCAAACTATTAAAAACGAACATAACATAGAAAGGAGACTTACATCATTATTGCTGTTTCAGTTGTCCATGGCCAAGCTGTATTTTTTTTTATTGGATGCGATAACTTTAAATCGTAAGGACTGCAGTGTTATACTCTCGGCCGTCCTACTTGCAACGTGTCTACACCGGTGTATTTGCCCAAAGAACTCTAGACCTTGGACTTAATCTTCTTGCATTCATCATTCTCTGGGTATTCCCGAGCCTCAGGTGATGCCAGGACATTGACTCCAAGATCCACCATGCTGGTTTACTCCTCGCTTTCTGTCTCTTAATTCACTCTCAAAACTTTGACATCCAGCTGTGCTGTCCGTGCTGGTTTTCATAGAGCACAAACCTAGCTGTGGCGCAGTAGAACAGCGGGATACAGTGATATGATACAATAGCAGGGGTGCATTTAAAAGGATGGGCTATTAATGGTGCATTTGGAAAGACATGGAGACAGGAGGTCCAAAGTGATACAGGCAGAGGTTACAGGTTAAGGATGGGAAGGTAGTGCCAGTCTTAGTTGGTCACCAAGCCCTGGAATGCAATACGTCACAGTGTATTGACTTGCCCAACATCTATATGAACTTTGCTAGCACATTCCAGCAGGCAACACTTACTTTAGGTTCACTTGCCTAAGATGCTCCGTTAAGTCTGAATCCGGCTTCCCTCATGCATTGCATTTGTCCCCGATGGCTTTGCTCTCTTCCGGGTTTGACCCCTGACGGTTCCTCTTCATCCGGTACGCCGTCTGCACTTCAGTGACTGTGCTCTCATTTGCCACGGCGTGGCACATGGCCACGTCCCTGTCTCTCAGTCTACTATTGCTTCTTCACTTCCTCATCTGAGTCTCCACAAGCGCCATGCACTGCTTCCCAACCTCTTGCATTCACCGCTTCCTTGACCTGTAATGGACCCTAGGGGTTTAGCAGGTTTTTGGAACCTGCCTTCACCTCACGCGGTACATCCGACGACTCCCTGTAGCTCGGCCAGTTCTCCAGGGAATGGTTGTTCTCGTCTGCACCAGAGCTTCATCTGGACACCTACAGCACTTCCTGGAATGGACAATCTGCTTCTGCTTCCTTTTGCCATTTATCCAGAAGTGCTACCGTGGCCCTAGTCAATTTCAGACTGTCACTTTCACTTTGGCACACCCTCCAAGTGTTGCCATGGCCCTAGTCAATTTCAGACTGTCACTTTCACTTTGGCACACCCTCCAAGTGTTGCCATGGCCCTAGTCAATTTCAGACTGTCACTTTCACTTTGGCACACCCTCCAAGTGTTGCCATGGCCCTAGTCAATTTCAGACTTTCCCTTTGGCACCCTCAGATAGGGTCTGGGCCACTTCATCACAAGTAGTAGATATAGTTTACTAAATTATAATCCCAACTTTTTGTGATCCTGGCCAATTAATTTGACCTTCCTATGGCTCTGTTCCGTTAGCTGCCAAAACTACTCCAATGCGCTAGGCACTAGTATTAGGAACTATGTACCTAAGTGGACACGAAGCTCTCAAGTTTCCCATGTGCATGTGTAAGAGGGCCTTCCAGCCCTGGTTTTGCTTGGAATTCCGGGATTTGTAGTTTTCCTAAATTTCAAATGGAAAAGACAAAACAACAAGTCTCAGAAAACAAAAGGGGAAAAAAACAGGCACGGGTGCCGCAAGAAACTTGAGCGCTCTCTGCACATTGACCTTGAAATGCCCACTGTCCCTTGGCCTGACGCTGAGTCCTCCGGGCGCTTCTTCTGTGCCAGAGTAGCCCCTCTCAGAGATGCATTAATTAATTAACCTTAGATAGTGCACTAAATGCCAGAGACAAGTCTCTAAGTACAGAACTGTATTTCGAACTTGTGTTGCTCGGCGTTGTTTTGCTTCCAAGACAAAAGCACTGCCCCTGTGCTAGCCACCCGGCTTTTATCACTTTGACATTCAGTTTGACATTCCCAGAACTGCATTGCTATGTTCAGAGTGTATAGACATGAACCATGCCAGCATTCCGCCCTCCCCCATCCAGCAAGTGGAACACTTTGTCAGTTTAGTCTAGCTTTCCACACAACCAGCACCGCCAACCAAACGTTTGTTTAATAATAACAGCACTTTTGTTGGCATACAGCTCAACCTCTGGGCGTGTCTGTGGTGAACGAGCTATTTCACAATTCCCCTCTCAGGTGAAGAGCCTCCCTTCTGACGCACATCATTGGAGGGGTGCAGGGCACACGCTGAGAGCCTTGGTACAGTAGGGAGAGAGAGAAGTAGTGTGGGAGCAGAGCTTTGTGCATAATAAAGAGTACTTTGAATGTCAAATCTCAGTCAATTGTGTGGAAATGTTTCCTTTTCATTTTTTATATCCACTGTTTATTTATTTATTTATTTATTTATTACGCTTCAAGCGCCAATATCTTTCTCCATGTCCTGTTGGGTTCCCACACTATAATAATAAACATGGACTCTGAGCTTTCTGTGAGCGACTACTCTTAGGAGTCCCTGTCTGCCCCACCCAGATTCTGGGCCCCTACATTGTCCAACTCCAGGCCAAGGGCCGGCACCCTGAAGGGTTTTCAGGATATTCTGTATTAATATTCATGAGGAAAAATGTACATACATTTAGAATCACTGTATGCAAAGAGGGGTATCCTGAAAACCCGGCCTTTGAGGCCTGCAGTTGCCCCATAATTGCAGGCCGAACCCTCTCACCTCCTTCCCTGAATTACCAGACCCAGCTCCGGCTCAGAGACTTGCCCCAATGATCGCCTGTTATGTCACGTTAATATGGTTTTCTACTGCACCAATTCACCACCACAGTCGTTTTAAAGTGACTTGACATGTCTGTACAGTTCCTTCTTGTGCCCCCGCCAGGGATATCCAGACCTTAGTCTTCAGAAGGAAAATAATGATCAGGGGCAAGTCAAGAGGGCGGTAAAGAGGGAAATGGATGATACCAAGAAAAGAGAGGAAGAGATGCAGCGGGGAAGCATGCTTTGTGATATTATACATGCATGGTCGTCTTGTTACGTAGACCACTGATGCTTTAAGGGGGTCTGAGAATTGGAAAGGGCCTCTAACAAGGGGGCATGGCTTAAGTTCTGGGTGTGGACTAAAATGTGCTGGGCATGGCCTACGGGAGGGGAAGGGTGCGGCTTGTACAAGGGCCACCAGCCTCATACATTATGGGATCCTACAAAGATGTATTTTGGGTCGCTCAGCATCTTGACATATCATGTGCCATTTGCAAAGCGCCAATATGGGCCCATGCATCTAAGCACTAGCAAAAGGGAATGAGGTACATGGTAGGCATTTTAGTGGAACAGATTTTCTTTTAAAGTTTGCACTGAAAGAAGAAGAGCTGCTCAGAGGTTCATACATCTTTGGGGAGAGTGTATCAGAGCCCAGAAGCTAGGACTTTAAAATATTGCCCTACCGCCCTACACCGGTTAAATCTGATGGCGGTTATGGTATTATTTCACACAGATCTTAAGTGTACATGGTGGACAGTTGAGCTGAAACCTGGGTTGCAGGTATTTTGGTGATATGCCATGTAGGGCTTTAAATACAATGGGCCTGATTCATGGAGCATTTTCCTATGGGATTGTGCCATTATAAAACACTCTGGGAATCAGGCCCAATGGGTAAAGCTTTAAACCTGACACTAGTGGAGACAGGCACCCAATGCCGTTTGTGTAGGACAGGCAAGATGGGCCCTCCTTAATGCATGCAACTAACTATTCTGTCCACCGCATTATGAACTACTTGTATAACATTGAGCACATATTGGGGTGCTCCAAGCATTGAAAACCTAACATAACACAGCAGGTGTATTTGTAGAGAGCACGTTCAACCCCAGAGGGCATCTTGGCGCTGTTGACAGATAACAGATGTTTATTGTTACCCAACTTAATTCTACTCATTTTATCAACCTCAGATGGATGACGGGCTGATTGGACATGACGGGTTTGAACCTGTGACTATGTTCGGTCAGCACAGGCCCCGGCAGTGATGTATTCCTATAATCGTTCCAGGAAATAATGATCGCTGTAGCTATGAATGCAACATGTTATGGTTTGTTTTGTCAGATATGGATTTGAAGACCGCAAACAAAAGACTGACTTTGTGGAACCCTTCCCTTGAAGGCCACCCGTGGAAGGCCAGTCTTTTGATCCCACCCCATTCTCCCGGGTTTTTTTGTCAGAGGGTTCCACCCACAACCGTTCTGTGCTGCGCGGACCTGCCATCACATTTTCCCCGCCCCCTCCAATTGCCTGCTACCCACTCGTCCGTCTATAGGCCGCTACCCAGAACCCGAACGTACTGCACGTCGCCCTTCAGTATGTTACATTTTGTGCACTGGGACTCTGGTTTTGCGGTCTGCAGACAGCGAACGGATTTGTCTTAGTATCATCAGATAGTAAGGAGTAGAACAAACTACTGTATTAGCATGCTTGGTCTTCGAGGGGAACAAATTAAAATAGAGTCCTGGATTGCTAATGTTTAGGTTTGAATGCTACAAGGGGATTTGATTCATAGTGATCAGATGTAAGGTGATTGGGCATTCTGTTTGGATGTGTTCAGACCCAGCCAGTTAGAGACCATCCAAATTGTTTTCCCTTTTTTGTGTGTGTTTAATCATTTTTATTAAAGTAATACTTCGAGAAATTAACCAGTCGTGTAAAGGTTTTAGGTAAATGTTAAACAATGAAGGGGGACATATATGCCCCCTGGGGTACTCCACAGCCTATAGTGACTCCTTCTGATTCATACCCCTTGACTTTTACCCTGGTAATTCTGTCTTTTAAGATTGAGTGGACCTATATGTCGCAGGCGTTGGGTATGGTCGCAGACTGGTCTTGTTTGCATTCAGTGAGCACATTTTAAACAAATATCTCTCTCCTTTAGTTCATAAAATTAACTCTACTAGGTATATAAAAAATTGTATTCTCTATTTGAATTAATCAGCTACAAGAAAGAGGGTACAACAAGCACTAACATAGGTTACTGGCAACATTTCTATAAAATCAAAGACAATTTTGGGAACATAAGAATGACCAGAGATTTTCATGTTTGACAAATATGCCTAAGATTGTGAGTCAAGCAAGCTGACCTTCTAGGCGCCTCACTCACACTGGGCTTGGTGTTGATTTCCTTTGTCACATGCCATACCCTAACAGTAAGATGTCTGCAAATCACAAACCATATACACTCAGACAGCCTCTGTTCTCACGTGTGAGGCTGGGACTGTGCTGCTTGGGCAGATGACAATATGCGTTCTTTTCCTCTGAAAGCAATTCTCACCTACTGGGGGTCGCCGGGAAGCAGACTTTCAAACGCAGGACACGCACATAGGAAAAATAGCATCAGGTGCGTATTAGTGGTGACTCGTCTGAGGAGCAGCTTTAGATACTCGACACGGGTCAGATCAGCAGTTTGTCAGGTTCTTGTGGCTGTTGCTCAGAGTCTTGGCACTGATCAGACACTTAGCACTGTTGCTCAAGCTCCTGGAGTTGGTGTTCTGGCTCCTGGTGCTAGGTCTGTTGGTGCTGATTGGTAGTCCCTTGGTGTTGTGCTCTGGCTCTTGGAACTGATTATCAGGCTCTTGGAGCTGATGTTCAGGCTTTTGGCATGGTTTCTCAGGCTCTTGGAGCTGGTGTTTAGACTCTTAGCACTGTTTCTCAGGCTCTAGGAGCTGGTTTTCAGACTCAGCCCTGTTGCACAGGCTCTTGGAGCTGGTGTTCAGATTCTTAGCACTGTTGCTCAGGCTCTTGGAACTGGTATTCCGACTCTTTGCACTGTTGCTCAGGCTATTGGAGCTGGTGTTCAGACTCTTAGCCCTGTTTCTCAGGCTCTTGGAGCTGGTGTCCAGACACAGGCTCTTGGAGCTAGTGTTCAGGCTCTTGGCACTGTTTCTCAGGCTCTTGGAGCTGGTGTTCAGACTCTTAGCCCTGTTTCACAGGCTCTTGGAGCTGGTGTGCAGACTCTTAGCCCTGTTTCTCGGGCTCTTGAAGCTGGTGTTCAGACTCTTGGCCCTGTTTCTCAGGCTCTTGGAGCTGGTGTTCAGACTCTTGAAACTGTTCCTCAGGTTCTTGGAGCTGGTGTTCAGACTCTTAGCACTGTTTCTCAGGTTCTTGACGCTAGTGCTCAGACTCTTACCACTGTTGCTCAGACTCTTGGAGCTGGTGTTCAGACACTTAGCCTTGTTTCTCAGGTTCTTGGAGCTAGTGTTTAGACTCTTGGCCCTGTTGCTCAGGCTCTTTGAGCTGGTGTTCTTACTCTTAGCGCTGTTTCTCAGGTTCTTGGAGCTGGTGTACAGACTCTTAGCACTTTTGCTCAGGCTCTGGGAGCTGGTGTACCGACTCTTAGCACTGTTGCTCAGTATCTTGGAGCTGGTGTTCAGACTCTTAGCCTTGTTTCTCAGGTTCTTGGAGCTGGTGCTCAGACTCTTAGCCCTGTTGCTCAGGCTCTTGGAGCTGCTGTGCAGACTCTTGGCCCTATTGCTCAGGCTCTTGGAGCAGGTGTTCAGACTCTTGACACTGTTTCTCAGGTTCCTAGAGATGGTGTTCAGACTCTTAGCACTGATGCTCAGGCTCTTGGAGCTGGTGTTCAGACTCTTGGCCCTATTGCTCAGGCTCTTGGAGCAGGTGCTCAGACTCTTGACACTGTTGCTCAGGCTCTTGGAGCTGGTGTTCAGCCTCTTGGCCCTATTGCTCAGGCTCTTGGAGCTGGTGTTCAGACTCTTGGCGCTGTTGCTCAGGTTCTTGGAGCTAGTGTTCAGACTCTTGGCCCTGTTGCCCAGGCTCTTTGAGCTGGTGTTCAGACTCTTGGCCCTGTTGCCCAGGCTCTTTGAGCTGGTGTTCTGACTCTTAGCGCTGTTCTCAGGTTGTTGGAGCTAGTGTTCAGACTCTTGGCCCTGTTGCCCAGGCTCTTTGAGCTGGTGTTCTGACTCTTAGCGCTGTTCTCAGGTTCTTGGAGCTGGTGTACAGACTCTTAGCACTGTTGCTCAGGCTCTGGGAGCTGGTGTTAAGACTCTTAGCACTGTTGCTCAGGCTCTTGGAGCTGGTGTGCAGACTCTTGGCCCTATTACTCAGACTCTTGGAGCAGGTGTTCAGACTCTTGACACTGTTTCTCAGGTTCCTGGAGCAGGTGTTCAGACTTTTAGCACTGTTGCTCAGGCTCTTGGAGCTGGTGTTCAGACTCTTGGCCCTATTGCTCAGGCTATTGGAGCTGGTGTTCAGCCTCTTGGCCCTATTGCTCAGGCTCTTGGAGCTGGTGTTCAGCCTCTTGAACCTATTGCTCAGGTTCTTGGAGCTGGTGTTCAGACTCTTAGCTCTGTTGCTCAGGCTCTTGGAGCTGGTGTTCCGAGTCTTAGCACTGTTGCTCCTGCTGTTGGTGTTCGTAGCTCTCGTCACTGCTGCTCTTGATCCAGGCAGCAACAACTTGCTCTTTGCCCTACCCTTTTTCAACTAGTCAGTTTTCATGACCCTGTTCCCCTGCCTTCATGGGAGAGCCCAATAACATCCCTTCTCCCCTTCTTTTACCGTTGCCCCCTACCTTTTACAGCTGGGGCGCTGCCTATGGAATACTGCAATTTTTACCGCTTCTAGATTTGTGTTTTTATTTTCTCTTTCATGCAGTTCTGAGCGGAATTACATTGCTGCCGAATTACATTGCTACAGAATGACAGTGCTACAGAATTACATTTTTACCAAATTACATTGCTACATAATTACATTGCTACAGAATTGCATTGCTACCGAATTACAATGCTGCCGAATTACATTGCTTCAGAATGACAGTGCTACAGAATTACACTGCTACAGAATTACATTGATACAGAATTACATTGCTACCGAATAACATTGCTACCGAATTACATTGTTACAGAACTACAGAGCTAATCAGATGCTCAAGCTCCTGGTACTAAAACGTGGGGTCTTTTTAGTTTGGGCTATTAGTTGGTGTTAGCGCCACCTATAAGCCAAAACGATTACATTAGAGTACAGATAGGGAGAGATGGCATCTGAGGAGAGACACAAAGGTTAAAGGTGTTGTTTACTTATGTGCTCTCCCATTGACTGCCCAAGGCCATGCTAATCCCTATGGCCATTCCCACCCAGTTCCTGCTCCTCGCCCGCCTAAAAAGCCTGCTCATAGGAACTGTTTGAGCTAGCTTTAATCAAGCCTTACCTTTAAACTCTGCAAAGTGCCTTCCAGAGTTTTTTCAAAGCAATCTCTAAGAGATAATGACTTTATTGGAGTTATAAACACGCTACTGGTGTGTAAAGAGAATCCCTGCTTCTCTGAAGCTTAAGGAGACCCATCTGAGGTTTGGAAGCAGCTCAAGGCCTTCCTCTTTGCTTCTGCCTTCTTTCTTCCTCTCCCCTGCTGACCTCCTGTCTGTCACTGCACCGATTACCTGGCTACCCTCTGAATTTCGGGCCCAGGTCCATGCCCCCCAGTTGCACACCCGCACTGCTTCCTGGAAACCCTGCACTTTGGGGCTGTATCTGTTACCCTATAGTCCCCCCACCTGCACTTCCCAATTACCTGTTGCAAGCACTTAACCCTTGCACTGCCATCTGTTGGCCGCACTTCCTTCTTCGTTTATGTTTGTGTTGTTGATGATATATCCTGCACTTCTCCCCTCCCCCTGGCACTTCACCCCCTTCTTCCCCTTCCTGCACGTGCGCGATCTCAACATCTCAACCTCACTGGGCATAGTAAGAGCATTGTCTTTTTCCCTCCTGTTCCCCTCCCTTGCCTCGTCGCGCCTTGTAACACTTGTGTGTAGGCGCGCTATAAATAAAATATATCATATCATAAACCAGGTCTGCATGCGGCTACACGATCTATCTTTTTATTCACTGAAATCCTGTTAAAAACAAGTATTGCAAAGCCAACAGTTTCAGCTTGTGTATGAGTTCTAGGAATTTGCCATGCACTGCTATTAGATGCCTAGTTACCTGCACCATCTTACACTTGCTACCACCAATGGCCAGTTAACATCACTACGGCTGTGCCTGGCAAGTTACTTCCCATGCCTACACAAAACCCCAAACTGTTGGCCAGAGGCGGATCTAATGGTCGCCAGGCAGACAAATGGCGACGGGGCCCCTGTCCCAGGCCCCACCCCTTCCTCACAGCAAAAGGCCCTTTCTGTTGAGATGTCACTCCAGTTCGAGTTGAGTCGTGTGTGCGTTTGTTCTACGCTTCTTTCAGTGTCAAAAGTTTAGCCTAAAATTGTGAAAGAAGAGCAGAACTGTTTAGGGTGTGCGTTTGTTATTTTGGGAATGGGGATCAGGCCACCAGGTATGAGTTACATGTTGGCTGTGTTGGAGGCAGGGCACCAAGTATGGGCCAAGTTTCTTGTCTTAGTCGCTAGCGCCGCGGTTTCCTTCCCTAGGCGCTACCCTACAGTCTGAAGCCGTAAAGGGGACTCAATTTCTTGGTGGGCTTTTCTTCTGAAAAGCAGCATGAGCTGGGGACAGTCATGAATGAGAAAGCCTCACTCCATCCCACTCCCCCATCATGACCTGCACCAGTGAAGGGAAATGCCTGCCTTTGGCTGGATGGAGTGAACACAGGCTGCGGCCCCATACAGTGCCGCCTGCAGTGATGTGCGCCCTGAAGTTGGGGGCTGCCCCAAAGGAAGCCCCATGGCAGGGACCGTCCCTGGCCCGGTGAGGCAGAGACTCAGGGCCCGACTCAGAGGGGAATTCATGGACCTCAGCACTGCGTATAGCAGCTGCACGGCTCCCCTGCAGCACACAGGCTGCCCTCAGGGACCCACCTCGTTACCTCTGTGGCTCTCTAACTGAGTGTGTTTCTCTATCTTTCTTGTCCGGCCCGCCTTCTTCTCCCTTCCCCTCCATCGCCCTATCTCGTTTTTCATCTGTTTCTCTACCATTCTCTTACCTGTGTTCTTCTCTAACCCCATCGCCCTTCCCCCACGACTACTTCTTCTATCCTATGTTCCATCTTTCTTTCTCTTTACTCACTGTATATAATATTTCTTACTACCTCTCCCAGCCTTCTGTCTTTACTTATATTTCTTTCTCCTTCGTTCTCATCCCTTCATCTCACTTCTCCCTTGGCCCTCTCTGTCTCCCTCGCCCCTCTTTCTCATCGTCCTGCTCGTGACCACACTTAACTCCGCCCACCCAAAGCTCCGCCTCCATGACCCGCCCACCTAGGGCCCATACCATGTGCTCCCCACGGGGCCCTTTGCCTTAAATCTGCCACTGCTGTTGGCATTGCCAGTGCTTGTTACATCTTGTTCACAGACCCTATTTTTTCTACTGGGCCGTCACTTGAGGGTGTTACACATGTTGCTGACATCACTACATTCATACAGGCACGCTCAGACCCATAGATATTCCGAAAGAGAGTGCAACGAAGCCTATATGACAGACACACGCGCTATGGTGTGTTCAGAGCAAATAAACAATCGGAGAATCTTTGCTGGTGTTTTTACAAGTAGAATCTAAATCAAACCACGGTTTATCCTGAACTGAACCCAATTCAGGGAAAGCAAACTCCTGCATTATAGTTGCAAACGCGGAAATTGCATGCGTGGTTTTCCCCCCACAACTGTCTCGTATGACACGTGACACTCGGGAGTATGGTTTGCAGCAGGCAGCGAAAGGATCCGGGCTGGCACTGGGCCAAGCAAACACAAAGATCAGATGTCAATATTTGTGCATCTGTGTAAACGCCAGAGGACTTTCCTTTGGCAAGGCTGCGCAGTCGGCGCAGCTTGGGACCTGAATTCACAAACCGCAGGATACGCAGGTGCGCAGAAATGGAACTCGGCCGCGGCGACCGCAGAACAACAATCTACGCACAACAAAGAGCGTAAACCTGGCGCGGAAGCGACGGACAAGTGGGGTCGGTTTACTGTCAACAGGGATCCCGGCGGTGAAGGCACTTAGGTGGAAGCGTTCCTCCGCGCCCAAACCATAACAAGGCCGCGGCGGCGGCGTTGGTGCACTGGCAACAGGCCACGGCGGGGATGGTGGGGGAGGAGGGGGGAGGGGTCATGCGCATCTGCTTTGCTGACTGATACGCGGATTACGGGACTCCTCGTGCCTGTTTACTAGGCTGAAACCCTGACAGGGGATCACGGGGCACTTGGAGTAACAAGGCCGCTCGCTGATAGCGCTGCGGGTCTATTTTTGGGAGCTAGCTGGCAAGGCAAGAGAAAGCACTTGAGTGTAATCCACGGGGCTGGTCACAGTGCTGGCAGGCAGGGCGCCACTTCCTCGCTGCTGGCAAAACAGGAAGTGGCTGAAATCTTTTGTTGCAGCTTCCTGGAGCCAACCAGTGCGTGAGACCTCAATGGCCGTCCCTAGAGGACAGCAGAAGAAGGCAAGGGAGGGAATCCTGATGCATTGGCAACACCAGCTGCTTCGGCTTTTGTGTAGGCACTAGCATTTCAGTGCCATAATGGTATTAACTGGCCATTGTTGGTAGCGGGTTCAAAATGGTGTGAGTACCTGGGCCTCTAATAGCACTGCCTGGCAAATGCCTAATTCTTATACCCAAGTCAAAACTGTTGGCTTTGTCAATGCTGGTTTTTAACGGGACTTCAGTGAAAGACACGCATAGTGTTTATAAACTGAGTGGCTAAAGACAGACCTGTTTAAGACATTTGTATTACACCTGTAGTAGGTTTACAGGTTTAATTACCTCTCAGAAGACTGCTTTGGTACAAAAGCTGGGAGGAACTTTGAGTGCAAAGTTTGATGGTAAAGCTTGATTAAAGCGTGTTCAAAGAGTTCCTGTGAAGAGGTGTTTTGGGTGGAGAGAGACATGGGTGGGAATGGTCATAGGGATTAGCATGGCCATGGGAAGTCAATGGGTGGGCAGATAATCAAACAACACCTCCAAGCTTTGTGACCCTCCTCATATACAATTTCTCCCTATCTGTACTCTAATGGAAAAGTTTCAGTTTATGGGTCGCGCAAGCGCGACCTAAAAACCCAAACTAAAAAGGTCAGATCCTTGGAAACTCTCAGACATATATAGCTTCAATGAACGCACCATGGTGGCCCTTCCATAACCTGTATCCCAAACCTGTAACACCCACTCTCCCCATATGCATCAAATGATACCTTTGTGTATATTCATGTATCCTATTACATAAGCCCCCAGTGTGGGGCACTTCATGGCTTCCTAGCTAGGCTTGAGCTATATATAGGGAAATACAAAACCTAGACTATTTGTGACTGGTGTTGACATCGAGGACAACCCCTATATACTCACATTGTCAGCGCCTAGACCCCCACGTAGCTTTGGTGTGCAGCGCTATATAAAACCAAATAAATATAAATATAGGCTTCCATCTGGTATAGCGCTTGTGCACCCTCTTTCATTTAAATTGTCATTTATTTAGTGCAGCAAACACCTTGTGTTATCTTGGCACTGACAGAGTAAAACGATGCCCCAACAGCCTGGCTCACTACGGTACACGGTATAACAAACATTTGATTATAGGAACAACATTTCCGTAGATTCAATTTTTCTCTAATATGAAAAGGAAGCAGATTCCACAGTCTGGAGGCCCGAACAAAGAGGCTGCTGCATCCCTCCATTCCAGGCAAGAGGATAGATATAGGATTTCAGCAACTTGTCGGTCGAGGTCCTCACTCCTGACGCGAGGGAACAGACCAGGACAGACCATGGCGTGACAGCAACATGTTACATGTCTAACTCCAAGCTTATATAGTCACACTCCTGGCTGCTACCCTGCACCACCCTTACAGCTACAATCCCCCCAACGCCTTATCTTACAAGTGTCAGAATCCAGTTCTTCATATATTACAACCAATGTGTGCGCCACTTGTAATGCATACACTGCATGCACAAGTGTGTGTTTCCAGGGCCGCTTAAATACATTCACTGCTAGGAGCTTATATCTTTCCTAAATACCATAGATCTCTTATACATGTATATGCTGCCTTACAAATATTGCTATCCCCCAAACGTCCCCATACTTATATTGCTGATAATTACTCAGTGCCCCCAGCCCACTTCTGTACTCTTATTGCTGACAAATGATATGAGGCTCTGCCCCCTCTTATATTCTCCCACTGCATACAGCTAGGGTGCACCGCCAGACCCTGTGCATAGTTCTGCTGCTTACAGCCAGGGTGCACCGCCAGACCCTATACATAGTTCTGCTGCTTACAGCTATGGTGCACCGCCAGACCCTGTGCATAGTTCTGCTGCTTACAGCCAGGGTGCACCGCCAGACCCTGTACATAGTTCTGCTGCTTACAGCCAGGGTGCACCGCCAGACCCTGTACATAGTTCTGCTGCTTACAGCTAGGGTGCACCGCCAGACCCTGTACATAGTTCTGCTGCTTACAGCTAGGGTGCCCCACCAGACCCTGTACAGATGTGCTACTTACTGCTAGGGTGCACCTCCAGACCCTGTACAGATCCACTAATTACTGCTAGTGTGCACCGCCACACCCTGTACAGATCCACTACTTACTGCTAGTGTGCACCGCCAGACCCAGTACAGATCCGCTACTTACTGCTAGTGTGCACCGCCAGACCCAGTACAGATCCACTACTTACTGCTAGTGTGCACCGCCACACCCTGTACAGATCCACTACTTACTGCTAGTGTGCACCACCAGACCTGTACAGATGCGCTACTTACTGCTAGTGTGCACCAGCAGACCCTGTACAGATGCGCTACTTACTGCTAGTGTGCACCGCCAGACCCTGTACAGATCCGCTACTTACTGCTAGTGTGCACCGCCACACCCTGTACAGATCCGCTACTTACTGCTAGGGTGCACCACCAGACCTGTACAGATGCGCTACTTACTGCTAGTGTGCACCACCAGACCCTGTACAGATGCGCTACTTACTGCTAGTGTGCACCGCCAGACCCTGTACAGATCCGCTACTTACTGCTAGTGTGCACCGCCAGACCCTGTACAGATCCACTACTTACTGCTAGTGTGTACCGCCACACCCTGTACATAGTTCTGCTGCTTACAGCTAAGGTGCACCACCAGACCCTGTACAGATCCACTATTTGCTGCTAGTGTGCACCGCCAGACCCTGTGCATAGTTCTGCTGCTTACAGCTAGTGTGCACGGCCAGACCCTTTACAGATCCACTACTTACTGCTAGTGTGCACCACCAGACCCTGTACAGATCCACTACTTACTGCTAGTGTGCACCGCCAGACCCTGTACAGATCCGCTACTTACTGCTAGGGTGCACCACCAGACCCTGTACAGATCCGCTACTTACTGCTAGGGTGCACCGCCAGACCCTGTACAGATTCGCTACTTACTGCTAGTGTACATCGCCAGATCCTGTACATAGTTCCGTTGCTTAAGGCTAGTGTTCTGCCAGATCTCCTGACATAGGCCAATTGCTCACACCCGGTGTAGTGTGACTGCCCAGACCTCGTACATAGTTCAGATGCTTATGGCTAGTGTGCATCGCCAGACCCTGTACAGATCCACTACTTGCTGCTAGTGTGCACCGCCAGACCCTGTACAGATGCGCTACTTACTGCTAGGGTGCACCTCCAGACCCTGTACAGATGCACTACTTACTGCTAGTGTGCACCTCCAGACCCTGTACAGATGAGCTACTTACTGCTAGTGTGCACCGCCAGACCCTGTACGGATGTGCTACTTACTGCTAGGGTGCACCGCCAGACCCTGTACAGATCCGCTACTTACTGCTAGTGTGCATCGCCAGATCCTGTACATAGTTCCGTTCCTTAAGGCTAGTGTCCTGCCAGATCTCCTGACATAGGCCAATTGCTCACACCCGGTGTAGTGTGACTGCCCAGACCCCGTACATAGTTCAGATGCTTATGGATAGGGTGCACCACTAGACCCTGTACAGTTCTGCTGCTTACTGCTAGTGAGTGCTGCCAGACCCCGTACATAGTTCCTCTGCTTACAGCTAGGGTGCACCACCAGACCACGTACATAGTTCAGCTGCTTACAGCTAGGGTTCACAACCAGACCCCGTACATAGTTCAGCTGCTTACAGCTAGGGTTCACAACCAGACCCCGTACATAGTTCAGCTGCTTACAGCTAGGGTGCACCACTAGACCCTGTACATAGTTCCGTTGCTTACGGCTAGGGTGCACCACCAGACCACGTACATAGTTCAGCTGCTTACAGCTAGGGTTCACAACTAGACCCCATACATAATTCAGCTGCTTACAGCTAGGGTTCACAACCAGCCCCGTACATAGTTCAGCTGCTTACAGCTAGGGTTCACAACCAGACCCCGTACATAGTTCCGCTGCTTACAGCTAGGGTTCACCACCAGACCACGTACATAGTTCAGCTGCTTACAGCTAGGGTTCACCACCAGACCCCATACATAGTTCAGCTGCTTACAGCTAGGGTGCACCACTAGACCCCGTACATAGTTCAGTTGCTTACGGCTAGGGTGCACCACTAGACCCCGTACATAGTTCTGCTGCTTACGGCTAGGGGGCAACTCTAGACCCCGTACATAGTTCTGTTGCTTACAGCTAGGGTGCACCACTAGACCCCATAAATAGGTCTGCTGCTTATGGCTAGGGTGCACCACTAGACCCCGTACATAGTTTTGTTGCTTAAGGCTAGGGTGCACCACTAGACCCCGTACATAGTTCTGCTGCTTACAGCTAGGGTGTACCACTAGACCCCGTACATAGTTCCGTTGCATACGGCTAGGGTGCACCACTAGACCCTGTGCACCACTAGACCCCATACATAGTTCTGCTGCTTACAGCTAGGGTGCACCACTAGACCCCATACATAGTTCCGTTGCTTACGGCTAGGGCGCACCACTAGACCCCGTAAATAGTTCCGCTGCTTACGGCTAGGGTGCACCACTAGACCCCGTACATAGTTCCGTTGCTTACGGCTAGGGTGCACCACTATACCCTGTGCACCGGCAGACCCTGTGCATAGTTCTGCTGCTTACAGCTACAGTGCACTGCCAGACTCCACACATAGTTCCGTTGCTTACGGCTAGGGTGCACCACTATACCCTGTGCACCGGCAGACCCTGCACATATTTCTGCTGCTTACAGCTAGGGAGTGCCACCAGACCCCACACATAGTTCCACCGCTTACAGCTAGTGTGCACTGCCAGACCCTGCACATATTTCTGCTGCTTACAGCTAGGGAGTGCCACCAGACCCCACACATAGTTCCACCGCTTACAACTGGTGTGCACGGCCAGAGCCTGTACATAGTTTGGCTGCTTAGAGCTACTGTTCTGCCAGATCTCCTGACATAGGCCAATTGTTCACACCCGGTGTAGTATGACTGCCCAGACCCCGTACATAGTTCAGCTGCTTATGACTAGGGTGCACCACTAGACCCTGTACAGATGCGCTAGTTACTGCTAGTGTGCACCGCCAGACCCTGTACATAGTTCCGCTGCTTACAGCTAGGGTGCACCGCCAGATCCTGTACAGATCCACTACTTACTGCTAGTGTGCAATGCCAGACCCTGTACATAGTTCCGCTGCTTACAGCTAGGGTGCACCGCCAGACCCTGTACAGATCCACTACTTACTGCTAGTGTGCAATGCCAGACCCTGTACATAGTTCCGCTGCTTACAGCTAGGGTGCACCACCAGACCCTGTACAGATCCACTACTTACTGCTAGTGTGCACCGCCAGACCCTGTAGAGATCCACTACTTACTGCTAGTGTGCAATGGCAGACCCTGTACATAGTTCCGCTGCTTACAGCTAGGGTGCACCACCAGACCCTGTACAGATCCACTACTTACTGCTAGTGTGCACCGCCAGACCCTGTAGAGATCCACTACTTACTGCTAGTGTGCACCGCCAGACCCGTTAGAGATCCACTACTTACTGCTAGTGTGCACCGCCAGACCCTTTACAGATCCACTACTTACTGCTAGTGTGCACCGCCAGACCCGTTAGAGATCCACTACTTACTGCTAGTGTGCACCGCCAGACCCTGTAGAGATCCGCTACTTACTGCTAGTGTGCACCGCCAGACCCTTTACAGATCCACTACTTACTGCTAGTGTGCACCGCCAGACCCGTTAGAGATCCACTACTTACTGCTAGTGTGCACCGCCAGACCCTTTACAGATCCACTACTTACTGCTAGAGTGCACCGCCAGACCCGTTAGAGATCCACTACTTACTGCTAGTGTGCATCTCCAGACCCTGTACAGATCCACTACTTACTGCTAGTGTGCAATGCCAGACCCTGTACATAGTTCCGCTGCTTACAGCTAGGGTGCACCACCAGACCCTGTACAGATCCACTACTGCTAGTGTGCACCGCCAGACCCTGTAGAGATCCACTACTTACTGCTAGTGTGCAATGGCAGACCCTGTACATAGTTCCGCTGCTTACAGCTAGGGTGCACCACCAGACCCTGTACAGATCCACTACTTACTGCTAGTGTGCACCGCCAGACCCTGTAGAGATCCACTACTTACTGCTAGTGTGCACCGCCAGACCCGTTAGAGATCCACTACTTACTGCTAGTGTGCACCGCCAGAACCTGTAGAGATCCGATACTTACTGCTAGTGTGCACTGCCAGACCCTGTAGAGATCCACTACTTACTGCTAGTGTGCACCGCCAGACCCGTTAGAGATCCACTACTTACTGCTAGTGTGCACCGCCAGACCCTGTAGAGATCCGCTACTTACTGCTAGTGTGCACCAGCAGACCCTGTACAGATCCACTACTTACTGCTAGTGTGCACCGCCAGACCCGTTAGAGATCCACTACTTACTGCTAGTGTGCACCGCCAGACCCTTTACAGATCCACTACTTACTGCTAGTGTGCACCGCCAGACCCTTTACAGATCCACTACTTACTGCTAGTGTGCATGCCAGACCCTTTACAGATCCACTACTTACTGCTAGTGTGCACCGCCAGACCCTTTACAGATCCACTACTTACTGCTAGTGTGCACCGCCAGACCCGTTAGAGATCCACTACTTACTGCTAGTGTGCACCACCAGACCCATTAGAGATCCACTACTTACTGCTAGTGTGCACCGCCAGACCCTTTACAGATCCACTACTTACTTCTAGTGTGCACCGCCAGACCCTGTACAGATCCGCTACTTACTGCTAGTGTGCACCGCCAGACCCTGTACAGATCCGCTACTTACTGCTAGTGTGCATCGCCAGACCCTGTACAGATGCGCTACTTACTGCTAGGGTGCACCGCCAGACCCTGTACAGATCCGCTACTTACTGCTAGTGTGCATCGCCAGATCCTGTACATAGTTCCGTTGCTTAAGGCTAGTGTTCTGCCAGATCTCCTGACATAGGCCAATTGCTCACA
Organism: Ambystoma mexicanum; assembly: GCF_040938575.1. Classification (NCBI taxonomy): domain Eukaryota; kingdom Metazoa; phylum Chordata; class Amphibia; order Caudata; family Ambystomatidae; genus Ambystoma; species Ambystoma mexicanum. Next base: position 95,614,023 of record NC_090923.1, on the reverse strand, counting down.
CCCAGCGTAGTGTGACTGCCCAGACCTCGTACATAGTTCAGATGCTTATGGCTAGGGTGCACCACTAGACCCTGTACAGTTCTGCTGCTTACTGCTAGTGAGTACTGCCAGACCCCGTACATAGGTCCTCTGCTTACAGCTAGGGTTCACCACCAGACCACGTACATAGTTCAGCTGCTTACAGCTAGGGTTCACAACCAGACCCCGTACATAGTTCAGCTGCTTACAGCTAGGGTTCACAACCAGACCCCGTACATAGTACAGCTGCTTACGGCTAGGGTTCACCATCAGACCCCGTACATAGTTCAGCTGCTTACGGCTAGGGTGCACCACTAGACCCTGTACATAGTTCAGCTGCTTACGGCTAGGGTGCACCACTAGACCCCGCACATAGTTCTGCTGCTTACGGCTAGGGTGCACCACTAGACCCCGTACACAGTTCTGCTGCTTACGGCTAGGGTGCACCACTAGACCCCATACATAGTTCGTTGCTTACGGCTAGGGTGCACCACTAGACCCCGTAAATAGTTCCGCTGCTTACGGCTAGGGTGCACCACAAGACCCCTTACATAGTTCCGTTGCTTACGGCTAGGGTGCACCACTAGACCCCGTACATAGTTCCGCTGCTTACAGCTAGGGTGCACTACTAGACCCCGTACATAGTTCCGTTGCTTACGGCTAGGGTGCACCACTAGACCCCGTGCACCACTAGACCCCGTACATAGTTCTGCTGCTTACAGCTAGGGTGCACCACTAGACACTGTACATAGTTCCGTTGCTTACGGCTAGGGTGCACCACTAGACCCCGTACATAGTTGCGTTGCTTACGGCTAGGGTGCACCACTAGACCCCTTACATAGTTCCGTTGCTTACGGCTAGGGTGCACCACTAGACCCCGTACATAGTTCCGCTGCTTACAGCTAGGGTGCACTACTAGACCCTGTACATAGTTCCGTTGCTTACGGCTAGGGTGCACCACTAGACCCCGTGCACCACTAGACCCCGTACATAGTTCTGCTGCTTACAGCTAGGGTGCACCACTAGACACTGTACATAGTTCCGTTGCTTACGGCTAGGGTGCACCACTAGACCCCGTACATAGTTCTGCTGCTTATGGCTAGGGTGCACCACTAGACCCCGTACATAGTTCCGTTGCTTACGGCTAGGGTGCACCACTAGACCCCGTACATAGTTCTGCTGCTTATGGCTAGGGTGGACCACTAGACACCGTACATAGTTCCGCTGCTTATGGCTAGAGTTCTGCCAGCCCTCCTGACATAGGCCAATAGCTCACAGCCAGCTTTCACCACAGCTCCTATATACTTCCTCTGCTTACATATGGTGTATTCCGCTCAGATCCTCTATAGAGGGTCTGGAACCTGCCGCCCTCCAGATGTTTAGGAAGGCGCCTCAAAATTGACTATGCTCACTAATGGGAGCTTTCGTTCAAAACTTCCGGAGAACCAAAAGTTGCACCCCCAGATGCCTATATACTTCTATTGCTTACAGTTACCCTCCTCCCACAGACCCTTCTTATATGCTTCTGATGCTTACAGCGCCTGATGGCCGGTCCTCTGAGAGCCTTTGTCCATTCCTAGCCTCCTGTGGTTCCCAGTCTACCCTTGCTCTCAAGTCATAGAAAACAAATCTTATTTTCCTTCTGATTCTAAAAATTAAAGAAAGATTTTTCATAGTTTTTGTCTCCTTCCTTGTCTCCTTCCTTCCTTGTCTTCTTGTCTCCCTCCCTCCCTCCCTTCCTACCTTCCTTCTTTCCTTAATTCCTTCCTTCCTCCCTTCCTTCCTTCCTTCCTTCCTTCCTTCCTTCCCTCTCTACCTGTCTCATTCCTTGTTTCCTTCCTTCCCCCCTTTGCTCCTTGTCTCCCTTCTTCCTTCATTGACTCCTTCCTCGCTTGCCTCCTTCATTGTCTCCTTTCTTCATTTTCTCCTTCCTTCCTTCCTGTCTCCTTCCTTCCTTGTCTCCTTGTCTTCTTTCTTGTCTCCTTGTCTTCTCCCTTGTCTCCTTCACCCCTTCCTTGTCTCCTTCCTTCCGTGTCTCTCTCCTTCCTTCCTTCCTTCCTTCCTTCCTTCCTTCCTTCCTTCCTTCCTTCCTTCCTTCCTTCCTTCCTTCCTTCCTTCCTTCCTTCCTTCCTTCCTTTCTTCCTTCCTTCCTTCCTTCCTTCCTTCCTTCCTTCCTTCCTGTCTCCATCCTTGTCTTCTTGTCTTCTTCCTTGTCTACTTGTCTTCTCCCGTGTCTCCTTCAACCCTTCCTTGTCTCCTTCCTTCCTTGTCTCCTTCATTGTCTCCTTTATTCATTGTCTCCTCCTTCCTTCCGTTTTTCCTTCCTTCCGTTTTTCTTTCTTTCCTTCCTTCCTTCCTTCCTTCCTCCCTTCCTTCCTTCATTGTCTCCTTCCTTTCTTCATTGTCTCCTTCCTTCCCCCTTGTCTCCTTCACCCCTTCCTTGTCTTCTTCCTTCCTTCCTTCCTTCCTTCCTTCCTTCCTTCCTTCCTTCCTTCCTTCCTTCCTTCCTTCCTTCCTTCCTTCCTTGTCTCCTTCCTTTATTGTCTCCTTGTCTTCTCCCTTGTCTCCTTCACCCCTTCCTTGTCTCTCACCTTCCTTCCTTCCTTCCTTCCTTCCTTCCTTCCTTCCTTCCTTCCTTCCTTCCTTCCTTCCTTCCTTCCTTCCTTCCTTCCTTCCTTCCTTCCTTCCTTCCTTCCTTCCTTCCTTCGCTACCTCCTACCTCGTAATGAGGCCGATTGTATTGTAATATGACCCAATCTCATTAGCATTGGTAAAGCGTGTGAGGAATGGTGCAAAGATGTTGGCGTTGTTCAAAATAATTTTAGCCGCCACGGTATCTCCGTTACATGACGTGGGTCGCATATTCCCAATAATTCTTTCCATAGTCTGTATTGAGATAGTGGAAAAGTTCAAAAGTAGTTTTATCTCGCTCTCAGTCTCCTTAGTGCTGTTTGCAAGTAAAACTGAGGCCTGGTCTGCCACAATTTTAGCATGTACTTCTGTAATGTTATCTATGATAGCTTGTTGCATTTTTGAACAATCATTCATTGTAGGGGAGGCCAGATTCGAGCTCAAGTGGGGTTTTTCCAATATTTTCAAAATGTCAAATACATTCTTAGTACTATCAGGTGATCCTTCAATTTTGGTTTTAAAAATAGATTTCTTAGCTTTAAGGATATTGTCAATTCTTCTATGTACTTCCAGCTCATTTTGTTTTTGTCAGTCTTATTTTTATTCCAATGACGTTCTGCTGTCCTCGTCTCCTGCTTCAGTTTAGAAAGTTCTGCAGAGAACCAATTACGATGGTTTTGCTTATTCCTGATTAACTTAGTCTTAACAGGTGTTGTCTTGTCAAGCAAGATGAAAATCAGAAAGACCACATGAGCAACAGAAAGCCACAAAGAAGAACGGTGGTCAGTGGTCGCATGTGCATCATGGAGGAACATGACGCGGCACTGTCAAACCTTGGTGCCAAGAAAATATACGTGGGTGAGAAGAATGCCCTCTGGCTGGAAGCTACATGGAGGGTCAATGTCTTCCAGAGAGCGCCCAATGACCCGGAAGAGTGGTGGCCAGACTACAAAATGATGGCCAATGACAAAGTTGACCCTAAAACATCAGAAGTGGAAAACCTAGTGTAGCACCAGAAGTGCCCGTCACAGAGACGGTAGCGCCCGCCGAAAATCCTGTGAAACCCATCATTGTAAGTAATGGTAAGGAGACGGCAGAGAAAGCACACATACATATTTCAAGTAACTTTGGGTCTCAACCTAAGTTACTAGGGGAATCCAGACGTGGATCCCTTGCTCACTATTCTTAGAGAGGCATAGCTACACCTTACTGATGAGGCTGAACCAGACCGAAACACGTGTCTGGGGTTGCTGTTGGTACTGTTTTTCAGAGGAGAATTGCCTAGCATTTAGGTGCGGGACTGCCCCAGGGCAGGAGAAAGACTGATATGTTTGGGATATTTCTTCTCTGTGAAAGATGGTGAGCTAAAGACTCTGGGTAAGGCTCTTGTAACCAGGACTCATGTATGGCACAGAGTCTCCCAGGACCCCCCTCTTTTAATTTGCATATTTCAAGCAACTTTTGGTCTCACCCTAAGTTACTAGGGGAATCCAGACGTGGACCCCTTGCTCACTATTCTTAGAGGGGCACAGCTACACCCTACTGATGCGGTTCAACGAGACCGAAACACGTGTCTGGGGTTGCTGTTGGTACTCTTGTTCCGAGGAGAATTGCCTAGCATTTCGGTGCTGGACTTCCCCAGGGCAGTACAAAGACAGATATGTTTGGGATATTTCGTCTCTGTGAAAGATGGTGAGCTAAAGACTCTGGATAAGGCTCTTGTTACCAGGACTCATGTCTGGCAGAGAGTCTACCAGGAACCCCCCTTGTTATTTGCATATTTCAAGTAACTTTGGGTCTCACCCTAAATTACTAGGGGAACCCAGACGTGGACACCTTGCTCACTATTCTTAGAGAGGCATAGCTACACCTTACTGATGAGGTTCAACCAGACCGAAACACGTGTCTGGGGTTGCTGTTGGTACTCTTGTTCAGAGGAGAATTGCCTAGCATTTCGGTGCGGGACGGCCCCAGGGAAGGACAAAGACTGATATGTTTGGGATATTTCTTCTCTGTGAAAGATGGTGAGCTAAAGACTCTGGGTAAGGCTCTTGTAACCAGGACTCATGTCTGGCAGAGAGTCTCCCTGGTCCCCCCTTGTTATTTGCACATATATGTGTACACTTGACCACACATTGCAGACCACAATAAACATATGTCAAACTAAGACTCTATAGTAAATTGCAAAGTTTAGAGGAATTATTAAAGGGAAGAGGATATGATATGATATGATAGGTTATTTATAACACGCTTAATATCCAGAGGTTTCTAAGCACAGACCCAGGGACCGAACCAGTGTGGCTCCGTGCTGTTCTGCTTCCAAGACGAGCATGTTTCCCCTAAGATATCCTAAAGATGTGTATTCGGCATGAGGGAGACACAAAGAACAACACTTGTATTCAATGATTCAATCCAAAGCAACTAAACTCGCACTGTCTGTAAACATAAGTACTAAACTATACCTGGGAAAGAAAATGGCCCTCGGGAGTGGTGTTGTGTTGCCTGTCTAACGTGGACAGAGGGAGAGAAATATCCGTCCACTAAATTAAGGAATTAATCAGGCTCATATGCGGTTTCCAAACCTGTCTGTAAATTCACCCACTGTGCTTGTCTCATCTGCTATAACGCAGACCCACACGCTAGCATCCAGAATAACCATGTTACACCTACCCAGCCATGACGAATTGGCTTGAAAAAGTGTAAAAACCCAACTCTAAAAACCATGGGCTAATTGTCACAGGACCAACACACCAAACATTTTTGAAGGGTTTTTATGACTTTATTTTACCCACCCTCAAGTGTGCATGTGTAAGATTTGTAGTTCACTTGCTAATCAAATTAAATTAAACCACAGTCTACAATGTCCATAAAAACAGCACTTAAACTGGTATCCCTAAAGCAAGGCAAAAGGATATCCGTGGTACAGGGCGACCGGTTTCAGTGACTCAAAGTCTGTCACCTTCCTCGGGAACAACGAAACACACATTAAATTCCTCTAAGAGTCATCACTCCTGTCTTCAATCAAGTACTAGAGGCAACTGATTACCAACCTAAACAGGAGACAGTGCAATATTCTCTGTGAAAAGAGTGGCCACTCCCAGGGCTGGAATGGACCTTCTGCCTTTCGGCCCGTGGCCAGACCAAAATCGTCCCTGAGGAGTGGGGGCCGGTTTCTGGCCATGCCTGGGCCGTATTGCACAAAAATAATTTTGGGGAAAAAAATAAATAAATATTTTTGAAAAAATAAATACCTGCAACGGCATAATTCATCAAAGCAAGGTAACACATGTTACCTTGCTTTGATGATTGATTTGCATGCATGATGAGTGCATCATAAATTATGATGCATGCATCATTCACATGCTGCTGCAGCATGCAAAGTTGAAGGGCCGGGCCGCGGCCATGCCGGCGGCTGTCACTGTGCTGCCACTCCAGGGGGTACGGTGCCCTTTGGAGTGGCTCTGCTGTTGTATTGGTGATAAATATGTATTAGTGATTAACAACCAATTTTAGAGTAGAGTAAGCATCCATTTCAGACTATGCATGTTGCCTTTCGCAAGTTGCAGTAATAGCATGTTTTTTTTTCTGCTGTTATCTCTGTTACAATCATCACAAGACATTCCATCTCGGTGTCCTCGGCCACTTGAAAAAATCCTTGTGCCTAAAAAATTCTGTACAGTGTACAAATATTTGACCATAGCCCATCAAGTGGCCATTGACTTCATTGTGCCACAATGAATGCTTTGTTGTAATGTGTCCATCTTTCCCATCTCACTGGCATACTGTTCAGGATGTTTGTTTGCATGTATAAGGTAACTAGAGCTGAGAGTATGGGAGATTCTGTGAGTGAGCTGATTTCTCTATTTTGCCATGCTCTGAAGCCTGAAAGTAGATGCATGCAGGCTTGACATGCAGCCAACTTTGCACCAGACCTGCAGATGAACTTAACGGGTCTGCTGTTAAATCTCAGTTACCTGTTTAATGATATCCACTACAGAATAATTGCTCATTTTACTATAGCTGTTAGGATAGCTCAGTGGGTTGAGCGCTCGCTGCTGCGATGTGTGTGTGACCTGCAGGTTGCAGGTGCGAATCCCAGCAAGGCCAGCTCAGCCTTTCATCCTTCTTATGTCGATAAATGGGTACCAACACAGGTTGGGTGATATTGTGCGCATATTTGTTCTATAAAAAAGAGCTTAAGCGTAAGTGCTATACAATAACATATTATCATTTGGCCATGGACGTCTGCTTGGATTCACAGTAATTTGACAATATGAATCTATACACACAGACATTAATGAAACATATGGTGATCCATTCTTGTATGAAACGTATATCACATAAGTGATATCATGAACATATTTTTCGCAGTGTACTTAGGAACAATGCTATTTGATGCCACTTCCTGTTTCGTCAAGGGGTGAAAGGTCGTGTTTCATTGCTTCTTGGGGTGTCACTGAGGTCAAAGGTCGCGAGAGGTGGGCCACTTTTATTTGGTGTCCGGGCCTATTTCTTGTCCCAGTCCAACCCCGACCACTCCGCTCCTCAAAATAACTAATGTTGCAGGCAATGCGATTCCCAGCACACTTCAATAGATAACACGGGCCTCAGCCCCATCGATACTCTCCTACCTGTGTTAGACCACGAATGCTCTTGGTCTACACATCCACAAATGCCGGTGTTTTCCACTCCCGGTCCCTCTGTAGCGGGGACATCCCCATCTCTTGGATGTCATCTAAATGAAATGGAGAATCTCCACTCAGTGACTAAACAACCAGAAAAATGTATTGGAGCCCACCAATGATAAAAAACCATTTCCCAAACGTCAGCATAATTTTACCTGAGACTGTGTTGTTTACTTCCTGGAGAAAGAGTGGAACTGGCGTCTGAACAAACACGCAGCAAAACTACAAACCGCTGCTAGTATGAACGGTACACACTGTTTGCTTTCCATTAGACAACATTCACTACAGCGCGCAGGAAAAGGCGGTCATGTGACAAACAACGTCACTTGCCTAGCAGTGTATCTCCCCAAGCGGTGGCCATCTTAAAATGGGTCAAAAACCCTTTAATGAATGCCAATGCTGCATACAAACGTCCGGCAGTTCTACTCAATCTGTCAGCCATCCTGGATACCACAGCACTTGCATTTGCACACCCTCCGCTCTGGCGGTTCCCATTTACACCTCACATGGCCCCAGTCAGTGTAGCACTCAACATTCCTATCACTTCATCTGTGGCTCACCGATGAACTCGGACTCCCCAGCACTTAGCCCGACTTCCCTCTTCTGAATACTCAGAAGGCATAGTAGGTGCGTCCATTTCCCTCTTCACCCCACTGTTCTTAACTATTGTGTTTTAAAGTATTTCCCACGCTTGCTCCCTCGCTGCCCTGTAGGCGCTTTGAAACAGAATTTTATTATTGTATAAGCGCCTAACAAGCAAAAAATAAATAAATAAACAATAAATAAATGATCATTTAATAGTTTTTTGTGACAATCAATAAATGATCTAAAGGTGTTGTAAAGCCATACTATTGACTGAATGGTAGACTATATAACATGCCAAAGACTCGACAGTACGATATTTGAATCCACCGATATGTAGTCCTTGGTGACTAAGATGTTAGTACTTCGTTGACCAGGCGTTCCCTGTTTGTTTTTCATTGGGCATGAGGGCCATCAGAAGTGTATGTGAAGAGTGACTACCATCCCCATGTGGGAATGGTGCAGTCCTATGCACAGGTCCAATTCATACCTGCCCTCGGACTCTGGGGGACATGTAGAGGAACAGGAGCACAGGAGGCAAGCAACGTCCACTGGGTGTCTGCCCATTTATGTCCAGGAATTACTAGAGCCTAATGCAATAATTAGGCCACCCAAACAGAAGCTGATTGTTGCTTTGTGAACCCACATGATTGCATGGCCACGTACACTGCCTATAACTCAAAGCTCTCATGCTTTTAATCCAAATGTTGCAGAACCATGTCCTTTGAGGCAATCTATGTATGAGGAAATTACGAGTCATATCCCAAGTGATGGACATCCCTAATGAGAATATTCAGAGCCATAATATCCTGTGGAAGTGATTGACGCTATATATGCAGACATACCGAGCCCTTATGAGGACATTCAGAACCATATCCTCCCGTGAAACTGATTCACAACCTTTTTGAGAACATGCCGAGCCAGTCCCACCCTATGGAAGATATTGAAGATGCTAATAAGGATATGCAGAGCCATGACCTCGTGTGGAAGTGGCTGATGGCCCTTTTGAGGACATGCTGAGCTAATCCCACTCTGTGGAAGTGATTGAGGGCTCAGATGAGGATATTTAGAACCATACTGCCAGTAAGACTGAGATTCTCATCATTGGCACACCAGCTCCCCCCTTTCCTGTCATTCAATGGTCGGCCTCCCTTGGCCCTCTTCCTTCTCCCACCTCTGAGGCTAAAAACCTTGTGGTCAACTTCGACTCCACTCTCTCCTTCTCCCCTCACATCTCTGACATCCTTTCCTCTCCTTCCCTCAAAGGCTCACTGTCTCCAGAGCTCCGGTTCTCTCTAGGCTGGATTACTGCAACAGTCTCTTTCTAAATCTGCCTGCTTCTACTCTGCGCCCTCTGCAAGACTTGTCCTTGGCCTCAAGCCCTGGGATCGTATCTCCCCAGAACTCTCTGCACTGGCTCCCAGTGGCTGTGAGGATTATGTTCAAAACCCTCTGCATTGTCCACAAGGCCTTCTGGGACCTGGGTCCTCAATACCTTCAACTCTCTCTTCCTAAATATCTTCCTTCTCAAGCTCTTCGTTCATCTGCCCCCAACTCCCTCAGGGTCAGTCGCTTTTCCAAGCGACAGATCTCTCTCTTCGGCTGGTGCCTCCCTCTGGAACAGCCTCCCTGCCTCCCTGAAACTTGAGGAAAACCATCTCTGGTTCCGGAAGAACCTCAAGACCTTTCTATTTGCTTCTGCTTTCTCTTCTCCTCTCCCCCGCTGAACTCCTGACTGAAACTGCACTGGTCACCTGGCTACCTTCTGACCTTGGGCCCAGGTCCCCTCCCCCACCAGCTATTTATTCTTACTGTTGATTCTATGTATTGCACTGGCCACTCCCCATCCCCCCGCACTTACCCTCTCCCTCCCCTGCACTTACGTGATCCCAATGTCACCTGGCCTAGTAAGATCATTGTCATTGTCTTCCCTCTGTTCCCCCTCCATTGCCTAGTCGCGCCTTGAAATCCTTGTGTATAGGCACGTTATAAACACCATATCGTATCATACTCTCCTGTGGAAGTGATTTACAATCCTAATGAGAACATACCAAGCCATGTCCCCCTGTGAAAGTTATTTATCACCCTTCTGAGGACATACTGAGCTAAGCCCAACTGTGTAAATGATTGGCAGCCATAGTGAGGACATGCAGAACGATATTCTCCTGTGGAACCTATTGACAATCCTTACGAGAACATGCTAAGCCATATCCTCCTGTGCAAAATATTGATCTCCCTGATGAGGACATGCTGATCCTAGCCATCCTGTGGAGTTGATTGACAATCGTAATGAGGATATTCAGAGCCATAGCATCCTGTAAAAGGGATTGACAACCCTGATGAAGATATTCAGAGCCAAAACATCCTGTGCAAGTGGTTGGCAACCCTAATGAGGATATTCAGAACCATAATATCCAGTGGAAGGGATTGACAACCCCAATTAGGCTATTCAGAGCCAAAACATCCTGTGCAAGTGATTGACAACCCTAATGAGGATATTCAGAGACAACACATCCTGTGCAAGGGATTGACCACCCTAACGAGGATATTCAGAGCCAAAACTTCCTGTGGAAGGGTTTGACAACCCTAATGAGGATATTCAGAGCCATAGCTTCCCGTTGAAGGGATTGACAACCCTATTGAGGATATTCAGAGCCATACTATCCCATGGAAGGGATTGATCACCTTATGAGGACATGCTGTGCTAAGCCCACCTGTGGAACTGAATCACAATCCTTATAAGGACATGCTGAGCAATATACCCCTGTGGAATTGATTAACGACCCTTATGAGGATATGCCAAGCCATTTCCCCTTGTGGAAGTGATTGATGACCCTTATGAGGACATGCCGAGCCATGTCCTTCTGTGGAAGGGATTGACAACTCCTGTAGAACTGATTGAGGACCGATATGAGAATCTGCAGGCAAAAACATCCTGTGGAAGTCATTGACAACCATCTTGAGGACACACCAGGCATAGAGAGTAAATTATGGAGATGAGTCATTTCTGTTGATGATGTTACAGTAGCTACTGACATTGACAGTAGACAACATCAGTACATGACACCCTTAAAACAGCTCCCTTGGGCTGAATCATCAAACTCCCATAGTGTTACCAATCAGGGCCTCCTATCAAGATGTCCTATCACTAGGGAGACCTACTGTGTCCCAGTCAAGGCAGAAATATTTCATCTGAGAAGAGGAAATGAGGGTCCACTATAGCGCGAGCAATAGCCAGTCTAACCTGAGATAGGCATTATAGGGTGTTTCACAGGAGATACGGCTCACAGTGAGAGGAATGAGATGGCTCCATAGGTGTCAAATTCACATAGAGATGTCACATCTCAGTAGGGGTTGGAGCCCTGATATTGTTAGATCTGTCAGCGGCTTTCGACACTGTCGACCACCCCATTCTGCTGTCTCGCCTGGCTCAGATAGGGCTATCTGGCCAGGTACTAGCTTGGTTCACCTCGTTCCTGGTGGATCGTACCCAGACCCTCTCCATGCCTCCGTTTCTATCTGCTCCCTGTCTCCTCACGTGCGGTGTCCCACAGGGCTCCTCCTTGTCTCCGATCTTATTTAACATCTATATTTGGGCACTTGTGAGTCTCATCCGCTCGTACGGCGTCAAGTGTTACTTGTGAGGTAACGATATTCAGATCCTGATCCGATTAGATCTGGATCAGGCTTAAATGTTGTCGTGCCTGCAGGGATGCCTGGCGGCCGTGGGTGAATGGATGAACCACAACTGGCTCAAACTGAACGGAGACAAGACAGAGGTCCTGGTGGTTGGGTGTCCCCAGACCCTACACTTTGGATTTCCTCCTTCTGTCCCTACTCTCTTGGTGCTCTTCCGTCTCCTGTAAGTAAAGTAAAAAATCTGCGTTTAGTTCTATTGGCTTCCCTCTCAATGGCTAATCAGGTTGTGACTGTTTGTCTGGCGGGGCACTTCCAGCTGAGAACTTCGAAAAGGATTCTTCCCTTGATTCCTGCTCCCCTTCGCCCCCCTGTGGTGACGGCGCTGATTTTATCCTGGCTAGATTATTACAACTCCTTGTATTTATCCCAACGCAAGGGCCATATCCAAAGACTACAATGCTTGCAAAATCTGGCGGCTCCAATGCCAACTGGCACTCCTTATGGAGCCCCCATATCTCCAGTCTCCAGTCTTGCGCTCACTACACTGGCTACCTGTTAGCCAGCATATAAGATTTAAGGCCTTATGCATAGTGAATAGAGCTACTCATGACCTAGGCGCAGAATTTGTACAGGTTAAATTTGTGCGCTATCACCCTAATCGCCAATTTCTCTCAGCATCTACTGACATGCTCATTGTGCCTCCTTCCCGCCGCAGGAGGATTTGCGGTGGAGCCTTTTCTGTGGCCGCAGCCAGACTATGGAACGATTTTCCAACTTCCATAAAGAAACCTTCGAATCATATGGCCTTCAGGAAGGCAAATAGGACACTTTCGTTTTAGCTGTTGGCTTCTCCTTTGGTTTTCATATGAATGGTCCTCTCACTCTCCAGCGCCAAAATGCTTTTGGGTGAAAGTTGCTCTTTAGAAATGTCAAAATCAACTCAAATCAAACATCATACAGAAGCCATAGCAGTTTGACACTGAGTTGCCCCTGCCCTTGTGGCATATGTGGCAGCCATGTCTGCACCACCGAGCCATAGCACTATTTTATTAGAGGTGGAACTACGTGTTGGCAGTTCAAGGGCAATGCATACAGGAACGATAATGCCCTCTGTCTTTCACCCCTTGACAGGGGGCAAACAACCCACACAGGCGTTAAAAATACACCAAAGCACATGGTTGGCCAGGAGACAGTGATGTGCTTAGACATGTTCAGCAGCACTGATCTGGACTGCCCTGTAATAGCGTTTCCAAGTCTTCTCAATTGGCAGAATTACGTTCTGTTTGGTTTTTGCAAGGAACCCAACTCTACAATCCATAAAGGGGTCACGTGTGCTGTTGTGTCATTTGTCTTTGTCTGGCATGTGCTCCGTGCTTGCATATAGTGTGTGGGTTTGCCATCTGCTGTGTGGACCTTGTTTTACCTCGACATAATATTTGCTCAATTTTCTGGGTGACTTGCTCCAGTTTGTAATTGGAGAAAATGGTGACTGCGATTTTCTGGCGAAAACTATTTGCTGTGCTTCTGGGAATATGTTTTTGTGTGCACTTTTGCCTACTTTTCAAGGAATCTCTCCACGATTGGTTTGGCTGATGTTCTTGCTCTCCACCCACTTTGATCATCTTTTGCCCTTATTGTGTGCCTATTATGTGCACTCACATAACTTGAAGATGCAAACTTCTGTGAATCAAACACATTTGATGCACATTTTCTTTGCATCTCAGATTTACACACACATAAGATTGTGAGAATCTGGCTTCATAGACATTAATAGAACTGGTACTGAACATCCCATCAATGACATCCTTGACATATTAGATACTGGGGCCACATCAGCGTCACCAGAGGATCACAGATGTCCAGTATATGGTGCCGGTTGTATGCGAATTGTATACGAATTGTTCGAACTACAATTGTTTAAATCACAATTGACCTCATGCTCCGTGTCTGTCTCCTGTTCTCCCGCCACCCCCGCTCATGCCCCGTGTCTGTCTCCTGTTGCCCCCCGCTCATGCCCCATGTCTGTCTCCTGGTGCCCCCCACCCCCCACTCATGCCCCGTGTCTGTCTCTGTTGTTCCCCCCACCCCCTGCTCATGCCCCGTGTCTGTCTCCTGTTCCCCCCACCCCCTGCTCATGCTCCGTGTCTGTCTCCTGTTCCCCCCACCCCCGCTCATGCCCCGTGTCTCTCTCCTGTTGCCCCCCACCCCCCACTCATGCCCTGTGTCTGTCTCCTGTACCCCCCACCCCCCGCTCATGCCCCGTTTCTGTCTCCTGTTGCCCCCCGCTCATGCCCCGTGTCTGTCTCCTGTTCCCCCCACCCGCTCATGTCCCGTGTCTCTCTCCTGTTACCCCCCACCCCCCGCTCATGCCCCGTGTCTGTCTCCGGTACCCCCCCACCGCCCGCTCATGCCCCGTGTCTCCCTCCTGTTGCCCCCACCCCTGCTGCTCATGCCCCGTGTCTGTCTCCTGTACCCTCCCACCCCCCGCTCATGCCCCGTGTCTCTCTCCTGTTGCCCCCCACTCCCCCACTCATGCCCCGTGTCTGTCTTCTGTTCCCCTCACCCCCCCGCTCATGCCCCGTGTCTGTCTCCTGTTCCCCCCACCCCCCGCTCATGCCCCGTGTCTGTTTCCTGTTGCCCCCACCCATGCCCCGTGTCTGTCTCCTGTACCCCCCATGCCGCGCTCATGCCCCGTGTCTCTCTCCTGTTGCCCCCATCCCCCCGCTCATGCCCCGTGTCTGTCTCCTGTTGCCCCCCACCCCCGCTCATGCCCCGTGTCTGTCTCCTGTTCTCCCCACCCCCGCTCATGCCCCGTATCTGTCCCCTGTTCCCCCTCAATCCCCCGCTCATGCCCCGTGTCTGTCTCCTGTTCTCCCCACCCCCCGCTCATGCCCTGTGTCTCCCTCGTGTTCCCCCCACCCCCCACTCATGCCCCGTGTTACCCCCACCCCCCCGCTCATGCCCCGTGTCTCCCTCGTGTTCCCCCACTCATGCCCTTTGTCTCTCTCCTTTGCCCCCCACCCCCGCTCATGTCCCGTGTGTGCCCTGTACCCCCCCGCTCGTGCCCCGTATCTCCCTCGTGTCCCTCCCCACCCCCCGCTCATACCCTGTGTCTCCCTCATGTTCCTCCCCACCCGCTGCTCATACCCCGCGTCTCTCTCGTGTTCCCCCACCACCGCTCATGCCCCGTGTTTCCTTCCTTTTCTCCCCCACCCCCTGCTCATGCCCCGTTTGTACCCTGTTCCCTCTCAACCCTCGCTCATGCCCATGTGTCTCCCCTGTTCCCCCCCGCCCCCCGCTCATGCCCTGTTGTGTTCTTTATACACCCCGCCTTCCCTTTCCATGGTGGCCATCTTGGTAAAAGATTTTCCTTCCTACACCGGGATGCCGCAGGCGTCCCTGTGTAGGAAGGAAAATCTTTTTGTTTTTTTTACCACCCGGCGTTCCCACTTTGAAGACATAAGATGTTAGTGGTCTTCATCTATTGAAAAGGATGTTATGGTGACGTTGCACTAATAAAAACCTTTAAAATTTAGTAAAAAAAAAATGTTACAGGGACGTTATGGTTAAGTTGCACTAATAAAAACCTATGAAATTCAGTAAAAAAACTTTGTTAAAGGGACGTTATGGTTAAGTTGCGCTACTAAAAACCTATGAAATTCAGTGAAAAAACTTTGTCAAAGGGACGTTATGGTTCCAAGTAAAACCGAAAAACCCTTGAAATTAAGCTAAGCAACCATAACTCGCGCCACCACTGTGCACTGCTAAGACTAACACCCAGGACATCAAAGATGACATCACAAATGTCATTGATGACATGACTGATGACATCACATGTCTGGCTCACTCTTTTTTCTTTTGCTGACATATCTAGGCCACATGGTTTTCTTCAGTAACAGTCAGAAACGAAACATTTTATTTTATTTGTAGACGTATCCTTCAAGTAGGTTCTTACAGTAATTCCCTTAGAGTCCAGTCACGTCATATGAAACATATACATACGGGAAGACACAAGCTTGAAAGACAGCAATCCTTTTTGTGCATAAAGATAATCAATAGACTTATGAGCACTTTCTGATAGTTCTGTTTTTTTTTATGGCTGTACTTTCCCTGTGGGTCCAATCACATCAAGTGATACATATACATAGGGTAAATAGCAGCTTTGAAACAGAGCAATCATTTATTTGCATGAAAATAATCAGTTAAGTTATGAATTGTTTCTGCTACTACTTGTGCTTTTTTGCTAACTTCACTTTCCCTGTATATACCCATATTGGTATGTGTTCTTGTGTCTTTGTGTTTTGTCTATAGTAATGCAATTATGTAATACATGTGTTTTATTAGCTACGTATTACATATTTCACAGTACACATAAATCTGTTAAGAAAACAATTATCATTTCATTATTCAACATATTAACATTACGAATATTATACCTTCATCTTGTACGCTGCACACAATGTTATGTTTCTGTATGAGTAGCTTAGTATACTAGATAGAACCCCATAATAGAATGCTATTTATATCAATGCATTGTTCAATGCACTAATTAGGGTATGATATTTATTGCAATGATCCTTGACACTTGTTTCGCAACATTATAATAAGAATCCCTTGTACACATAGTCCATGAAAAGTACATACACATGTGATGTAATCAGTGATGTCATCAATGACATTTGTGATATCATCTTTGATGTCCTGGGTGTTAGTCTTAGCAGTGCACGGTGGTGGCGCGAGTTATGGTTGCTTAGCTTACCATAACCGGCGAATTTCAAGGGTTTTTCGGTTTTACTTGGAACCCTAACGTCCCTTTGACAAAGTTTTTTCACTGAATATATATATATATATATATAAAACCAAACCAATGTTTCCAGAGAAAGAGCACTTTTTGGGAGGCTTATAACTTCGCTCCCCCTGGATGAATCCTCACCAAACTTTGCAAAAAAAAGTATAAGGCCCACTCTGAATTTTTTTGCAAAGTTTGGTGAGGATTCGTCCAGGGGGGGAAAAGTTATAGGGGGTGTCCCAAAATTTCTTTTTTTCCCATAGACTGAATGGGAAAAATGTTTTGCTCGCGCCTACAGCCCAAACCGCTGGACAGATTTTCACCGAATTTGGACCAGGAGCAGCGGCTTCGTCCCGAAAGCGTGCTTTTGCAAATTTGGTGAAAATCTGTCCAGTACTTTTTTAAAAAATGACCAAAAAGTAGGTACAAAAAAATTAGTGATATCTGTGTTCGCTTCGCGGACACACTTCCCTGTTCGCTCCGCGGACAGCACAGGGATTGGGCAAGCGGGTTGCGTCGTGTCTGCGGACATGTTACTTGCTTTCCCATTGGCTGCACTGCAGCGTGCAGTGCGTTGTATTTTCAAGACGCTCGCCATCTTTGTTTGTGGTTTGCGGTGAGAGCCCGGCTAGTAAGTGTCTTCCTTCCGTTCCCCACGCTCATGCCCGTGTCTTCCTCCCGTTCCCCCCACCCCCGCTCATGTCCGTGTCTCCTTCCTGTACCCTCCACCCCCACCCCCGTGTCTCCCCTGTTCCTCCAGCTCCCGCTCACGCCATCAGCACACGGTGGCCTGCGGAGGGCCGAGGAGCGGGATCTGCTGCCTGCACAGTTAGCTCAGGCCCCGTGTCTTCCTCCCGTTCCCCCCAAACCCTGCTCGTCTCCCCTCTTCCCCCCCACCCCCGCTCATGTCTACGCTCATCCCCGTGTCTCCTCTGTTCCCCCCCACCCTCCGCTCATCCCCCGTGTCTCCCTCATGATCCCCCCACCCCCGCTCATGCCCTGTGTCGCTCCTGTACCCCCCACCCCCCGCTCGTGCCACGTGTGTCTCTCCCCTTCCCCCACCCCCTGCCCCGTGTGTCTCTCCCCTTCCCCCCCACCCCCCGCTCATGCCCCGTGTGTCTCCCCTCCCCCCCAGCCCCCGCTCATGCCCTGTGTGTCTCTCCCCTCCCCCACCCCCATATCATTACCCGTGTGTCACTCCCCTCCCCCCCACCCCCCGCTCATGCCCCATGTGTCTCTACCCTTCCCCCCACCCCCCGCTCATGCCCCGTGTGTCTCTCAAAGCCCCCCCACCCCTCGATCATGGCCCGTGTGTCTCTTCCCTTCCCCCCACCCACCGCTCATGCCCTGTGTGTCTCTCCCCTCCCCCCACCCCCGCTCATGCCCCGCGTGTCTCCCCTTCCCCCCACCCCCCGCTCCTGCCTCATGCCCTGCGTGTCTCTCCCCTACTCCCCCACCCCCCGCTCATGCCCTGTGTGTCTCTCCCCTCCCCCAACCCCCCGCTCATGCCCCGTGTCTCTCCGCTCCCCCGACCCCCCGCTCATGCCCTGTGTCTCTCCCCTCCCCCACCTCCCGCTCATGCCCCGTGTCTCTCCCCTCCCTCCACCCCCCGCTCATGCCCCATGTGTCTCTCCCCTTCCCCCCACCCCCCGCTCATGCCCCGTGTGTCTCTCCCCTTCCCCCCACCCCCCGCTCATGCCCTGTTTGTTTCTCCCCTTCCCCCCACCCCCGCTCATGCCCCGTGTGTCTCTCCCCTTCCCCCCACCCCCCACTCATGCCCTGTGTGTCTCTCCCCTTCCCCCCACCCCCCACTCATGCACCGTGTGTCTCTCCCCTCCCGCCCCACCCCCCGTTCATGCCCCGTGTGTCTCTTCCCCTCCCCCACCCCCTGCTCATGCCCCGTGTCTGCCCTGTTCCCCCACCCCCGCTCATGCCCCGTGTCTCCCCTGTTCCCCCCACCCCACGCTCATACCCCGTGTGTCTCCCCTTTCGCCCCACCCCCCGCTCATGCCCTGTGTGTCTCCCCTACCCCCCACCCCCCGCTCATGCCCCGTGTATCACTCCCCTCCCCCCCACCCCCCACTCATGCCCCGTGTGTCTCTCCCCTTCCCCCACCCCCCGCTCATGCCCTGTGTCTCCCTACTGTTCCCCCACCCCCCGCTCATGCCCCGTGTGTCTCTCCCCTCCCCCCACCCCCCGCTCATGCCCCGTGTGTCTCTCCCCTTCCCCCCACCCCCCTGCTCATGCCCCGTGTCTCTCCCCTTCCCCCCACCCCCCTGGCCCGTGTGTTTCTCCCCTCCCACCACCCCCCGCTCATGCCCCGTGTGTCTCTCCCCTCCCCGCCACCCCCGCTCATGCCCCGTGTGTCTCTCACCATCCCCCCCACCCCCCGCTCATGCCCCGTGTGTCTCTCCCCTTCCCCCCCACCCCCCGCTCATGCCCCGTGTGTCTCCCCTCCCCCCCAGCCCCCGCTCATGCCCTGTGTGTCTCTCCCCTCCCCCACCCCCATATCATTACCCGTGTGTCACTCCCCTCCCCCCCACCCCCCGCTCATGCCCCATGTGTCTCTACCCTTCCCCCCACCCCCCGCTCATGCCCCGTGTGTCTCTCAAAGCCCCCCCACCCCTCGATCATGGCCTGTGTGTCTCTTCCCTTCCCCCCACCCACCGCTCATGCCCTGTGTGTCTCTCCCCTCCCCCCACCCCCGCTCATGCCCCGCGTGTCTCCCCTTCCCCCCACCCCCCGCTCATGCCCCGTGTCTCTCCGCTCCCCTGACCCCCCGCTCATGCCCTGTGTCTCTCCCCTCCCCCCACCTCCCGCTCATGCCCCGTGTCTCTCCCCTCCCTCCACCCCCCGCTCATGGCCCGTGTGTCTCTCCCCTTCCCCCCACTCCCCGTTCATGCCCTGTGTGGTTCTCCCCTCCACCCCCCGCTCATGCCCCATGTGTCTCTCCCCTTCCCCCCACCCCCCGCTCATGCCCCGTGTGTCTCTCCCCTTCCCCCCACCCCCCGCTCATGCCCCGTTTGTTTCTCCCCTTCCCCCCACCCCCGCTCATGCCCCGTGTGTCTCTCCCCTTCCCCCCACCCCCCACTCATGCCCTGTGTGTCTCTCCCCTTCCCCCCACCCCCCACTCATGCACCGTGTGTCTCTCCCCTCCCGCCCCACCCCCCGTTCATGCCCCGTGTGTCTCTTCCCCTCCCCCACCCCCTGCTCATGCCCCGTGTCTGCCCTGTTCCCCCACCCCCGCTCATGCCCCGTGTCTCCCCTGTTCCCCCCACCCCACGCTCATACCCCGTGTGTCTCCCCTTTCGCCCCACCCCCCGCTCATGCCCTGTGTGTCTCCCCTACCCCCCACCCCCCGCTCATGCCCCGTGTATCACTCCCCTCCCCCCCACCCCCCACTCATGCCCCGTGTGTCTCTCCCCTTCCCCCACCCCCCGCTCATGCCCTGTGTCTCCCTACTGTTCCCCCACCCCCCGCTCATGCCCCGTGTGTCTCTCCCCTCCCCCCACCCCCCGCTCATGCCCCGTGTGTCTCTCCCCTTCCCCCCACCCCCCTGCTCATGCCCCGTGTCTCTCCCCTTCCCCCCACCCCCCTGGCCCGTGTGTTTCTCCCCTCCCCCCACCCCCCGCTCATGCCCCGTGTGTCTCTCCCCTCCCCGCCACCCCCGCTCATGCCCCGTGTGTCTCTCACCATCCCCCCCACCCCCCGCTCATGCCCCGTGTGTCTCTCCCCTTTCCCCCACCCCCCGCTCATGTCCCGTGTCTCCCTCCTTTCCCACCCCCAACCCCCGCTCATGCCCTGTGTGTGCCCTGTTCCCCCCCACCCCCCGCTCATGCCCCATGTGTGCCCTGTTTCCCCCCACCCCCCGCTCATGCCCTGTGTTTCCCCCACGGCCCGGTCATACCCCGTGTCTCCCTCCTTTTCCCCCCACCCCCCTTTCATGTCCCATGTCTCCCTTCTTCCCCCACCCCCGCTCATGCCCCGTGTCTCCCTTCTTTCCCCCCACCCCCTGCTCATGCCCCGTGCCCCGTGTCTCTCCCCTTCCCCCCACCCCCGCTCATTCCCCGTGTGTCTCTCCCCTTCCCCCCACCCCTCGCTCATGCCCCGTTTGTTTCTCCCCTTCCCCCCACCCCCTGCTCATTCCCCGTGTGTCTCTCCCCTTTCCCCCCACCCCCCGCTCGTGCCCTGTGTGTCTCTCCCCTCCCGCCCCACCCCCCGCTCATGCCCCGTGTGTCTCTTACACTACCACCCACCCCCCGCTCATGCCCGTGTGTCTCTCCCCCTCCCCCCACCCCCGCTCATGCCCCCTGTGTCTCTCCCCTGTTCCCCCCACCCCCTGCTCATGCCCCGTGTCTGCCCTGTTCCCCCACCCCCGCTCATGCCCCGTGTTTCCCCTGTTCCCCCCTACCCCCGCTCATGCCCTGTGTGCCTCCCCTTCCCCCCCACCCCCCGCTCATGCCCCGTGTGTCTCTCCCCTTCCCCCCACCCCCCGCTCATGCCCCGTTTGTTTCTCCCCTTCCCCCCACCCCCGCTCATGCCCCGTGTGTCTCTCCCCTTCCCCCCACCCCCCACTCATGCCCTGTGTGTCTCTCCCCTTCCCCCCACCCCCCACTCAGGCACCGTGTGTCTCTCCCCTCCCGCCCCACCCCCCGTTCATGCCCCGTGTGTCTCTTCCCCTCCCCCACCCCCTGCTCATGCCCCGTGTCTGCCCTGTTCCCCCACCCCCGCTCATGCCCCGTGTCTCCCCTGTTCCCCCCACCCCATGCTCATACCCCGTGTGTCTCCCCTTTTGCCCCACCCCCCGCTCATGCCCTGTGTGTCTCCCCTACCCCCCACCCCCAGCTCATGCCCCGTGTATCACTCCCCTCCCCCCACCCCCACTCATGCCCCGTGTGTCTCTCCCCTTCCCCCACCCTCCGCTCATGCCCTGTGTCTCCCTACTGTTCCCCCACCCCCCGCTCATGCCCCGTGTGTCTCTCCCCTCCCCCCACCCCCCGCTCATGCCCCGTGTGTCTCTCCCCTTCCCCCCACCCCCCTGCTCATTCCCCGTGTCTCTCCCCTTCCCCCCACCCCCCTGGCCCGTGGGTTTCTCCCCTCCCCCCACCCCCCGCTCATGCCCCGTGTGTCTCTCCCCTCCCCCCACCCCCCGCTCATGCCCCGTGTGTCTCTCCCCTTCCCCCCACCCCCCTGCTCATTCCCCGTGTCTCTCCCCTTCCCCCCACCCCCCTGGCCCGTGGGTTTCTCCCCTCCCCCCACCCCCCGCTCATGCCCCGTGTGTCTCTCCCCTCCCCCCCACCCCCCGCTCATGCCCCGTGTGTCTCTCCTCTTCCCCCCACCCCCGCTCATGCCCTGTGTCTCACCCCTTTCCCCCACCCCCCGCTCATGTCCCGTGTCTCCCTCCTTTCCCACCCCCGCCCCCCGCTCATGCCCCGTGTGTGCCCTGTTCCCCCCCACCCCCCGCTCATGCCCCGTGTGTGCCCTGTTTCCCCCCACCCCCCGCTCATGCCCTGTGTTTCCCCCACGGCCCGGTCATACCCCGTGTCTCCCTCCTTTTCCCCCCACCCCCCTTTCATGCCCCATGTCTCCCTTCTTCCCCCACCCCCGCTCATGCCCCGTGTCTCCCTTCTTTCCCCCCCACCCCCTGCTCATGCCCCGTGCCCCGTGTCTCTCCCCTTCCCCCCACCCCCGCTCATTCCCTGTGTGTCTCTCCCCTTCCCCCCACCCCTCGCTCATGCCCCGTTTGTTTCTCCCCTTCCCCCACCCCCTGCTCATGCCCCGTGTGTCTCTCCCCTTTCCCCCCACCCCCCGCTCGTGCCCTGTGTGTCTCTCCCCTCCCGCCCCACCCCCCGCTCATGCCCCGTGTGTCTCTTACACTCCCACCCACCCCCCGCTCATGCCCGTGTGTCTCTCCCCCTCCCCCCACCCCCGCTCATGCCCCCTGTGTCTCTCCCCTGTTCCCCCCACCCCCTGCTCATGCCCCGTGTCTGCCCTGTTCCCCCACCCCCGCTCATGCCCCGTGTTTCCCCTGTTCCCCCCTACCCCCGCTCATGCCCTGTGTGCCTCCCCTTCCTCCCCACCCCCCGCTCAGGCCCTGTGTGTCTCCCCTTCCCCTCCGCCCCCCACTCATGCCCCGTGTGTCTCCCCTTCCCCCCCGCCCCCCACTTTGCCCCGTGTGTCTCTCCCCTCCCCCCCACTCCCCACTCATGCCCCGTGTGTCTCTCCCCTTCCCCCCCACCCCGCGCTCATGCCCTGTGTCTCCCTACTGTTCCCCCACCCCCCGTTCATGCCCCGTGTGTCTCTCCCCTTCCCCCACCCCCCGCTCATGCCCCGTGTCTCTCCCCTTCCCCCACCCCCCGCTCATGCCCCGTGTGTCTCTCCCCTGCTCCCCACCACCCGCTCATGCCCCGTGTGTCTCTCCCCTCCCCGCCACCCCCCGCTCATGGCCCGTGTGTCTCTCCCCCTCCCCCCCACCGCCAGCTCATGTCCCGTGTGTTTCTCCCCTTCCCCCCCACCCCCGCTCATGCCCTGTGTCTCTCCCCTTTCCCCCCCACCCCTTGCTCATGTCCCGTGTCTCCCTCCTTTCCCACCCCCACCCCCGATCATGCCCCGTGTGTGCCCTGTTCCCCCCGACCCCCCGCTCATGCCCCGTGTGTGCCCTGTTCCCCCCCACCCCCGCTCATGCCCCGTGTGTGCCCTGTTTCCCCCCCACTCCCCGCTCATGCCCCGTGTCTCCCTTGTGTTCCCCCCACGGCCCGCTCATGCCCTGTGTCTCCCTCCTTTCCCCCCCACCCCCCTTTCATGCCCCGTGGCTCCCTTCTGTGCCCCAACCCCCGCTCATGCCCCGTGTCTCCCTTCTTTCCCCCCCACCCCCGCTCATGCCCCATGCCTCCCTTCTTCTCCCCCACCCCCCGCTCATGCCGCGTGTCTCCCTTCTTCCCCCCACCCCCCATTCATGCCCCGTGTCTCCCTTCTTCCCCCCACCCCCCGCTCATGCCCGTGTCTCCCATCTTTCCCCCCACCCCCCGCTCATGCCCTGTGTCTCCCTTTTTCCGCCCACACCCCGCTCATGCCCTGTGTCTCCCTTCATTCCACCCCCACCCCCGCTCATGCCCCGTGTCTTCCTCCAGTAACCCCCACCCGCGCACATGCCCCGTGTCTTCCTTCATTCCCCCACTCATGCCCCGTGTCTCCCTTCTTCTCCCCCACCCCCCGCTCATGCCCCGTGTCTCCCTTCTTCCTTCCCCACCCCCCGCTCATGCCCCGTGTCTGCCCTGTTCCCCCACCCCCTGCTCATGCCCCGTGTCTCCCTCCTGTACCCCCCACCCCCCGCTCTTGCCCCGTGTCTCCCTCCTGTACCCCCCACCCCCGCTCATGCCCCGTGTCTCCCTTCTTCCCCCCACCCCACACTCATGCCCCGTGTCTCCCTTTTTCCCCCACACCCTGCTCATGCCCCGTGTCTCCCTTCTTCCCCCCCACCCCCACTCATGCCCCATGTCTCCCTTCTTCCCCCCACCCCCGCTCATGCCTCATGTCTTCCTTCTTTCCCCCGCCCACCCACTGCTCATGCCCCGTGTCTCCCTTCTTCCCCCCACCCCCCGCTCATGCCCGTGTCTCCCTTCTTACCCCCCACCCCCTGCTCATGCCCCATGTCTCCCTTCTTTCCACCCCCATCCCCTGCTCATGCCCCGTGTCTTCCTTCTTCCCCCCCACCCCCCGCTCATGCCCCATGTCTCCCTTCTTCCACCCCCTGCTCATGGCCCGTGTATCACTTCTTCCCCACCCCCCTGCTCATGCCCCGTGTCTCCCTTTTCCCCCCACCCCCCGCTCATGCCACGTGTCTTCCTTCTTTCCCCCACCCCCCACTTATGCCCGTGTCTCCCTTCTTCCCCCCAACCCCCGCTCATGCCCCGTGTCTCCCTTCTTTCCCCCTCTGCTCCCGTGTATCACTTCTTTCCCCCCACCCCTCGCTCATGCCCCGTGTCTCCCTTCTTAGCCCCCCACCCCCCGCTCATGCCCCGTGTCTCCCTTCTCCCCCCCACCCCCTGCTCATGCCCCGTGTCTCCCTTCTTTCCCCCCACCCCCCGCTCATGCCCCGTGTCTCCCTTCTTCCCACCCCACTCCCCGCTCATGCCCCGTGTCTCCCTTCTTCCCACCCCACCCCCCGCTCATGCCCCGTGTCTCCCTTCTTTCCTCCCGCTCATGCCCCGTGTCTCCCTTCTTCCCCACCACACCCCCCACTCATACCCCGTGTCTCCCTTCTTTCCCCCCACCCCTCGCTCATGCCCCGTGTCTCCCTTAACCCCCACCCCCGCTCATGCCCCATGTCTTCCTTCCCCCCCACCCCCCGCTCATGGCCCGTGTCTCCCTTCTTTTCCCCCCACCCCCCGCTCATGCCCCATCTCTGCCCTGTTGGAACAGGGCAGACACGGGGCATGAGCGGGGGTGGGGGCCCCACCTTGCCCTACCCCCGCTCATGCTCCGTGTCTGTCTCCCTCCTTTTCCCCCCGCTCATGGCCCCTGTCTCCCCTGTTCACCCCCACCCCCGCTCATGCCCCGTGTCTCCCTTCTTTCCATCCCCCGCTTATGCCCCGTGTCTCCCTTCTTTCCCCCCACCCCCGCTCATGCCCCGTGTCTCCCTTCTTCCCCCCACCCCCTGCTGATGCCCTGTGTCTCCCTTCTTCCCCCCACCCTCCGCTCATGCCCCGTGTCTCCCTTCTTTCCACCCCGTGCTCATGCCCCGTATCTCCCTTCTTTCCCCCCACCCCCCGCTCATGCCCCATGTCTCCCTTCTTTCCCCCCACCCCCCGCTCATGCCCGTGTCTTCCTTTTCCCCACCCCCGCTCATGCCCCATGTCTTCCTTCTTTTCCCCCCATCCCCTGCTCATGCCCCGTGTCTCCCTTCTTCCCCCCACCCGCTCATGCCCCTGGTCTCCCTTCTTCCCCCCACCCTCCGCTCATACCCTGTGTCTCCCTTCTTTCCCCCCCACCCCCTGCTCATGCCCCATGTCTCCCTTGTTCCCCCCTCCCCCCGCTCATGCCCCGTGTCTCCCTCCTGTACCCCCCACCCCTGCTCATGCCCTGTGTCAACCTTCTTCCCCCCCACCCCCCGCTCATGCCCTGTGTCTCCCTTTGCCCCACCGCTCATGCCCCGTGTCTCCCTTCTCCCCTGCTCATGCCCTGTGTCTTCCTTCTCCTCCCCCCACCCCCTGCTTATGCCCTGTATCTTCCTTCTTTCCCCTCCACACCCTCTCATGCCCCGTGTCTCCCTCGGGTTACCCCCCACCCCCACTCATGCCCCATGTCTCCCTCGTGTTACCCCTCACTCATGCCCTGTGTCTCTCTCCTGCTCTTCCCGACGCCCCGCCGATGCCCTGTTGTGTTCTCTTTATACACCCCGCCTTCCCTTTCCCAGGTGTCCATCTTGGTAAAAGATTTTCCTTCCTACACCGGGACGCCTGCCTGTGGCGTCCCGGTTTGGGAAGAAAAATCTTTTTTTTACCACACCGGGTTCTCACTTTGAGAACCTAGGATGCTAGTGATCTTCGTCCATTGAAAAGGACGTTATGGTTACGTTGCACTAATAAAAAACTATGAAATTCAGTAAAATAAATGTGTTAAAGTGACTTTATGGTTAAGTTGCACTAATAAAAACCTATGAAATTCAGTAAAAAAACGTTGTTAAAGGGACGTTATGGTTAAGTTGCGCTACTAAAAACCTATGAAATTCAGTAAAAAAACTTTGTTAAAAAAACTTTGTTAAAGGGACGTTATGGTTAATTTGCGCTTCTGAAAACCTATGGAATTCAGTAAAAAAACTTTGTTAAAGGGACGTTATGGTTAAGTTGCGCAACTAAAAACCTATGAAATTCAGTGAAAAAACTTTGTTAAAGGGACGTTATGGCTCCAAGTAAAACCGAAAAACCTCAGAAATTCGCCAGTTATGGTAAGCTAAGCAACCATAACTCGCGCCACCACCATGCACTGCTAAGCCTGGACATCAAAGATGACATCACAAATGTCATTGATGACATCACTGATGACATCACATGTCTGACACCCCCTTTTTTCCTTTCCTGACATATTTAGGTCACATGATTTTCTTCAGTAACAGTCAGGAACTAAAAATTGTAAATGTACTATATTCGTAGACTTATCCTTCAAGTATGTTCTTACAATAATTCCCTTATGGTCCATTCATATCATATGAAACATATACATAGGGGAAGACAGAACCTTGAAAGACAGCCATCCTTTATGTGCATTATCAGTATCAGTAGATTTATCAGCACTTTCTGATAGTTTTGATGTTTTTTTATTACTGTACTTTCCCTGTATATGCTCATATTTTTATATGTTGTACTCACACTATTTTCCTTAGGGTCCAGACACATCATGTGATATATATAGCTAGGGTAAGTAACAGCTTTGAAACAGAGCAATCATTTCTCTGCATAAAGGTAATCAGTTAGGTTATGAACACTTTCTGCTACTATTGCTGTTTCTTTTTCTTACTTCAATTCCCTTGTATATATTCATATTTGTATCTGGTGTTGTCTCTTGTATACATTCATATTTGTATCTGGTGTTGTCTCTTTGTGATTTGTCTATAATAATGCAATTATGTAGTAAGTGGGTTTTATTACCTACTTATCACAAGTTTCACTGTACGCAAAACTCTAATATGAAAACAGTTATCATTTCACTATTCAACATGGCAAGCTTATGAATATTGCACCTCCATCATGTATGCTGCACACAATGCCTATGTTTCTACATGAGTACCTTAGTATACTGGATAGAACTTCATAATAGAATGCTATTTATATCAATGCATAGCTTAATGCACTGATTAGCACTTGATATTTATTCAAATAATCTTTGACACTTTTTTAATTAACATTACACTAAGAATCCCTTGTACAGACTTTTCATGAAAGGTAAATGCACATGTGATGTCATCAGTGATGTCATCAATGACATTTGTGATGTCATCTTTGATGTCCTGGGTGTTAGGCTTAGCAGTGCACAGTGGTGGCGCGAGTTATGGTTGCTTAGCTTACCATAACTGGCGGATTTCAAGGGTTTTTCGGTTTTACTTGGAACCATAACGTCCCTTTAACAAAGTTTTTTCACTGAATTTCATAGGTTTTTAGTAGCGCAACTTCAGTTGTCAGTTGTGCACAGGTCAATTCGGACCCTTGGCTTTCGGTCAATACGGTCATTCGAACAATTTGGGTAATACCACGGTGCCAGGATGACACTGCCAGCCCAGGCACAGAACACGCAAAGTGGTGCCCCCTTGAATTATTCCCCAATGACCTGTCAGTGGGTACATTGCATTCTTTAAGTGTCCATATTCTTATCACAAATACAGGGATTGAAATTGAGATCGGATAAGCGGGAGGTAACAGCAGCTCCTGGGTATCCAGTATTAACCAGTGACCAGGAGCTACTACTGGCGAAGGAGGAGCTAGTACATAGAGTTCGCAAATCTAACTTCCACATGTGATGCAAACTTCTCATTTGCCAATATTTGTGACCACTTTAGCTTTAATTGTTGTATAGATGTGCCCTAATGTTTATATTTAAATTATCCTAAATGCACAAGGTAAAAGTCACATAGGTGTGTTTGTTTGACATCAGTTGTCCGGGGGATCCAAAAGTAGCTCCTGGTAGCTGTTGGTGTCAAGCCAACCAGGCTATTCAAAACCACAAGCAGGAGCTAATTAGCTCCCAGCTCCCCTCAATTATTTTGAAACCTGCAAATAGGCTTCAGCAGGTATTCTGCAGTGCAGACACATTGCCAACCTTTAATACTATAAAAGCAATATAAGCTGTGGTGCGCTGAACATAAATCAGATATGTTGATATAATCTCTAGTATTATGATCCTAGTGCACAGCAGCGTTATCACCTAACAAGATAACAGTTATTAGAGCAATAAGCCAAGCTTTCAAGCTTTCCCAGGTGGTAACGCCCGGATACTTTATTAAAGGCCAGAGACAGGCAAGAGTTCTTAATGAGGTTTCTGAGTTATTAACGGCCAGGGAAAACAAGCCTGTAGTTATATCGTTGCGCCTTGAAACACTTGTGTATAGGCGCGTTATAAATGCCATATAATATCATATCATATTATTAGATTAGAGCTATTAGCACTGTGGCATTTTGGCCAGGTTGCCAAAAGTATTTTTTAAGTTATAAAAATCGCTCATTGGCATTTCAAAAGATAAAAATATACAAAGAAGGAATCCATGGAAATTGAAAAGGGGGTACCTGTAGTCCCGTCTCTATTTCCATGGTGGCCATCAGCAAGGGAGGCAGGCAGCGGAAGTGAGGAGGGCAAGTGTTGCAGGTGTTCTGAAGGAGAAGGAACAAAGGCATCAGATGAGCACTGGGGGGGCTGGGTTATAGTGTGGCGATGCAAGGGGTAGCTTGGGGAGATTTAAGGGAGGCAGGCGAGCAGCACAGGAAGGGCACCTCTCTCTTCTGAGGGATCAGATTGCAGGCCCATACCATTCTTAGTATTGAGAGGGAGTTTATTGAGCGCAGACCTAGCTTTGGGAAGCAATGGAGTATTTTACATGTCATAGGGGGAAGGGCACGGAGAGGGTAGCAGAGATAACACAGAGGTAGTGGAGGGCAGGCAATTTGGCAGCAAGGAATCTACAAGCAACTAGGTGAGGAAACAGGGGAGCAGAGGGTGTGTGTACGTAGTTATAAGGAAGGATACCTTTCTTGAAGATGGGCATCTTGAGGCTCCTTCCTGAAATGTAAATGTGAGGAAGTGAGTCCAGTGTGACGGGGAGGAGGTCCCAGCACCTGGGAGTGTAGACAGAGAAGTCCTGTCATCTGTTTCTTTCCTTCCTGCAGCAGCGGAGGTCATGTCTACACAAGTCCTTACTGCTGATGGAATCAGAGGCCTCCGGAGATGCTGGGTTTCTCACTGTAGCAACTTGGAGACTTTAGTGTGACCGCCTTGTAGATGCTACAGCTGGATTTGAGATGATACAGGCTTGCAGTGGATAGCAGATCTGCAGTTATTTTCTGGGATAACAGGGTTGATGTTCTCCAGCAGCAAAAGTTGGTGCCAAGCCCTTTGTGACCTTTCTTGCTCTCCGAAACATGAAGGAAAGATGTCTGTTGATGTCAAACACAAAGGACTTGGTGCATATGGCAAGCTGGGTTATGAAGTGGAGGGTCATAGCAGAAAGTCAGGCCTGAATATCAGGGTATTCGGTGTTGTAGGTCGGCAGTAAATATTCGCTCTTGGAAGGGTTGAGCTTCAGGTAAGCACTGGACCACCAAAACAGTATCAACGTAAGGCAGGTTTTGAGCCTGTGAATGTCTTCCATTGAGGCGACCTTGAGGTAGAGCTGCATGTCATCTACATGATGACAGATGTGTATGTTATGTGGAACCAGGAGGTTTGCAAGTGGTTCCATGTAAAGGTTGAAGATCATGGTAAAGAGGATGGCGACGGGATGAATTAGTGATCTGGAGAAATAGTTTTTGATGACTTGATGAGGATTAGAATGGTAAGATTTGAACCTGCTGAGGGGGATCTCGTTGATCGACATGAGGCAATGTGGAAAGTCGGTAAGTGTCTGTTGGTGTACTATGTTGAATGCTGCTGAGAGTTCAAGTAAAACCAGGAGGCAAGAATGGCCATCATCAAGGATGTTCAGGGCATCGTTGATCACCTTGATAGTAGCTATTTCCATGCTGAATCTGGGTCTGAAGCCAGATTGGATTTACTGAAGGAGGTTGTTGGCTTTGAAGAGTTGCAGGGCTACTGCTTTCTCAAGCATCTTACCTAGGAAGGGAAGATGGGTGATGGGGAAGTACTTGCTAAGTTCTTCACGGTCCAGTGTTGGTTTATTGAGAAGCAGAAGGATTGGTTCGGTCTTGAGGTTTGAGGGGAAAGTCCGCTTGAGGGGTGCAAGGGTGGAAGTGAGGTCTTCCATCGAGAGTGTCTTGAAAGTTGCCAAGGTACTGGTGGTTTTGGGAGATAGGATGCTAGGATGGAAGTGAGGTCTGCCATGGTGAGTGTCTTGAAATTGCCCAGGTAGTGGTAGTTTTGCAAGTTTTCATGGGTAGTGTGTAGTCAGTTGTAGCATAGGTGACCATGGAGTAAGGTCTGAAATCCAAGTCCCCCGATTAGCTCTGGTCCTACCCATTCGGCTGGACACACTCTTGATGCCTTCATTCATATTGATCTTTTGCTCTCTGCTCCTCTCTCTACTCCGTTCTCCTGGTCAGAGCACTCCCTCTTCTCCTCCCACGTGAGTCCTCTCGGCCCTCTGACCGCACCTCCTCCAGCTCTGCCAGCCTCGTTTACGGACATCCCTCCATTGAAACGAGTGTCAGTTGCTGCCTTTGCTTCAACTTTCATCCCCACCTCTCCTCCCACTGCTGACTTTACCCCTGACTCGGCTCTCAACAACCTCCATCTTGCTGTCACTAACACCCTTGGCATTCTTGCCCCTGTCATGAGAATCCACCTGACCTGAAACCTGCCACCAAGCATAACACTTGGTAGGATTCTGAACTTGCAGCCCTGAAATGCAAATGCAGAGCTGCTGAATGGAAGTGGCAGACCTCAAGCTCATCCTCCGACAAACTAGCCGGCTTCCTTCTCCAAAGGCAATGTGGTCTCTCCATTCGTTCCAAGAAGAGGGCCCACATCCAGGCTTGCATCTCTGGAGCATCCAACAGCATGGCTGAACTCTTTAAAATCTGAAAGGAACTAGCCAATCCTTCTGCAGTCTCCAACTCGCCTCTTCCCCCCAGGCCCTCTACACTGGCCACCCACTTCACTGCAAAAACACAGGACATCCTAAGTACTAATTCTTCCTCCCTTCCCCCTTCCCTCCTCCCATCACACACCCACCCCTGGCCTCTCATCCTTCCTCATCCACTTTCTCATCCTTCTCTCCCAACACATCGGATGAGGTCACTAGAGTTGTCTGCTCTATGAAGGTCTCCTCCAAACAGGTCTCCCCCTGTTCCTCCAGAACTGTTAAGGACAACATTGGCTCCCTTGCCCCTGCACTTGGGGATTTCTGTAACCGGGTCTTTCACCTCTTCCCTCAAACACTCCTTTATACACCTCCTCCTAAAAAAGCATTGCGCCGACCCCTCGTGTCCGGCTAACTACCGCCCCGTCTCTATCACTGCCTCCTTGGGAAACTTCTGGAGAAGTTGGTCTTCTCCCAACTAACCTAGCATACTGAGCTTATTGGTTGCCTATGCACGACCATCATTCTAGATTCTGAGGGTATCCCTACATATTATCGCCACCAAAAATATCTCTGTACATATGGTCGTTTGTCTCGTCACAGGCGATATATTTGGGAGGTAAAGACGAGGTGCTAAGACCTCGATTGTGCTCTTTTTCACCTCTTCCATTCTGTCAGGCTCTCCTGGAAGTTCTGAGGCCCTCTGTTGCTCTATGGGACCCTCTAGCATTTCAGCAAAAGCAATTCAAGCAGCAGGCAAGGAGGCAGAGTCAGGTTCATTAGGTTTTATTTCATGCCAAGCTGACACAGACCACAAACAGCATCGTTGTCAAGTACACAAACCCCTCTCCCAGCTAAAAACAGAGCCTCCTTTTATATCTGTCAGAGAAAGAGGATTCAAATCCCCACCTTTTCTGAACATGTCCAGGCAAACTCTTCGTTGAACATTCGCGCACACGGCAATTATTTCTTATCTGTTTAACCTTCAAAATGAAATACATGCTGGCGCACATCCTAGGTTTTTCCCGGTGGAACTGCCCTCCAAATATGGTCATGCAGCTGTTTCCCTCAGCTAAATATTCAGACACAGCCCAATGAACTGTCTGGTTTCAGCGCTTATCTGTTTTTTCGCAGGCCACTGCGACCTTGAATTGGGTTGACTATGCTGCCACTGTCTGTAGCGAGTCAAATATATTATTTTACTTGTATAAAGGCATTGTCAGTTAAAGGCATTGTTGGTTAAATGGCAGAGTTCTTTTCTGTCTGGGTATAGGAAAAATGTATATCATTTTCTTACTCAATTTTTATACTATGCATTCTGTACCTTGCCTATTTTCTAAACCATGATAAAAGCATTTCGACTTCATACACATAACACTATTAAAGGTACTAATGTCTTTTAACCCTGTGAGTCTATTTTCACACATTTACCATACTAAATCATTCCATACAAATGTCTTTGCCTAGCTTTAAGTGGGGGGGCTGCCCCTTACTGCATTCAGTTGTTGGTACCTTATCTTCATTTCAGTACCTCCATTACATTTCCCCGTCTTTAAAGTTCTTGTTTGTTAAAACAATGACTTTCAACCATATCAATGTCAACCCTCCGTGAAACTTATCTAAAAAACATCCTATCACAATCTTACAATTTGTCACATACTAACGTATTGTTATTTTTAAACAAAACATGTGTGTGTACCTAAACTATTTTTATCTTCTTCCATTTAAGCCCCACTTCCTGTCTCCATTTGCTTTAAACTAACTGTATCCCATAGATAATTTCACAGCCATTGTGAGACTCAAGAGGTTGGTCAAGCTTTGAGATAACCCATTAGCCCATTGTCTCTTCGTATGTCATATCTTGTCTGCAACTCCCACCCCAACAAAATATAATCTCTCCTTCATATTCTTCTTCTGCCCATGCATATATATATATATATTGTCTTTCCCTCTTGTTCCACACATTTTCTTCGTCCGCATCTTCCACTTTACTCATCTCTAGTTTGGCATTTGTGGACCGTCTGTGTCCTGTCGCCTTTGTCATTTCTTTTGAGCTGTTTTCACAGTCAATCTCCCAGGTTCTTTTGATGCTTAGACCAGGAGTCCATTGTCTCTTTTTCCTTTTTCACATGGAGTTCATTTTTACTAGAGTGTCTCTCTTTCAATAAATACATTGTTCACATGAGTCCAAAAGAGGGGATGTTTCAGCATGGGGACACAGGGTTGGGGGAGTCTTTTGCAGACACAGCTTAGACCCTCATTGTTGTCGGGCTTCCATTGGGTTTCTCTACGACCTCCCTGTTTTCTCACGCGGTTCGACGTTAATTGCCCTAGGCATACAGGTCCCTTGATATATACTTGTAATATAAAACTGAATGAGTTTCTTTTGTAAAATAAACATGTCTCTTCTATTTAACACATTTCCTACCAAGCCATTTCCTTAAAACCCCTCTTGTTCTCATTGGCTCTCATACCCTACTTCCTAAAAAATCGCGAGACATTCCCTCTTATTGGACACCCCTGCCTCCTAGAAAAGCTATAAGACATTTTCATTTAAACATTTCCTTTTTATGAGTCATTCCTTCCTTAGAACAAAATACACCCCATCCCTAGCTCTGTGTCAGCTGGCTAGAACCTGAGTTTGTTTAAAAATATAACAATTTTGTCCTACATAGGACACACTTTTCTCATGAGGGTAACACATGCAACCATAAGGAGACAAAAATAACAATTAAAGAAAGACGTCTACTTCTTTTCTGGTCTTCTAGGCACGTCCATAGCAGATGACAGAAATGTCCTTGGGGATCCCCGTTGTCTGTAGAAAGTCAAAATAGGAATAAAGTAATTTGGGTACTGGTAAGGGTTCAGGTTTTCTTCCCAACTTCAACCCTTTCTTCCTTTTCTATCAAAAAAATACTTTCTGGATCATTCTCCCCTATGCGTTGGTGCACATAAACAACTATTTTCCAACCACCCCGCAAGATACTTAGTTTAGGCTTGGTTCTTTGCTCAGCTTAGCTGCACAGGCTTCCTTGGTTAGCAGTAAATACTTGCTACTTAGCAGCAATTCTTCCTCTTTTCTTCTTGTCTGTTGGGCCATGGCTTTTTCTTGTGCTTTTGCATTCATCCTATGGAGACAAAACAGAGGTGTTTCTCTGCACACCGTCCCTACCCAACTTAATCTACTCTACCCATGTTTTTTGAGACTATGGCACCAATTCTTACTATTTGCCTCCATTTTGTATCGTACCCAACAATGTTTGCCTCTTCTAATAATTGCATAGCCCTATCACATCAACCTTCTTTGACATTATGAACACAAAAATAATTACTCACTTTCAATTTAACTTCTGTTTTCTGTCGTTGTCTGAAAGGCCAAGCTGTCATCTATTTCCTACTCTTTCCACACCTGGTTGCACCTATCTTAGGAAAAACAGCTAAACACTTGAAGAAATTGTGTCTCTTACTGCCTCTTTTCCTGTTACTCACCTGGGTCCTCTTACTTTTAGTTCTGATCAATTGTGTGTCCACACCCTTTTAGCGTGAACTAGTACTTTCCTTTTTCTCCCTAATTTAAGGGTGTGCAGACATTTCTCGTGCTTCCACGCAAAGATCCATAACTTTTATCTGTAAAATAAATCAAAATCGTTACAGACACTCAAATAATTGTTTTTTACTTACCTCACTATATTTTCTTAAAATGGCTTGTGTGGTTTTCCCTTGTTTGATTGACCCAATTTTTGTCAGCCATACTCCTTTTCTCGGTCTTCATGGTCACTGATGATTTTTATTGCCCTACGCTCCTTTTCTGCTGTTGGCCAGGAAAACTCATAAGTGCTATTTCTTTTCTATTTTTGTTTTGTTTTTTGTCCTTTTTATGCTTTTGAGTGTATTCCCTATCCTTTTGTTCATTTGCCCAATTGTTCCCTTCCTCAATTTTTCTTTTGTTCATTTTCTATTCACAATAATCAATCATTTTCATCTGTTCCCGATTTATTTATTTATTTGTTTTCCTGATCCTGTGTAACAGAAGCCCAAAGTCTCCCTAACGTTTTTAATCCTTTATCCTAATCATCTCTTATTTATGCTGGGCATTTATTTCATTATTATTTTGTTTTTCATGTATACTAAAACACACTTCCTTTCTTTTTCTGTGTGATGCTGTAAGGAAAGTACCACTTTATACTCCATTAAGTCCTGCATGGCTATACCGTCATCTATGATGTTGTTTAACCTAAATCTTTTTATCTGAACCATTACTGACCTTCATGATTCTTATTTAATTTTGTTTGCTTCTTAATCATTTGCCATGTTTCCCTACATTATGGCTACCTCTAATTTCCTGGAGGTCATCTGTCTCTTCCTCTTGTTCATAAATGTTCATGGGCTGCGCCTGAATTTATTATATATTTTCACCATTTCTCCATCAGGTCACACAGCTGTCTATATTACCATGCTGCCACAATAATAAAATCCTTTAGTTTTCGCCCAAACAATCTCAATGGCCATCTGCCGTTTTTTATGCCTTCAAAATTATGCTTGTGTCTAAATGGCGCATGTCCCAGATACACAAAAATGCTTTCCTTGGTAACCTAAACACCATCATCATGGTTTCAGGTTTTGTCAATCAATCCTTTCTTCAACCATCTGAATCCTATAATAATAAAATCTCAACTGATCGTCGTGAATCAAAAAGGTTCTTCACTATTTTTTTCAAAGAATGTTCTCCACGCCATCCGCCAAGGCTCAAAAATGGTAAACTACCACCCCTGGTATAACACCATTCATGCTGTCCTATCACGCACGGTGGAGCTCCTGAAAAAGGACCTTTAGGAGCACCCCAAAACCCCCCTTCAGTACATTATGCTATCCTCAAAATTCCCCAAAAAGCAGGTCACAGAGGACCCAAAAACCCCCTTCAACTTCAGAGGGCTTTCTAAGTCAGAAATACTAGAGAACATGAATAACATTAGACAATTCAGCTGCAAGGCGATGCCTGCCCCTGCCCGCACGTTAGTTTAAAAACCCTGTGTAAAATCACTTGCTCCACATCTCATAACGTTCACCAATACCTCCTTCAATCCCAACACTATTTCTGCAGCTGTGAAACAACCCTTAGGAGTGTTCCTCCACTCACCCTTGTCCATGTCATGCCAGGTTACATGCTACAATCTGTTCTGTTGCACTTATCATTTGAGTTCCATTGCTTCCGCGTCACTACCACATTCACTAATGCCATCAGCCCTTTCCGTTCCCCATAATGCTTGCAAAACTACTCATTCATTTCCTGTGTCATTATCAGAGTTAAACTGGATTACTACACTACCAACCTTGCAGACCTCCTAGCAAAAAGACTTCACAGGCTCTAAAAGTGCAGAGCGATGCTGTGTGCAACTCTCAGTATTCTCAAAAGAATATACATTACTCACGCCATGTGAGCTGCGAGCTGGCTACCCGTGAAGGAACAGTTAATTTCAACATCCTAACCATTATGCATAAATGTATGTCTCACACAGCACCAGTATCTAACTGATGCTGTTAATAGAGTCAATTCAGCCTGACACAAAGGAAGTCACCATATCACTATACTACAAGTACCACTATCCAAAAGAGCTAATGCCAGAGGGCTAAGCTTCCCCATCTTTTTCCCAACCCATGGAATGCTTCCTCTAGCTAACTTAGAGCAGAACCATCCATCCTCATTTTTTCACCAGAAAACCCTCAAAACGACCTTATTTTTCTAGCCCTATTAGTTCCCCCAGCGGTGTCTATACATGTTCCCCCTGCTGTTTAATTAACCTCTATTTTTAAACATAAAAAATGTACCCTTACTGATAGTTCTCCTTTTGGAAGAGTGAACACAGACATGTAAGGTGAGCAGATATCTAATTCTGTAAATCTGTCAACTGATTTTAATACAGTAAGGTTTCCTTAATACGGAAATCCTAAGACTTAATCTGCCGCAGTACGAGACTTACCACTCATATTATGTAGTTGTTGAATATTTCAACAGCAAGCATATTAATGAAAATGACAATTCTTAGCAAAGAATTAAAAGTTATTATGGAAACAGGAGGAGAAAAATGAACAGTCAACTCTTGATTCATAAAACGTGTAAATCATATATTGTCAACAAACGGTATAGCAAAAAATCAATGTGATTACAATCTCAACCAAGGGCATAAATGAAAGAATAATAAAGATATATCCACATGGTACGTAAAAAATGAAAATCAAAAGGTATTATGGGATAAATACATGACAAAAACAGAAACAGTAAATCAGAAGTCAAATTAGTTAATTCACTAGAAGAACATATGTAACAGATTGTGGGATGCAGATGCCTAATAATAGTTCAAAAGGTATTTAGCATCATAGCTCCCAAGTGTGGGGACTTCTTCTTACTGGTCCCTATCGTGAAGGCCAAGTATTGGAACAGAAGGAAGAGTTCCAAGGGGCAGGGATACATGTGTTCAATTGGGCTCCCTGTCTTCTTCACGTTTCGGCGGTGGTCTATTGGAATAGGTCCGCCTTCATCAGGGCTCCTATGGGGACGGACCCTGCCGGTACTTCAAATCCCAAGTGCTCAGGTACAGGCCACATGGAGATAGACACCAGGTAAGTCAGATGCAGTCATACGAATGGCCACTTGGATGTTTTTTAGTCAAAAAACATACATCTGGGTATTTTCATGTATTGATGCACAGTCACTGCTTCAGTGTAATCCAAATTAATTGGGTGGCAGGTATACGTGGTGCTGCAGGGCTGGCTGGTGAATGGTTCCTGAGAGTGCGGCTTGTTGAAAGCGCTGCATGAGTCAGCAGAGAGGCATGAGCAGAGTCAGAGCTCGATGTACGCCAGCACGCCCGTCCCTCTATGCCATGTGTTTACTCAATTTCTACTCTATCCAATGTGAGCTAAACATGCAGCTCATCCATTGTAACTACAATATGTATTTATCTGTCCTATAACTACCCTATAACTACAGGAGAAGCTGTGGCATGCAACCACTTGTGTATGCCATTTTCATTGTAATCTGCAAGCCTCTTCTTTGTAACAGCACCACGATGCCTAAGGGCTTCTGTGTGCTCTGCACATTCTAATAAATAAATGAAGGGTTTTCATGCATTCAAGCCTTTCCTTTCTACTAGGAACTGTTCATTCCTCGCCACTACAGTAGGCACTACTATTGGATCAACAGAAGTAGCCCCTTCTCTGGGCACTCATGGAGAACTCCTCAATACAAATAGAAAATATGTATCACACAGAATAATGCCTCGAGGCAATACTGAATATTCCCATACAGAAGCCTCTCATAAGCCAGGAGAAAAGCGCACTGGCTATCAGTAAACTCATGCATTCCTTTATTAAACTCATGGGCAGCACACAAAAGATGCCTTTTTGTCCACACCCTTTCATACTTATCAGAGTGAATCACTCTTGTCAGTCCATCAGACCCTCCTGGTCAGTCCAATATATAAGCCTGCCTATAAAAATCCACAACTGGGGGGCCCAGCTTTAGCCATCTGGCTCCTAAAAACTGGAATGCCCTCCCACCAGCACTAGGAAATGAAGGAAGCTTTCATTGCTCTCCTCAAAATGCTGAAAACATTCATGTTTAACCAATCCTCTTCATGATCTCATCATGATGAATAGCTAGGCAAGCTGACTATGACAATGCCATCATGTGCTAATTCTTCTCTTGTTCAATGTATTCGTGTACCTGCACCATTGCACCCTCTGTACTCGCACCAAAAAATGCCCCAGGGCTAATGTGTGCCTACACGTTTAAATAACTACCACTGAAAGGTGCCTATTGAAATCACACGACAGCTGACACATTTTCCTCAAAAGACTGCTAAACCAATGCCACATCTATGATCTAAAAATATGTCTTTGCCACAAGGATACACAGTCCCAATGTCTTATCATTAGACCAAAAATCGTTTTTTCTTGCCATATTTCTCCTTGCATTCCAAAACCCTAGTGCCACTTAACTCTTTCAACATCTGATCATCCTCTGGGGCTGTCCCACTGTGAAACACATTCATTTTTCTGTTTTTCAAAAATATTTCTTATTTTTAGGTTGACACCTTTTATTCTCAGGTGTCTCGGTGTATCCTGTGTTTACCTTCATGTACACTCACTGACTCGTCCTCTGCACCAAATTCA
Organism: Ambystoma mexicanum; assembly: GCF_040938575.1. Taxonomy (NCBI): domain Eukaryota; kingdom Metazoa; phylum Chordata; class Amphibia; order Caudata; family Ambystomatidae; genus Ambystoma; species Ambystoma mexicanum. Next base: position 95,574,767 of record NC_090923.1, on the reverse strand, counting down.
TTTAGCATGTAATGCACTTTATAATAAACCACACTCACTTGAGCATTTTCCAGATCACTAAAATAGCTTAACAATTACACCAGCTGTACACGTAGCTGATACGCCCATGCATCATGCAGTGTTGTCTCTCTTGACTTACTTAATCTATGGTTCTCGAGGGTGTTCAACCTATCAGTGCTTTAAAGCAATACCACTGAATATGTAAGGTGCTATATTACTGCCAAATAATATGACCCGACATCTTTGCTCCTTTTAATGTGTCTTTTTAAACCGCCCTGCTACAAAATGACCAGCACGAGTCATGATAAAATATAAATGCAGAATGTAATGACCCAACCAGATGCGAGCCCTGCGTCCACCAGAAGTGGGCCACGCAAACACGAGCCACATCGACTCGCTTCTCTGGCAATTGTTTCAAAATAGCACGACAATGCTCGACAAACACCTCATATCTACAATCTGCATTTGGTACATGCTTTTGATAATTAAAGCCTTCTGTAAATGTGGCTCTTGATGCGCACTCTGCATTCCTTCAACATGGGCCAATTTCCTGAACTTGGCAATGTTATCGTCAAGGCCGACACTGCATTCCTGGCCAAAGCCAAAGTTTGAGCTCTCGCCTTACTTTTAAGCAAAATGAAAACACAATTGATATTCGTGTGCCAGTTTGCCCACTTCAATTTGCACATAGCAACACTTTTAAATCTCACATGTTTCTTAACTCTGCGCTTTTTTTTTCAATCTACAAAACAAACGTGTCTACACTTTAAAATTAATTTCCTAAAGATGCGCTTAGTTTCAAACACACTAACAGACTGGAATCCCAAAATACTGCACTTCTTATCTGAACCTCATTAAATCATTCCTTTACATTTCCACCGTTTCTTTCCCATCAATCACTGTAAATCCAAGGCGATTCTCTGTTCGCACAAGGTTTCTAATGGTCCCAATCTCTCATTCTGTCTTTCAACTCTGCGCAGTTTCAGTGCTCACATACAACAGCCCTCTTTAAATCACTATAACTTTGTCATTTAAATGCAAAACTTTAACATACTTGGCGCAATCCATTCGTTATTGTGTCTAGTACTGGGAATCATCAATTTTAACTCCATAGTTGCCAGTTAGATTTTTTTTTGTGATGGCTACAAGTGCAAAAAGCTTTTTACACTCATCTCAGAACTGTTTGACTTTTTTTAGATGAAATCATCACGAATGTGCGTGCCTTAAGTCATAGCATCTGATCACCTATATTATTGTTACTTTTTGGCATTTTCAAAACCTTGGCTGAACACCAATTTTTTTGATTTAGCTTGAAAATGTCATTTTTATATTGTTTCCAAAGTTTTACAGTGCACACAGACAGTTACGCCATAAAATGAAACAAATAAACAGCCATAACATATAGCAATTAGGCACACAACATAACATGACACGTGACACAAAAAAAGAAAATCAGACAGACTCCGGCCGGCTACATTTAAGTGCACTTCCTAGTGTCACCTGCCTCTAAAGGTACACTCCTACCCCTATATATGTGTGTTTCTTTACAAAAAGCAAGTTAAACAAACTCAACCCTTTCAAGGAATCTTTAAATTCTCTTTAGTGGTCTCTGGGTGCAAAAACTCCATCCAGCCGTCTTTAAACGATAGGCAAATGGGCATATCCTCTCTTTCTCTCTCGGGTGTGTTCCCGGTATCTCCTCTTCTCAGGTATCTTCCTGGTATCTCTCTCTCTTCTCAGGTATCCTTCTGGTATCTCTCTCTCTATTGCTCAGGTACCTTGAGTCAATATTTGTTCCCTTATATATACACATTATACTCTTGTTCTGATGTTATTTTTTGTTCATATCCCACCTCCCTCAGTTACCTTTTGCTGGGGTCCCCGATGAATATTTTACTCTTTTGATTTTTTAAATGCTGTTAATTGTTTGTTTTTTTTCCCAAATCTGGACTACCATTGTTATTTTCCCTGAAAAAGTTACCACAAAAATATATATATATATATATATATATATATATATATATATATATATATATATATATATATATATATATATATGTATATATATATATATATATATATATATATAGTCCCCTTTCTGCCATACTGTTCTCCCTGCTCGTGTCCCTGTCCTTTCTTTTCTATTGGCTAGGGCAGCTGCAGTCTGCCCCATCCCTATCTTATTTTCTATCCCCTTTGTTCCACTCTCACCTTGGGCAGAGCAGTATGGCTCACCTTAGTCTCTTAGTCTTGATCGTCCTGTCCTGGCTCTTTTCGGCTTGAAGAGATGTACTCTGTTCAGTAATCTGATCAGTCTGTCCATCATCCTATCCGTCCAGTTTGGCTCGCCAAGTGAAGACGAGGTGCTAAAACCACGATCGTGCTCTTTTTCACTTCTTCCATTCTGTCTTGTTCTCCTGGACATTCTGGGGCCCTTTGTTGCTCTCTGGGACCCTCTGGCATTTCAGGAAAAGCAATTCAAGCAGCAGGCAAGGAGGCAGAGTCAGGTTCATCAGGTGTTATTTCATGCCAAGCTGACACAGACCACAAACAGCATCGTTGTCAAGTACACAAACCCCTCTCCTAGATAAAAACAGAGCGTCCTTTTATATCTGTCAGAGAAAGAGGATGCAACCCCCACCTTTTCTGAACATGTCCAGGCAAACTCTTTGTTGAACATTCGCGCACACAGCAATTTGTTTTTTATCTGTTTAAACCTTCAAAATGAAATACATGCTGGCACACATCCTAAGTTTTTCCCGGTGGCACTGCACTCCAAATATGGTCATGCAGCTGTTTCCCTTAGCTAAATTTTCAGACACAGCCCAATTAACTGTCTGGTTTCAGCGCTTATCTAGTTTTTCGCAGGCCTTGAATTGTTCAACTCTGGGTTGACTATGCTGCCACTGTCTGTAGCGAGTCAAATATATAATTTTACTTGTATAAAGGCATTGTCAGTTAAAGGCATTGTTGGTTAAATGGCAGAGTTCTTTTCTGTCTGGGTATAGGAAAAACGTATATCTTTTTCCTACTCAATTTTTATACTATGCATTCTGTACCTTGCCTATTTACTAAACCATGATAAAAGCATTTCGACTTCATACACATAACACTATTAAAGGTACTAATGTCTTTTAACCCTGTGAGTCTATTTTCACACATTTACCATACTAAATCATTCCATACAAATGTCTTTGCCTAGCTTTAAGTGGGGGGGCTGCCCCTTACTGCATTCAGTTGTTGGTACCTTATCTTCATTTCAGTACATCCATTACATTTCCCCGTCTTTAAAGTTCTTGTTTGTTAAAACAATGACTTTCAACCATATTAATGTCAACCCTCCGTGAAACTTATCTAAAAAACATCCTATCACAATCTTACAATTTGTCACATAGTAACGTATTGTTATTTTTAAACAAAACATGTGTGTGTACCTAAACTATTTTTATCTTCTTCCATTTAAGCCCCACTTCCTGTCTCCATTTGCTTTAAACTAACTGTATCCCATAGATAATTTCACAGCCATTGTGAGACTCAAGAGGTTGGTCAAGCTTTGAGATAACCCATTAGCCCATTGTCTCTTCGTATGTCATATCTTGTCTGCAACTCCCACCCCAACAAAATATAATCTCTCCTTCATTTTCTTCTTCTGCCCATGCATATATATATATATTGTCTTTCCCTCATGTTCCACACATTTTCTTCTTCCGCATCTTCCACTTTACTCATCTCTAGTTTGGCATTTGTGGACCATCTGTGTCCTGTTGCCTTTGTCGTTTCTTTTGAGCTGTTTTCACAGTCAATCTCCCAGGTTCTTTTGATGCTTAGACCAGGAGTCCATTGTCTCTTTTTCCTTTTTCACATGGAGTTCATTTTTACTAGTTTTTTACTGCATTCTGTACCTTGTCTACTTACTAAACCATGATAAAAGCATTTTTGACCTTACACACATAACACTATTAAAGGTACTAATGTCTTTTAACCCTGTGAGTCTATTTTCACACATTTACCATACTAAATAATTCCATACAAATTTCTCTGCCTAGCTTTAAGTGGGAGGGGCTGCCCCTTTGTTGGTACCTTATCTTCATTTCAGCACCTCCATTACAGGGGGATAATTTGTAAGAGCGTAGGTTGTGGGGGTGTCCCCTGAACATTTAAAAATAATGTGGAGGTTGCGGGGGTGTCCCCAGCAGGGTCCATGGCTCAATATCGCTGCAAAAATATGTCAATATTTTTCTATCGCAATATTTTTGCGGGGATATTAACACATGGAACCATTCTGAGCACCCAGAGGCACAGAAAGTGCTTTCCTGAAAATCCAGGACAAACTGCTTGTATCAATTGACTTTAACTCACCTGCTGTTCTCTTTCTACTTGCTTTCTCCTCTGCTTTTGGTACGGTCAACCACTCCATCCTCATAAAGCGGCTCCACGATACCCTGGGTATCTCGGACCGGGCACTAGACTTGCTGACCTCCTTGCTCAATTACTGTACCTCCCAGGTTATCCTGGCCTCTTTCTCCTCTCCCGCCTCTATCTCCTCTTATGTCCTTCCCACAGGGCTCTTCCCTTTCAACCTGGCTGTTTAACATCTATCGCACCCCGCTTGCTCAGTTTATCTCCATTTTCTTCCCGCATATCCAGTGTTATGCAAATGACACCCAACTCTACTTCAAACATCCCTCTGAACCTCCTCCTAGTTCCCCTACCATTCCCGACTGCCTGTCTGCTATCCAGTCATGGTGCGCCTCTAATGATCTCTGTCTCAATGCCAGCAAGATAGAAATTCTTCCTATTGGGTCTTCTGTTCCTTCGTTCCTCCCTTCACCCTGGCCACCCTCTATGTGCCCTCTACCCTCTCCTTTCTCTGAAGCCAGAAACCTTGGAGTCATCTTCGACTCCTCTCTCTCTTTCCTTGCTCACATCCTGGACCTTGCCAACAAGGCCCATTTCCATCTCCACCTCCTCAGAGGTATCCTCCCATTCATCACTTTTCCCCAGAAGCGCAATGTTTCTAAAGCTCTGGTACTCTCTAGGCTGGACTATTGCAACAGCTTCTTTCCTCAATCTACCCTCTTTCTCTCTCCGCCCCTCCAGCTAATTCAGAATAGGGCTGCAAGACCTATCCTTGGCCTCAAGCCCAGGGACTGTATCTCTCCAGTCCTAAAATCTCTCCACTGCCTCCCGGTCGCTGAAAGGATCAAATTCAAAGCCCTATGACTCATCCATAAGGCTGTCTGGGTCCTGGAACCATGCTATCTACAACTACATCTACAACACCAAATACTCTCCTTCCAGATCTCTATGATCCTCTGGCTCCAACTCTCTGCTTGTCAAGTGTTGCTCTGTGCAGTGAGCAAGTGGCTGATCTCTATCCTCGGCTGACTCCCTCAGTTGGAACAGCCTCCCCTTTCCTCCCTGTATTGAGCTGGATCTGATCAAATTATGCAAGAGGTGCCTGCAGCGCCTGAGGCTATTGGACCTACACTGATCGTGGGGTGTTTGCTCGAGAGGGCAACGATCTGGGAGATATTGCTTGATGTTGGGGGGGGAGGGATTAGAGGTAGGGAGGTGGGTTGGAGGGAATGTTTCTGTTATTATTGTTGTTCATCATAAAATTCAATAAAAAGAGTTTTCAAAACAAAAAAAGAAAAAAAAAATTATGCAAGCTCCTCAAGACTTTCCTCTTCTCCTCCTCCTTACCCCTCTCCCTCCCATGCTAAACCTCACAGTTGCTGAGATTGGTGGCCTGGTCATTTATGTGTCCTGCTGGGTCTTGGCCTTCTGTCCAATCACATTTAGCCTAATCCCTTCTCCCGCTCTTGCCTTTGGGCACCGACTCCCCTGTGTTGTTGTTGTTTCACAGGCCTGCACTTCTTGTCCTGGCAGGTGACCACTCTCCTACCAAGTGGTTACTGCCTTGCACTTACCTGTTGCCCTGCAACTTTCACTCTGGCACTTGTCCCACTGTGGAACCTCCAGCACTTACCCCCACCCTTCTCTCTCTCTGCAGTTGCACGTTCGAAATGTTCACAAGGCCTAATAGGACTGCCTCTGCCTTTTGCTCATCATTGTTAATTTAGCCCACTGTCTTGTTTCCCTTTTTCTCCTTCCCCTTTGCCCTGTGGGTGATTTGAACACCCTCCCTTGATGTATAAGCGCCTTACAAATGCACAATAAATAATTAAAAAAGTAAATAAAGGCCCTCTGTGACATCCCCTGTCAGGCGCTATTACAATGATACCTTCTGAAAAGCAGGCTTGGTGCAGCACCAGGTTGTCTGGCGGGGTGCAGTCGAAAGTGTACTGATGGTAGGAAAGTGCAGCAGACTGTGTTTGTTCTGATGCTGGAGACTGCAGCAGAAAGTTATTCTGCCAATGTTCAGGACAGAGCAGATGGTGTTCATCAGAATCTGAGGCTGCTAAGCCTGGTCACACAGACCACAAAATACAAGCATTGGCAATGCCAACAGGTTGGGCTTTTGTGTATGCCTTGGAAAGGCACTTTCCAGGCACAGCCGTAGTGGTATTAACTGCCCATCGAGGATAGCAGGTGAAAAAAATGGTGCAAGTACCTGGGCTTCTAATAGCAGTGCTTGGCAAATGTATAATACTTAGACACAAGTCAAAACTGTTGGCTTTGCCAATGCTTGTTTTTAACAGGACTTCAGTGAAGGACATGCAGAGTGCTTATAAATCGAGTGGCTGAAGCAGATGTGGTAAGACATTTTTATGACACCGTAGCAGGTTTACAACTCCAATTAAGTCATTAACTCTCAGAAGACAGCTTTGAAAAAACACTGCTAGGCACATTCAGTACAAAGTTTGATGGTAAGACTTGATTAAAGCAACCTCAAAGAGTTCCCATGAGGATGTGGTTTGGGCATGAAGGGGCAGGAACTGGGTGGAAATCACCATAGGGATTAGCATGGCCACAGGCAGTCAATGGGTGGGCAAATATCCAAACAACACCCACAGGCTGCCTCATATGCCATTCCTCCTATCTGTACTCTAATGCAATAGTTTCAGCTTGTAGGTGTCACAAGCGAGACCTAATGGCCGAAACTAAAAAGGAGCTCATCCAGACCCAGGAAACTGCACCACTTTGTACCATATTCTGGCAGTAATGTGACAATGGGTTCCCCTGTTGAATGGGTGGCTTCCTTGGAATATGGCCCTTAGCACCTTAAAGTCAGCTCCAAGTGGCGATGGCGTCATTTTAGACTGTTTCTGTTGAAAGTGGGCATCACGCATCAGCCCGAGTGATCTATGGCCTCAATTCTTTGACCACATCACACACCCAAGTAAACTTTAGACAACTTCATCATCTCTAGATGATTGAGAGATTAAGCAAAGAGTACCTTTAACTAGAAACCCCAAACTTCAAGAAGCTTCACACAAGGCAATCCTTCCCGGCACTCTCACTGAGAGTTTTGCACTTTAACTGGATAGCCGAGCCCCTTTGATGAGTAGCAATTACCCTGGAGATGGATGGGGATGCAGACTTTACTCATATATCAATAATAGAGACAACTCAGGTAGTTTGCAAAAGGAAGATTGTTTTAATATCAATTATCTAAAACAGGGAGCATAACGAACAACAACAAACTTGCTCGGGCCTCTTACTCAAACATTCTCAGTAAAAACGGAGATCTTATACGTAAAATTCGTCATCAATGATGTCTAACCTACGTGTTACTAACGTCATCCTACGTGGCATACTACAAAAACCTATGCGAATGGGTGATTGGTTCTGAGTGAACATCTAAGTATATGATCTACACTAGTCTAGTTAAGTGTGAATATGTGATTGATTACTTAACATCTGGTGGGGCAACTAAGCCCTCCCCTAAAAATGACCACTATGAACGTCACTAAATACACAACGTCCCATTGGTTTACACAACTATAGGACCCCTAAATACGCAGTCCTCTACAATTGGTTGGCACTCTAACCTCTGTCAGTACTTTTCCATCTACGTCTAGCAGCCTGAAGGCTGGCCATCAAGGGGCTGGTGAGCTTGCCTCAACCATTGCTTCCCACCAATTAGAATATCAATCCATCATCACCTCAGTGGACTACTGTCAATTAGGCTTCGAAGTTCGGCTTTGAGAGTGTTTCTTAGCTCAGAGAAATTTATCGAGTGAGAAGCACGGTCTGCCTTCGTGCATAGGTGTGACAATCTCATTCGTACAACTTTGTGCTTCCATGTGACTGGAGACCATGGAATCGAGCCTTTTCGTGCATTTAATACTATTTTTAATAAACCTCTGATGTTTTCCTTGTTGTATTCATGACTTCTGAACAGGAGTTTTGTTCTTTCGCTCGATTTTGTATCCAATGTCAGTTTACTCCATTTTGATAAGAGCTGGCCTTCTTTGGCTCACCCACCCCTGTCTGCTGAGATTCACTTTGTTGTTCAATTTACTTTTTAACTGCGACACACGAGAAATGAGGCCTTCTTGCTGCTGTCCAGCACTGCTATAATACGTAATGGAAACATCCTTCCTTTACTTATGCATATTTATATATGTATACGTTGGCGCTTGCCGCAATCCATTCACTATAAGCTTGAGGCTAGCTTTCAAGATTACTTTGCTGCTTGGGTTTATTTTGCATCTGTACACGTGTAAAATGACTCAATGTCTTCATCTGTTTCTGTGGCATAGGTTTCTTCACCTTGATCCCAAGATGTAACTTATTCTTCATACTTTCCTGATGCCTTATAGAATATCTGCATTCTCTGGTTTCTGCATCTCTTCTGGGTACATCATCTCAGCTCTGTGTGATGTATACTGGCAATGGTGAGTGACTTTATCATTCGTCCTTGCTGTTTCTTGGCTATGTTTCTTCTGGGATTTCATTCAAATAACCATCATATTTACTTGTATGCAGGAATGGTTTTCTCAATGGGAACCTTGCCTCAAGGAGTCTCTTTGCTGTCAGTGTTTTCACTGGTACTGCACAGCATCCATACTCTGCCCTTTGTCGGTTCAACTGTTCTGTGTATGTCACATACTCTGGTTTCCAACATACAGGTAAAAGGGGTGTAACGGTTGAGGTGGGGTTACTTGGCTCCTCCTCAACACTCTCCCGTCTAGGGCGCTTCATCAAACACTCTCTCATCATCCTTCACATCCAAACATTTCGGTCTGAAGAAAAGCTTCTTTGGGATCCATATCTTTATGACTCCCTTCAGGCATCCTGCTGATTTGACATGCTCATCTTTGTTCCAAGTCATAAAACTACATTGTCCATTTGCACTGCAATAGATCCATCTTCCCACATACTTCTTATGATTCTTTGGATACAGGAACATCGTCCCCTCAGGTGCATGGATACTGGCCTTTACAAAGTCTCTGATTTCTTCATATGTCAGATCTCTAGCTTTCCATCCGGATTCGACATCGATCATAATCTGGCTTTCTTTGCTGTCTTCTTACATTGTGAGATTATTATCTTGATTACACAAAATCCAAGCAACACCAACACGATCAGGGCTCCAAGAAACTTGAACAGGTCTGCCACCCATTGTGGAATCCAAGAGAAGAGTGATCCAAACCAGCTGTCCTCAGCAATGTCTTCTACTTCGTCTATCATCTGACCATGTAGCTTCATCAGCATATCTATTGCCTCTGTCAAGGTACCATTCTCGTCATCATGAGAAGGTATATATGTGCAACATGATTCTCTGATTTTTGCACAAAATCCTCCATCCATTGCTGTAATCATGTCCAAGACGAATCTGTTGTGAAGAGTCATCAGTCATATAGCTCTCCTCTCTTCTGTGATAGAATTGAACCCCTTTATGGTCGTGTTGATCATTTGTAGCAGTTCCCATCTGGTGACCTGTAACCACTTGGTATTTGCTCCAACCTGGATTCTCGGCATGAAAATTAAGGTGAATGCTGATGAAGTCTGGCTGAACAGCCTGTGCTCATTAGGAATAGAGTCAAAAGTTTCTATTGACTTAACTGAGAAATAGTTCTCCCTCTTCGTCCTCTTTATCAGTGCCACAGATCTCTTCTTCCTCAGGTGAGCATCTGCTTTCGGGGAAACTGTCAAGATCCAGATTACTTTTTGGAATCACCAATACTGGAACATGAACATTCACTAATGAGCATCTTCCTCCCCAATCCTTGGGTAGCTTCATATAAGCCCTGGATCCACAAGCCCAATAATGATCCAATATAACTGCTGTACCATGTATCATTCCTGGTACATCAAAGATTCGAGTGCAGTTCTGATTCTCTCCAACTTTTCTTGTGCCATTCTGAAGCACAACTTTGAATGTTCCAATGGCACTATCTGCAAAGAACCTCCTCTATCTTCAACCCAAGTTAGTAACTTAGCAAGTTTTGGCTATAATGGCTTGCAGCCATTCTGCACTATGTCAATGGCAGGTTTGTAATAACCACCCAGGCTCTGCAGATAATCACTACGTCTTCCCATCCATCTGGTGATAACACTGACACCCAGATCTGCATCTGCCCTCTATTCTTCCATCTTTGAACGTCCTCTGCAGAATTTCCTGCAATCTCCATTTTTTTTGTTTACCCCCCATCTGATTCCAGCTCCTTTTACTTCAGGCTTCTCATATCTGATCACATGATTCTTAGAATGGGCTCTGTTTCTTGTCTTTGTATCCTGGATATAGTCATGTACATCCGGATCTGTCCATTCAGTTGCCCATTTTAGGTAGGCATCGCAACCCATGAACTGGCCTCTGGTTTTGCAAATTACTACATGTGAAAGACAGTGTGGTGTCTGAACATCTATTTCAATAGCTATGAAGATTTTAATGATATGATATGATATGATATGATATGGTACTTGTAACGCGCCTATACACAGGTGTTTCAAGGCGCGACGAGGCAGGGAGGGGAGGAACAAGGGGAGACAGACAAACGATCCTACTAGGCCAGGTGTCATTCAGATCGCGCAAGTGCAGGGGTGAGGAAGGGGGAAAGTGCAAGGGGAAGGGGAGGGGGGGAAGTGCAGTACAAGGTAAGTGGCGTAAAGTAATAAATAAATAGGGCCAGCTGGTGGCAAGTGCAAGATAAGTGCAGAACAAGTGCTGGGGAAGGGGGGGGGGGGCTGTAGGGATACAGAGACAGTCCCGCAGTGCAGAGGAGTTCCAGGGCATCAGTGCAAGTGGAGAGTGGCTGGGCCCAGGACCGAGGCCGTTTAGAGTGGTCCAGTTGCAGGATCAGTGCAGTTTCAGTGAAGAATTGATTAGCTGTTCAGCAGGGGAGAGGGAGAGAGAAAGCAGAAGCAAAGAGGAAGGTTTTGAGGTGCTTCCGGAACCGGAGATGGTTCTCTTCAAGTTTCAGGGAGGCAGGAAGGCTGTTCCAGAGGGAGGCCCCTGCCGCGGAGAGAGATCTACCCCCAGCTCGTTGCTTCGAGAAGCGGCTAACCCTGAGGGAGTTGGAGGCAGATGAGTGAAGGGCTCGGGAAGGAAGATATTTGGGAAGAGAGAGTTGAAGGTATTTAGGACCCAGGCCCCAGAAGGCCTTGTGGACAATGCAGAGGGTTTCGAACTTTATCCTCGCAGCCACTGGGAGCCAGTGTAGAGATTTCAGTCCTGGAGAGATACGGCCCCTGGGCTTGAGGCCAAGGACAAGTCTCGCAGTTCTGTTCTGGATGAGTTGCAGAGGGCGGAGAGTGGAGGCAGGCAGATTAAGATAGAGGCTGTTACAGTAGTCCAGCTTCGAGAGAACCAGGGCTCGGGAGACAGTGAGCTTCTGGGGGAAGGAGAGGAAGGGAAGAATACCTCTGAGGAGGTGCAGCTGGTAGTGTGACCTCTTCCCCATACTGTAAGGCAGGAGTGCACACACAAAAAATTCCTCGTTTGAGGGCCTTCTTCCTACTTCTTTCATATGCTGATACCAGATGTTGTTTCCCAAGTGAGCTGTACTGTCCAGGTAATCATTTAGTTGAAATCATCTTCTTGAGTGCTCCTTTTAGTTCTCATTCTTCTCATGTGACTTTCCATAATCATGTCATGAAGTGGGCCAGCATAACGTCTTCTGACTGGATCAATCATAGTAACATCTATCAGTGGACGGGGTACACCTATATGTGCTGTCTGAGTATGGGAAAGTTCAGAAAGTTTCATCCTCTCAACATATCATTTGGGCATAAAAATGTCTCACAAAATCTCCATGTGTGTCTGTCTTTTAGAGATCATCTTTGGGTCATTTATCACAGGACCAGGTGTGTTTGCATGCATTATCTGTATAGGCCCAGCATCTAACAACCTATTTTCCTGTCTGTCTTGCCAAGCCTGTTTCTTGTGTCCTAAAAGGGTCTCTAAGACACTTTTTGCATGTGAGCGATTGTTGGTGACACTTATCTCAGACTCAGGTAATTTGTCATTGTTCTTTGGAACAGGGATAACTACATAGGGTCTCAGGTGCTTCGTAGTTGCCACGATTGAAACCTCCTTCTGCTCAGGAAGATTCAATGAAGTCTTAGCTCCATGTACATCAATACAGTACGATGTGCATACTGTGGGTGAAAGCAGTATGATTATGAACCAAATGCAAGCATAATTAACACAGAGATATATCAATTTGCAGCAGAATCGATTTCGTGGACAACTTGGATGTCTCTCAACATCTGGCATTGTTATATTACTGTTGATACTGCCCATTTTTATTGCGTAAGGAAGGAAAAAGTAGTCTTTAATACATCAGCATTATTTACTGTTTCTCAAAGCTGCCGTCTTGATTCAGCAATTTCATCCTCGATCTGCTGTCTGCTTACTAGATGAGAAGAACAAACTCTGGATGTCTCCCTGGAACCAGTTTTTAACCAGACGGAATGTGGATGTCTCTCCAGCAAGAAGAAAACCAACCTCAGTATGTCTAGACAAGTTCAATGACATACACTAGCTCCCAGTCTACTCCTCCAATCTGCCTTAGACCAGATGACATGATGAACTTCTTTCTATCTGACCAGCAACCTCTCGATCTGTCTCTCGAAGGAAAGTTTGTACTTTGATCTCATATTTCTCGCAGAATAGGCGTTCACTTGCAGTATGACGCCTCTCAAGATTTCATTTAATGCTGCACTGTTTCTCGGATCCCTTAGAAAGGTAAGCACATTAGTGTGTCTTCCAATAAGAAGCAGGTACTCCTCAATCAGGCGATAGAAAACCCTACTGACAAGTCTGTGAGAATCATCAGCGGATACGGGCATTTTTTCTTTCCCCACTATACTCTGGCAACTATAGAATTTGCTCAAGAATTGCTTTGAGCAAGCTTCTTTCTATTGGACCATTCTTAGGATCTTACAGAAAAACATATACATTAGAAGTTCTCCCCACAATAGCCGTATACGTGGACAGAATGAAGAGAAAAATTTCAAATATGATCCTTGAAACGTTGTCATTGGGAATCACCATGGGCATTCCAAACAGGAACTCAGTAAGAAATTAATCTGGGTACTGCACCCTCTTCCAATTGTCGAAAATGAACTCAGAATTTGGCATATTTTTCTTCTTATCAAGGCTTAAAGCATGTCTCAGTCCAAAGATGAACAAGCTCCTATGGCTTTAAGAACAAAAGATTTGTCTTTCACCCTGAAATGACTGCACAGAGTGTTCGCATCAGCGTCCCTTAATCCTTTCAGAGATGGCTAAAAGAGTGTTCCGAACTAAGCTACAGTCCAATGAAATAACTTCTTTTTACTCAACTGCCTCTGTGTCCTTCTTCCTTGTCATAGACCTTGGGGGTCATTCTGACCCTGGTGGTATGGGGTTAACGGCACTGGTAAGGATGCCCGTTGCGTTAACCGCCTACCACCCTATTACGATGTCCCTTAGCAGGTCCCTCTAAGGGTGGCAGGTTTTACCAGCTGCCCTTAGCAGGAGCCGCTAAGGGAGCAGGGAGCAAATAACGGGCCCGCTATTAGCTATTAGCGGGCCCGTTATTAGCTCCCTCCCCATTCCCATTGAGCCCTATGGGGGCACAATTGGGAATGGGGATTGGTTTCTTGAATGGGAACTTACCGGGTCCTCCTAGGTTGGAATTACCCAGTAAGTCCCCATTCAAGGAACCCGGACCGATTTTGGAGGCAGCCATGGTGCTAATAGCACCATGGCTGCCTCCAAACTCGGAATGATCCCCCTTGTCTGCATTTGATGAGGTTCTTCCCTGATGCTTGCTGTTGGGGTGGGGCAGAGGGGTTTCTCCAATGCAAAGTTTGACATCGCCTAAAAAGTCCAGCACGTTTGCCTTGCTGTCACGATCGCAATGTGGGTTTAGCGCAGTCGGACCCAAGGGAGAGGGGTATTCCCCCATGGTAGAATGGGGAGGTGGTGGACAGGTATGGTGGCTGGCTGGCGTAAGAAGGTCGACTGGAGCAAGACCGCAATCTGCACCAGCATGCCGACCAAGATGAGAGGGAATGCCTGGCACATGCAAAGGAGTGCCGAGCATGTGCGAGAAACCAATGCCGCTGGCAGTCTAACGATGACAGGGCGTGGCCCAAGGCTATAAAACAACGCCCCGGACCGCACCCTGTGCTTAGCGTTTCTTCTGCTCTTTGCAAGAACATTGTCTCGCTTACCACTCCTGCTCTCAGTGCATCTACACACACCTTTACATGGATAGGAAGCAGTGGAAACTCACCTGAGAAAACTCACCTGAAACGAGGATCTATGCCCTTGCGTAAAGGCTTTGTCTCTCTGTTCATTTTTGTTTCTTCCTAACAGCAGCCAGAGTCCACCAGTGGGGCAGCTCATCTTGGACAATGGTTCTTCATCTCTTGCTCATTTTGGACATTGGTTCTTCATCTCCTGCTCATCTTGGATATTGGTTCGTCATCGCCTGCTCATCTTGGTTCTTGTTTCTCTGACTGTTGTCTTTCCTGCAGCATCCAAGGACATGAAAAGGCAAAGCAACGTTGTGACAGATCCCATTCCATTCTTCGACCACTGCACGTCCCAGTGCCTAGTGTGCTCGCCTGATTATTGAGTCCAGTCCCAAGTTCCGTCAGTATCTTGCCGCGGTGTCGGCCTTCAGTCGCTCAGCTCCCTTGAAGAAGAAAGACAAAGACATTGTGAACGTAAGCTCAGAGCAAGTGTGCAAGCGCAGCAAGTTGAACACTCGTGTTTAACCAAGACTCACATTTTCCCACCTTTAAATCAAGACTTACCTGTTCACCATCGTATCATGTGTGTCACAGCAAGCCTGGACCACGCACGTTTAGTGAAGTAACTGGAGGATGATATGGACCGGAGGGCCGCACTCTTAGTTGCAAACATTACAGTGAGCAGCGCTCACTTTGCGCCAGCCAGCCAACCCAGGGTCTGGAGGGAAGGGGCAGAAAGGAAGGTACTGCACTTATATTTACCCTGTACTTACCATTAGATCACCCTGACCCCCAGAACGATACAGCCCAAAGTCCCAAAACCACCCAGGTCCCTCCCAACCTCACGGTCCCCTGGGAGTTAATCCCCAGTCGACCAGTGGGGGAAGGAGTGGCTGGGGCGAGCGTCAGGGTGAAGGCAGCCAACGAGGGGGCTACACATCAGTACAGACCAGACCAGGCATTCCTGCAGGGCACCAGAGGTAAGCGTGACACTTGTACTCTGACTGCAGATGGCGTAACGTCTTCCACAATGAAAGGGCTGTTAAATCTTGGCTCGTGCCACTTCCTCGTGAAGTTATGGATTAGGACTGCATCTCCGGGGAATAGTTGGGGAAGACATAATTCTTGAACATGACTTGTTGAAGCATCTCCTTCCATGTTCTTTACTGCCCCACACCCTTTTTGCCATAGCTGATCTGAAATGACAGAGATACTTGAATTCATACATGTAAGATAATCACGTAGTTCCATTCCTAAAAATTCAGAGGTAGGCTAGGCATCACTTCTAATTCTGGATGGAGGCGTGAGGGGTGTCCTAATCCATCTCCCTACCACTATCTTATGGGGGTGAGATGGTGGTCTGAACCTGGTTGGTTCCCAATGCATATAATGCCAGTGGGAGGCAATGAAACCACCCTTTCTTCAGGGTAAGTTTCAACTTGGCTATACATTCTTTAAACAAGCCGTTGAGCCGTTCACAGATCCCATTTCCTTGTGGATGATAGGCTGAAGAGAACTTATGCTTTATACCAAGCAACAAGATGATCTGCTCAAATGTTTGATTCACAAAATACTAAGAATTTAGCTGCGCATGTAGGGTCTGGATGTGTACACGGACCAGCCTCAATCCACCGTGAAAAGGGACAAACTACAACAATCATGGAGCTATATCCATTACATACTCGCAGCATGTCGACATAGTCAATATGCAAATACTGAAAGGGACCAGTAGGTCTTGGAATAATTCCCCTAACAATGTGCAGTATGTGCCCAACCATATGTTTTTGTCACACAATGCAGTTCACTACATAGAACGCAACATTTTCTAACACATTTTGTACGAACAAATCCTCTGCAATAGTTGCAGAGAGGTTCTCTCTAGTTGTGTGCGCAGGGTAGTGTAGCTGTTCCAGTGCCACCCTTAATAAGGCTACATGCATCACCGGTTTACCAGTGCTGTCTTGTCGCCACAATGCTTCAGAGGGGTTTAAAGAACACCATCTTTGCATCCACAAATCCTTCTCATAATGAGGTGCTTCCCCCTGAACCTCCATTAGCTGTGTTTCTGACAAATCACTATATTTTTAACACATTCATCATCACAACCATTTTCTCTTTCACATCAGGTGTATCAAAGGTCATTACATTTTCTGAACATGCAGTGAGTTTCACTTCATCGTCTGCTGCTTGGTGCCACAGGAGATAAAGTCTGCTCTTTTGGTATGTGCTGCGCATTTAACGACCACAATGGTGACTGGAAGTTGCAGTGCCTTAATAAGCCTGTCCAATAAGGCGGCGTGCTGCACTGACGTGCCATCAGCTCGGAGGTAGCCCTTCCTTTTTCAACATGCTAACCCTGCGTGCACCGTTGACATCACATAGGCAGAGTCGCTGTACACTGTTACTTCCTGGTGTGCATGGTTCTCGAGCGCGACAATCAGCATGACTAGCTTTGCAGCCTGTGCTGAATAGTGAGATGGGAGTGGTGCACTTACCAATGTCTGAAACTCCCCATTGGCTGTGTGTTTTACCACAGCAGCACCCGTGTATCTCTGTCCATCATGTTGATCGATTCTTGAAGAACTGCCAATAAAAACAATTTCTCCACCTGTCAAGGCATTTTCTTTTATCCTAGGGATTTCATCATAGAACTCTTCATAGTTTGAACAATCATGCGCATGCTCATCCTCTGCCAGTTATTCAGCTATAAACATGGCAGGATTCACTATTCTGCATCAAACTATTTTGATCTCCAATTTGATATGACTACCTCATAGGCAGAAGCCCTTTGAGAAGTCAATGTCCCTTGTAGTTTCTCTAGAATGTCAAGCAGTGCATGCTCACCAAATAACGTCATAGAGCATCCCATCACTATGCTTGCAGCTTTCTCCATAGCGAATGCGGCAGCCAGAGAATGTTTGCACGGAAAGTGATCCTTCATTACTGGGTCTAGAATCCCACTATAATACTGTCATGAGCACTGTGAGGGGGCACATGCTGTGCCACAAGCAGGCTCCTACCAGAACCTTGAGAGCCTTAAAACCACTGCAAAAGAGCTCCTGGAGCCAGTCCTGTCGCCTTTGGCACCGGGCTCATATGAAGGGAGGAAGGGCTGTTCAAACTAAGTCCCATTTATGTACATGGGCCTTTAAATCCAACATGGAAGCACCCACACAGTCTAGTTCTAAGAACCAAGCCATGCGGTCTAGTGTTTTGGGTGTGGCAGGCCTGGAACTACTTTCCCTGGCACTACTTTACCTGGGCTATATAAACCACACCCTGACTGCAGAACACGCTTCGTGTTATTCGGAAACCAGCAGTGTGAGGCTCACTGTGTCCAGCTCCTGGTGTTCAGCATCTTCCTGTAATCCTGCAAGAACAAGAACAAGATTATTCTGTCTTACCTGAGAAAACACCATCCAGCACTAAGCATCTCAACTAGGCTGCAATTTGTGGAAACCAAGAGAAGAAGAAACATCACTCACCTGTGAGTACTAGCTTAATCACTTCCGGCGAACCGCTACCACAGCTGCTGTTCGAACATTGCGACCTGCAATAACAAGAAAGGGAAAAGCAATATTAGAACGTGTGTTTCCAAAACATTGAATTCCATCAGTCTTACCTGAAGTCCATCACGTTACTCTACGCTTCCATCGGGAGCACCACAGCAGCATCTGCAAAGGAAAAGTGACATATTCAAGTTCGCTTTCAATCTTAAAGAACCGCACAGCGCTGTACTTACCTTAACGGATTCCAGGGGCGTGTTTTCCATCGTGCTCTCATCCACTCGCAGCACCACAGTGGCCTGTGAGGAGAAGAAGAAAACACAGGTAGCTTTAAAAGACAATAAAGGCGCTGCGCTTTGCGCTTTCTCTTACCTAGAAAACGTGCCTCTCCATCCGGCATGCCAGCATCAAGACCTTCGCACCTGTAAAGAAGAGAATATAGACATTAACAAATTCCCACCATAAACAGAACAAAGACTTACAATTAACAAACCTACCTGCCTACCAGCAGATTCGGGGTCACAGCAGGCCTGGGCCCAAGGAAGGCATACTGCACCAGTGAAGCAACTCGGGCATCTCGCTAACAGACGACAAGTGCCCCTGCACAAGAAACGCAGGACGGATAGTTCACCCTACAAATAACTAGGTGAGAAAAGAACCCAGTGGGAAGCAAATCAGTCAGATGGAGGTGGGAGATTCACCCATTAGAGACAGTTATCACAAATTCTCCCTTCTGTAATTGCAGATTCATTATTCAGCACCAGGCAACTACGCATCCAATGTTCCAGATCTCAGAGTCTTCCAGATGCCCCTGGGGATATCAGGTGAGCATAACAGAACACAAAGCCTTTAAACCTTATCCACCTGGGCATCATGGAGATATCTGAAACTGATCAGTTAGCCCAGCTTTTGGGACAATTATGCACCGAGGTAAACACAGCCCGGCAGGAAACCAATGCCTTAAGACAAGAGTTAATAGTCACAAAAGACTGTACTGATGAACTAAGAAAACAGCTACTACAAACACAAGCGGGGCAGGCTCCATTGCCCGGATTTGCACCATCCGTCACTACACCATCATCAGTCAATCCAGTACAGATAACGTTGCCGAGAGCAGTACCCCTGGCACCACCAGAACGGTTTAGTGGAGACCCCAGAAGGTACGCAACATTCATAAACCAGTGCCGCCTCCATTTTCTTTGTAGGCCTGGGGCTTTCCCAAATGACCAGGCACGGGTGACCTTTGTGTTATTATATTTGAGTGGAAGTGCCGCCGGCTGGTCGGTACCTTTAGTGAGCCGGGATGACCCATTACTGCAGAACTTCAGGGGTTTTCAACAGGAGATGGAAAAGTTATTTGCTCGACACTTGCATGGCCAAGCTATTGATAACGAACTCCTGTCCCTCTGCAAAGGGAATCAAAATTTGCTGACTTATATTCCCACCTTTAATAGACTGGTTGTAGAAGTGGGGTGGCCAGAAGATAAAAGAACCACGTTGTTTCATCGGGGCCTATGAGGAGACCTGAAGGATGTCCTTGCTCAAGTGGTAGACCCACCTAAAGACTGTGCAGAGTTTATCAACCTGGTAGTTCAGTTGGACCACAGATTACAGGATCGAAGAACAGACCGAAGTAGACTCAAAAATCATGCCATGTACGTACGTTCAAAAGGTAATGTTCAACGGCCATCAGACAATACCACAGAACCCATGCAGATTGGAGGAGTACGACCCCCTTTAACCAAGGGTGAAAGAGACAAGAGGAGACAGCTACAGTTATGCCTGTACTACGGTAAATCGGGTCACTACCTCAAAGAATACCCAGTGAAACCTCCAAGGAAGGTGATGGGCGCTTCAGAGAAAGAAGGTGATGGAAAGGAATCGGAAAACTACCAGGCCTGGCAAGCGTAGAGGTCCGCTTGTCGAGCGAGAAGGATGAGTCACAGACCTCACATTTCACCCTAACAGTAACCTTGATCAATCACCAACGACCATCACAGATGCATGCCAAAGAGGCATATATAGACAGCGGAGCAGTTGGTAATTACATAGATCGAGATCTAGCAACAGAAATGGGACTTCCCTTATGCACAAAACCAACAACTGAAAAGGTAACTACTGTTGACGGTACAGAAATTGCTTTGGGACCAGTAATCCAATGCACAACAGAATTAACCCTTCTGTGTCAGGGTGGATATCAAGAAGCAATCACGCTTGACCTCATTAAAGATCCTCAGTTCCGGTTGATCTTAGGGATGCCATGGTTAGTAACTCACAATCCCCACATAAACTGGCATGCAAAGAGACTGACCTTTTCCATCGAATGCGTCCACGCTTGCTACCCGAAATCTATACCACAGCCAAACCTGAAATCTGTTCAAAGAATAGCATCAGGGATCGCGGAACCAATGGACACCTTACCAAAAGAATATCAGGATTATCAAGATGTTTTTTCAGAAGGAACAGGCTAACACATTACCGCCTCATAGGCCCTATGACTGTCAGATCAACCTGATACCTGGCACACAAGTTCCTTGTGGTTGAATTTATGCACTTACGGAAACCGAAAATCTCCACTTGAAGTCCTATCTGGATCAATACCTGGCTAATGGGTTCTTCCGCCCGTAAAAGTCACCGGCAGCCTCTCCCTTAGTCTTCGTACCCAAGAAGGAAGGAGATTTGAGGACTTGCATCGATTACCGCGTACTTAATGAAATCACAGTAAAAAAACACTACCCTTTGCCCCTTATCCTGGAACTGTTGGACCAAGTCAACGATAACCGAATCTACACCAAACTAGACCTCAGAGGAGCATACCGCCTTGTACGTGTTAAGAAAGGGGAAGAATGGAAAACCGCTCTATTCTTCGCAGAATACGATTACGTAATAACATACCGACCGGGAGTTCGGTATGGGTGTTGAAGAGAAAACGAACAGTACCCTGGATCCTGTTGCCATCATCCCAAGTGATAAACTACTGGGACTCTGAGTGAACTTCAAGATAAGATTCGAACCTTAATGAACCCCAAGATCTTGCAGAAATGGAATTCCAAAAATTAATATCACACGGTTCTGGATGGATTACCCTACTTCAGGGAACGACTATATCGACCAAATAAAGATCTGCAAGAATTGGTCATGTCTGGTTATCGCGATTCCCTGATCGAAGGCCATCGCGGAATTGCTAAGACTCTAGCCAAGGTTAAACGGAATTATTGGTGGCCAACCTGGCGTAAGGACATTGCTCGATTTGTTCTATCCTGTGGGATATGTGCACAAAATAAATCACAAAAACAGAAACCAGCTGGCCTCCTACAACCATTGGATATTCCACCGGCTCCCTGGCATACTCTTTCTCTGGATTTTATTAAGGACTTACCTCCCTTTCACGGTTTTAATACCATTCTGGTGGTTGTAGACCTGTTCTCTAAAATGGCACATTTCATTCAATTCAAAGGACTTCCTAACGCTACCGGTCTGGCAAAAGCATTTCTTGAACATATTACAAAACTGCATGTTTTCCCCTCAGTCCTAATCTCAGATCATGGAAGCCAATTTGTATCCAACTTCTGGAGGAAATGTTGTACCATGGCACGAATCGATTTTTGATTATCCACTAGCCATCACCCCCAACCCTTCGCACCTGAAAAGAAGGAGATAAAGACATTATCGAATTCCCACCATAAAAAGAACAAAGACTTACAATTAACAAACCTACCTGCCTACCAGCAGATTTGGGGTCACTGCAGGCCTGGGCCCAAGGAAGGCATACTGCACCAGTGAAGCAACTAGGGGCAGCTCACCAACAAACATCAGGCACCCCTGCATCAAAACACAGGACGGGTAGCTCACCCTACAAATAACTAAGGTGAGAAAAGATCCCAGTGGGAAGGGAATCGATCAGAGGGAGGTGGGAGATTCACCCATTAGGGACAGTTATCACAAATCCTCCCTTCTGTAATTGTAGATTCATTATTCAGCATTGGGCAACTACGCATGCAGGGTTCCAGATCTCAGAGTCTTCCAGACGCCCCCGGGGATATCAGGTGAGCGTAACAAATATGCAAGGGGCTTGTACCCCACTGTGGTTCTCTGTGTAAGGACTGCTGTAATAACAGTGCCATCCGTATGCGAGAATGGGCAGTCCACAAGATTTCCTCAGTCCACACAATGTTTTCCTGTGTCGCGTGTGCTTTCTTTAAAGCCTCCAATAAAGGCCTTATATATAAGCTGTAGTCAAAGACCCATGCTCTGACATAGTTACACAATCTCAGAAATCTCTGCATGTGTTTTATCATGTGTGGCTTTGTGGTTTTCAAAATAGCCTCAGCTCTTTCAGGAGTAGCCTTCTTTCCTTCATGTGAAATCAATTGGCCAATGTACAACACTTCTTGTTGACAATACTGTAACTTCTCTTTGTCAACCTTATATCCTTTGTCAGCAAGTGTAATCATCAGCTGAACAGAATCGCGTCTGCACTCTTCCTCTAAAGTGCTGCATACCTAAATGTTGTCTACATATTGCAACACAACACTTTCTAAATCAATATTGCTCAAGTACATCTTCGGGACTCTATTAAAAATTGATGGAGGCTCACAATACCCTTGTAGTAAACGAGTGCTTTTCAGGCAAATTTGCCTGAATGTAAATGATGTCAGATCCTGTGTGTCTTCATGCAATGGGATTGAGAAAAATCACAGTGAAATGTCATGCTCCAACAGGTATATTACATAAGATTGTAGCAGGATTAGGAACTAGAGGGAACTCAGCCTCCACAATCTGGTTTATCAGCCTTGAATCTTGAATTAAATGCCACAACCCCCCTTTAGATTTCTTGATAGGGTACACTGTGGTATTACACTATGACTCTGATGTCACTAAGATACCCTGATGCATCATGACGGAAAATCGTCTTAAAAATACCTTCATCTGCCTCTCGCGACATGGGATACTGTCGTGCTTGAGGTAAAATTGCTCCTGGTTTCAATTTCATCTTCACTTCTCCGACCCCCTTCAATAGGCCTACGTCATATGGACCTTTTGTCCATAATGAAGCTGGCATGTTGGCCATGTCTTCATCAAAATACTCAGGACAGTTTTGTGCTATCATCATTTTCTGAGGAACCTCTTGTTTAATTGCTCTAACCCAATAAGTAATACTCATGTCAAATATCACTTCGTCATCAGATGGATGATCTCCAAATAGATTGTCATTAGTGACGTCAGTTAATCTGTAATCTTCCCTGATGGCAATTACTGCACACCATTGTCTTCCTTTATCATCATTCCCATCAAGCAAAGCCATTTCGCCTTGCACTATGGCTGCTTGCAACTCCAAGGGAACAACTTGTCCCTCTTCCTCATGCATAGGTATCTTTGGCCTAAACAAAAATTCATCAGGTATTCTCAGTGTTCTGCCTACTAGGCCTGGCAGCCATGTCAATAAAATACATACTCCATAATGGAAAACCTCTGGTTCTAATGGTAAGGCCCGCATGGCTTTTTGTCCTACAAATGCCATAATATAAATTCACTCAAGTTTAAATAATTAGTTCCTGGAGTTGAACACACGATACCTTCATTGGTAAACGAGATTGTCATATTCAACTTTGTCATTAGATCTCGACCCAATACATTGACAGGCGTCTGCCTTGAATATAGCAAAGGCACCTTCATGTCCCATTCTCTTATAGAGACTGGTAATTCTTCAGTAAAAGGAACTCTACTTTTAGCCCCTGAAAACCTTGAGTATTCATGGCATTGCCAGACATTGAAAACATTCCTTCTTATATACATGAGTGCGTTGCACCCGTGTCTACTAAAAACAAAAAAAGTTTGCCCCCTATATTTATGCCTACCCTCGGTTTCTCGTGAGGATTTGCGTCACAGATAGTAGTGAACACATCAAGTCTCCCAGTGAGCTGTCCTACTGTGGGTACAGCCTCATTCCATTACCTGTAAAAGGATTCCATCCATCGACAGTGACACCCCCTACTCTAGGAGTCATGAGCTGCCCTGTACTTGCGCTCTGCTGGATCTTCATGGGTGAATGCTGCAACTGCCCTTGTGGCAGAGCCACTGCTACCTGCGTTGTGTGCAAGCCTTGCTGAACTCTTGGCGCTTGCTGCTGCTGCATCATTTGATTCTGAGCAAACCCATAACCACTCTGCTGTGAATTGGTTTGAAGTCCTCCCTATTAAAATCTGGCCATTTTGCACAAACCCTTGACTTCTACACATACAAGCAAAATGCCCTGTCATCCTGCATGTCCAACATGTAGGAGGCCTCCTACTCTGCCCATCCTGCATGTTTGTACCATCATTCTGCATATTTTGAAACCCACCTTGATTGTTCTGGAAGCTTCCCTGATTATTCTGACAATTCCCCTGAATTATTCTCTAAACCTCTTCCTCGAAATCCACCCATTCCTCGCGAAGTAAACCCATTATTCCTCTGATCAAACTGCATTTGGTTATTCACCTGTGGCATATTTACAATCGGCTGTGAATTCGATCAATCTACAATAGTCAACATTGCCCTTTCAATGGCATACCTAGACAGTTTCTTCTGTACTAATTTTGCCTCTTCGCTTTTCCTACCATCATCTTTTTTGTGATTGTTTTCCTGCAAGAGCCTTCTGTACAGGGTATGTCAGACTTGGCACAATATATGATAGAACACAGGTATAGATTTTCCCCAATATTCGCGCGTCTCCAAGGACCACTGTTCCTGAAAACTCTGAATGTAAACAAGCAGATCATCTCCGTCCTGCATCTTTTTTGTCATTAATGCTCCTATATCGAACATGTCTTGATACAGTTCTCTAAGTGCTTTCCAGACTGCCGCTCTGAACTTATTGAATGGCGCTCCATCCCCAGCAGTGTTAACTGTAGTAACACCATCATATCCTGCCCTTGTCCATACGTCATCAGCTCTCTCACCAAGGATGGCCATCAGGAGACCTTTAATGTCCCATATAGCTAATGTATTTCCCCATCATCATTTTTCTAACTCATGTATCCATTTCCCAGTGCCAGAAGTTAAACTCAGGAGTTTACAGCTTAAATGATCCTTGTCCATCTGGGACCATGATATATACTGTGGTCTTGCCCCTCCTTTTTCCAATAAGGGAAACTGTGACACCCCAAACTCATTCTCATCTCTCATCATTTGTTGTCCACCGCAGGGACAATATCGCCACATCGCCTTCTTCCTGGTAGCAATCTTAATCTGCTCAAATAAGGTGGCGACTCCCCCCTCTCACCATGGAGTTGCCCTTTAGATCGGTCTGACTGTGTCAATGGTTCTGATGCCCTAGACATAGGTGTGTTTAAATCTGACCATTTGACTTCTTTCTCCATTGAAAAACATCCCATTGCAATGTCTCCTAGTCCAAGTGCTGGTCATATCAGAAGTGACTGACCAAAACAGGGAGAAAACACAAGCTCCATTTTCCATGGTTAGAATAATAATAATAATAATAATAGTAGTGCCTGTATCACCAGGAACCTGGTTTGACAGCACTATGTAACCAAAGTTAGGCACTAGTATCATTATTACTCATACTGGCCATAACGTGGTACTCTACTTATCAACTGGGAGCGTTTCGGGAGTGAAGGGCCAAGTCGGTCCAATGATACGCAGCATTGTGCTGTTTCCCAAAATAAGCAATCTACCCTTGAGCTGCATAGTTGCAAAGTCAGATGCTTGCCCTTAAACATCAAACCATTCCCTAACCGTGTCCCCCTGGCACTGTCTCCCCTCTTTAGTCATAGCATGAAGCTGCTACCTTGGCTGGCTCGTGCCAATGAAATGGGTCGACTGTTGGAGTGTAAACCAGTTAGACTGGCCTGTATCTTAATCTGTTCTCTTTTTCTGCTATTCCTGTTTTTGAGTTAAACCTGTTTCTCTGCCAGTTGACCTGCATCCACATTCTGTGTTAGTGCTTTGCATATTTCCTACAAACGTCCTACCTTCCCTCCGTAAGACTTCCCTGAAGCCTCTGTGGCCTGGTACTGCTCCCTATAGAAAACCATATAAGTACGAGCTGTACCCAGGATACAATACCCAATCTAGAGTCTGTCCCCCCTTCCCCCCTCTCTCCCTCTCTCTCTCTCTCTATTAATCTCTATCTCTCTGTCTCTCTCTTTCTCCCTCTCGCTGTCACGCTCTCTCTTTGGCTCTCTCTATATTTCTCACTCTCTGTCCCTCTTTCTCCCTCTCTCTCTCTCTCTCTCTCTCTCTGCCCCCTCTCTCTCGCTCTCTGTCACTTTCTCTCTGTCTCTCTGTGTCTCTTTCTCTCTATCTCTCGCTCTCTCTCTTTCTCTCTCTCTCTTTCTCTCTCCCTTCCTCTCTCGCTCTCTATCTCTCTGTCTCTCTCTCTCTTTCTCTCTCTTTATCTCTCTCTCTATATCAATCTATCTCTGCCTCTCTCTCCCCGTCTCTCTCTCGTTCGATCTCTATCTCTCGATCTATCTCTGTTTCTCTCTCTGTCAGGCTCTCTGTCTCTCTGTCTCTCTCTCTCTCTCTCTCTTTCTCTCTGTCTCACTCTTTCTCTCTCTCTGGCTCTCTCACTTTATCTCTCTCTCTGTCTCTTTCTGTCTCACTCCCTCACTCTCTCTTTCTTTCTCTCTCTCTCTCCTCACTGTGTATTTCTTTATATCTCTCTCTGTCACCCTTTTTCTGTCTCTCCCCATCGCTCTATGTTCCTCTTTGTCTCTCTCTCTCTGCCTGTCTCTCTCTCTCTGCTTTCTGTCACTATCGCTCTCTCTTGGCGTGAGTAGTGTAGTCAAGTGCTCATTGTCTAGAGCTGTGACAAAGTTAACCATGCTACACAGATGTGTGAAGGCGTCATCGGGTTTCAGCTTCCATGGGACACTGACGCTATATAAGCAATTTGGACATCCTTATTGTATAGGCTCGATGCTATCGATACAAAGGATTTCTCCTGGTTTAATGTTCTAGAGGGAACATTTTGGAGGAAAATGCTTGGCCTTGGTCCCGGAGGGGATGTTGAAATTATTCAACTAGAATGGGGCCTTATGTCTCAGGCATCAATGGCATGCAAAAGAAAAACTTGCTACTCCTAAAGGCCTGTAAGTCACCAACCTGCCACCTCCTTGCCCTGGTTGGACAGCTGGCAGGTAGAGACCTTTGCTTCCTTGACAACTATGAGCCTAGCAAGCTTTGACACCATGGGATGGAGACTACATTGTCAAGTTGGCTAAATGAGACTGGTGCGCTAATTATAAGCACCTTTCTGAATGTAGCAGTTTCCAGCCTGTTATTAAGCTATTGTCCCATAGCTTCATGTCCCTGCAAGGCTATGTCAAATTGTCCCCTTTCCCTGAACTACGCAGGTTTGTCCTTCTTCTAAAAATCAGCAACCTTGCACTTCCAACCACTGTCAGCTCAGCACTAGCCATTGCGAAGGAAGAAAGAATCTGCCTACCTATCATGTGGCGTTATGGACAAACTTGAGACTGCCCAACACATCGGGACTGAATGTAGAGAGCATGCTCGCCTATACATAAAGATGCTTGGCCCTTTGTGTCCGATTATAACACTATAAAATCTAATTCTTTATGGCTTTAGTGCCTAAATTCAGGACACACAATTTTGCTCCTGGCTTTATTTAATTTCTGGAAGGCCATTCTCAGGATGGGCAAAGTTGTGAATAACGTCCCGAGCTTAAAAGTAGTTTTGTCAAGATCGCTGCTACACTTGATTGTTGGTAAATCTCGATCTTGAGCTCTAAAATTTCACTATAGCACAATTTACTGTGTTTATGCTTCAGTCCTAAAAGCTTATATTTCAATACAAATGTTTGGAACTTGAGATAAACTAGAACCAATTCTTGAAAAATGCTAATGAAATGATACGAATATGCAAATCTTGTGATATTTGGATGAATAATTGTATGTATTTAAATTATGTATAATTGAATATGATTGAAATTGAAATTTTGTGAGTGTTATGATTAAGCTCTTTCACCCTTTAAACATAACAATAAATACATTATTATTATTGTTTGAATTACATTGAAAATTTGGAAAATATAAAGAAATCTGATATTCTTTCTAAAAAAATGTTTGTGAAAAAACGTTTTTAATTTTGTTTCTTTTACTTACCTGTTTCTTTTAACTATTGATTTTATTGTTTGCATGACATGATTTGGGATTTTTAGCACAAGAGTGCCTTGGCATCTCCTTGATTAATTTAGATTTGTCTATATTCCATTAGCCAGGAGTATAAGCCAAGAGCACCAAAAAATCATTTAAATAGTGTTTTGAGTGAATTAACTTTAGTGACGTATTTACTAAACTCTGAGGATTGGGCCAGTTCCCCCGCAACATTCTCATCAGTCTGTCTCGTTTGTGCTACAAGCACCTCGCGTAGACACCTTAAAGGCATCCCACAGATTAATACACCACCAATTACATCCCATTATGTTGAAGAAAATTTGTGATATCCTCCATAAGCCCTGGCCTGAACCTAGGGCATTCAATGAGCCTGCCTTAAATCTCTGAGCTTACCTCTTTCTACCCTACCGTATAAACAGGTGTAGTGTAGCTTCACTCAGATGATACGTTAGTGGCCAGGTCATCATGAATAAATCGATCCTGGCTGGAAGACGCGTCACACATGGTAGAATCATTTGCTCATCCCTAGGTTATATGTCTTTATATCAAGATATTATATAAAGAAAGATTATATATCAAAACTTTCCCATGTCCCATTTCCGACTCTTAAAAACCCTCCCCAACCGTTTCCCAAAAATATTTTACCCTTTACCCCACCCCTAAACGCATTCACTATAACATTTTTCAATATTAAATATTCGATATATGTTCTTTCAATATAACATTTTCGATATAAACACTGCATACCCTCACTGCTGTGACTTGAAGACA